>NC_059361.1:21155000-21485000 GCF_019703515.2 Myxocyprinus asiaticus
TTTTTCTTTTAGTTAACAAAAATATTTCTCGTCTTTCGGCTAGTTATCATCTTTAATAGTTTTCGTAAACACTAATAACCTTGCTCGGTAAAACGTATAGTTCATAAACTTTCATTATGTGGTTGATTATGTGGAATGTTTACTTAATGCAGTAAAAATGCAGTATTTGCATACTCTATTATAGTGTCATTAGTTACTGTTTTCAGCTAAAATCTGTTTGTAGAATATAAGTTTTAGTTTGTTTGGATCAACATTACAGTACTTGGCGTGAAGGATGGTTGTGAAGTTGCTGCCTCTTGATCCGGGTGGCACTTATTTGTTCGCTCTGGGGCTGAAAGGAGACTTGTAATTTCACAATACTCCACTTGTATTACTAAAGAATAGCATGACAGGTTTGTGGGAGAGAGGATGCAAAGCCACTCCACAAAAAAAGGCCATTAGTCATAAATTTGTCACTTACTTTCCGGCTGTTTTGTGGATAAAGGGCCAGCTGTAACACACATGCATGCTTAGCAATGGAGAGCGTGGTATTAAACATGTCAGTCTTTACATAGTGGGATGAATCTGAGTACTTTTAAGGATATTTTCTTTTGGTGGGGTCCAGGCGATTTTGATTTGGGATTTTGTTCACATTGCTGATATTTAAATATTTTTACTCAAAATTCACAAATCAGAAGTGCAAGATATTTGCATGTACTTTAACATTAACAGTAGTTTTTATATCTAAAATTTAAACTTTGAAATAAAAATAGTTTATTTAGGATTTTGAAACATTTGAACTATTTTAATTTGTGACACTGAGCATGTTAACTCCTTTGTAGAAAAGGTCAGGTTTCCTTGCTTTCATTGAAGCACACAAGATGCTCTTTGGCGTGTTCTCAAATCATGCTGGGTTAACATGGATCATCAGGTTTTGCACAAACTTGTGGAGCCCATGCCAGTTCAAGTGCATGCTGTCTTAAAAGATTATTATTATTTTTTTTTTAATTGTTATGCTGATAATATAATTTGTATTGGAAAAAGAGTGAGAATAATGTAAATAAAAGATTTGTTACAAGTGAATATTAGATAAGAAACCTTGAGTATATAAAAACAATTATTTTAATGATGGTATTATTTGAAATTAAGCTTAGAGAATGCAGTAGGACTCTGTTATGTTGTCTTCACTAATGGTGGATATTTCTTTTTTGTTCTTAGAGATAGTAGGGAACATCTGGAAGGTCAGGGCAGTATTCAGGACAAAATCACAGTGTGTGCCACCGACGATTCTTATCAGATGACCCGGGAGCGCATGTCTCAAGTGGAAAAGGACATCTGGAGTCGTTCAGCCATTGAGATCAAACCCGGCTCCACGCATCCAAGTAAGAATCCAGCTCACTCTGCTTGGCTTATCCACACACACACACACACACAAACTCTACGTTTTCAGCAGCATTGCCGAGGTGCACATTTTTAGCGAGTTAAGGAACCTTGCTGCCAAATTCTGTGTAAAGAATCTGCATAAAAAAAATTCTTCTCTGACCCAATAGAAATAGGGTAAGCAGGTATATAATAATCTAGTATCAGAGGCTCTGTGGCTTTCATTCTGTGTAAATTGCATGCCATGTCATTATGATCTTAAATTTTCAATTAACGCAATCAGCATATATCTTGATTTCTGTGGCTGTGCACAAGAATGATCAACTTTTGAGCGTGCAGTACCGTTTGTCCTACGATTGCGATTACGGTGTAAATGCATATCCCCTTTAAATATCCAGTTTGTGAGGCAGCATGTTGATTGTATCTATAAGATGTTGTAAAATAAGCTTGTTCACCCTTTTTGTCCTTGGCTATTTAAAGGATTTGAAATCTCCTGCATGTTTGTTTGTACAAACACAATGTATCTATGCATAAATGCCACTGCAGATGCGCCTTCTGTGCGGTTTTATCTGTATCTGTCATGTTTTGTCCTTCGAATGCTTATTGATAACCAGAATTATTAATATTAGGGATGCACCGATACCACTTTTTCTCTTCTGATTCCGATATCTGAAATCTCAGTATCGGCCGATACCGATCTGATACCAATGTTGTTTTTTTTCATAATCAGTTTAGAATATCTATACCTCTAATTATATGTAAAGAAACACAAACCTTTAACTACACATTATTTCAATATAAATGTACAAACTATTAAGGAAAACTTTATTGTTAGCTAGTCTACTGGATAATGCTGCAGCAAAATTAACGGTAATTCCAGTCTGTGTTCAGTAGAAAAGAAAGCAGTTTTTTTTTTTTTTTTTTTGCAAAAAACATTCAACTTTTATTTGGACTTTAAAGGAGACCTATTATTACCCTTTTTACAAGATGTAATATAAGTCTCAGGTGTCCCCAGAATGTGTCTGTGAAGTTTCAGCTCAGAATACCCCATGGATCATTTATCATACCATGTTGTAAATGCCTCTTTTTGGGTGGAATCAAAAACACGCTGTTTTCGTCTGTGTCTCTTTAAATGCAAATGAGCTGATGCTCCCCGCCCCCTTTCCGGAAGAGGGCAGTGCCTTTACAACTCGTGCTTCGGATACTACAGCAACAACAAATCAGAACCAATATGACTGACACCGTAAATACCGGAGTTCAGCCATATATGTAAACGTTCCACTTTTAGTACAACTCTCTTATGTTCACAGAAAACGTACATAGTTTTCAAAAAGACAATCACCTTACTGTATTGTGCATAATAAAGGTGCGGTTATGAATTATACAGACAGTAAGTGTAAAAATAACGACATAGCTCTGGTCTCCGTGAATACAATCAGAGACAATGGTAACTGACATAAGCATTTCCGGGTTAAAAATTAAAAATAACGACAGCTCTGTTCTACGTGAATACAATCAGAGACAATGATAACTTTAGCTGCATTAGCCGTGGAATCAGCTAACAAGCACATTTTTAAAGGCGATTTGCAAACATTCACAAAATATAAAGTGCGACACTTACATCTTCAGGATATAAAGCTGGAACACGAACAGTTGGTACTGATCCATGCTTGAGAATCATATTTTTGGAAAATCCTGCTTTATATTGACCCTCATTCACAAAGCAGTCCGGTGTAAAATTATTTGCACAAACGTACACAAAATTTGGTATGTTTTGGGGCACATTTGCTTCAAAAACAAATCTTGTCCACTGCGTCTTCAGTGGCTCTGATGCCGGGAGTACATGAAGACACTTATGTTCACTTTTACAGCCAACAACAGAACACTTATGATGCTTACGAAGCTGAGACATTATTCTTCTCACTGTAGCTGCTCCAGCACGGAAAAAAATGGCGGACAGTGTGTAGATCACTCAGGGGAGGATCTGTGATAATAGCGTGGAGTCCGTCACCAGTCCTGCAGAAACGAAAACCAATCACTTTGAGACACTGTTTTTGATTAATAGAAATATAAGAAAGAGGAGTGGGTGGACTTTTAACACTGTAGGGTGGTTGTGTACACACACTGCCGACTCGCATTTATGTTCAAACACCATGTAAAAATGAATTTTGCATAATCTTTAAAGGATTCAGATCTCTTTTTTTGTTCAATTTAGTTGTAAGATATCAGTTCACTTTTCATTCACAGTTATTTTTTGGAACCCATTAAATTAAATATTGTTATAATTTGTAAACAAATAATAATAATACATTATTATTATTATTATTATTATTATTGACTTTTAGAATTTTAAATACAACAGTAATATATTTCAATCGTGCACCTTAAACTTTAAAACCCTCTGTCTTTTATTTTGACATTCTGAACTCTCCAGGAAGTCCTGTATGTGTCTGTTTGTTAGCATGTTCACTGTAGTTTAATTAGTTTCTTATTCAAATTCTGGTAAAATGCACCTCCGGCGCCATTCTAAATGCATATTATAAGTGAACCGAACTATTAAGCATCTACATCTGAGATCTTGTTCGTGAGTAGCGGAACGCGTGAAGGCTAAAAATTGTTTACATAAGTGTGTAAACAGAGCAGCGCCATTCAATAACATGCTGGCGCTGCATGTGCATACTATATATTTACTTATTAAACACAGCCTTTTGTGATTCACAGAGCTATCGCACATCTTCAAGTGGCTTTGAATAAAGTGCACGAGTCGTATGAACTACTTCAGTGTCATTTTTGGAGCTTGACAGGAACAAACATGACTAACACACAGGATCGGATATGGATCGAGCTCGTTGGGCCGATACGCGATCCATCTAAAAACGTCAGTATCGGAGCTGATACCGATCCAGGTATCGGATCGGTGCATCCCTAATTCATATTTCATTTAAAATCCTGATTATACATTTTTGTGGATTGATCCAGAATTGTTTGACAAAGAATTGACGCATTAATTAATACATTTTTTAATATACTGTACATGTTATGTGATCATGACTCATCAAAACAAGCATCACATTTCTCAAATGAAATATAAAATGTATTTGTTCCAAAAGAAAGTAATCCGTTACGATTTCAGTATTTCATCCGGTTAATAATGTTTATGAGGTGAATAAACCAGGGCATTGTTGATCAAGGCTGTGTATCAGACAAGCCGTTTAATTCATGTGAGATGTGTTTCCTCCACCCGCTACCCCCTTTTACAGAATTTATCAGCAGATGACACTGGCACGAAGCCACAGACCTGTTCCATTAATCTGATTGAGACTGCCAGAAGTATGCGCTAACAAGACTCATGCTGGGTGGATGAAGTTTAGCCCAGGATTTTAATTACCGAGGCTGGGGATCAATTAGGTTTTCATTTGCAGAAATGCTGAATTATACATGGAGTCTCTCTCTCTGAAGCAAAGTCTGCAGTTCCCCCAAACGATTGGTTTGAAAGAAGGACAGGCCCCGCTATGGCCTCTTGTGTCTAAGAAAGCTGTCTTTCTGTTGGAGTGAAAGAAAGCACTTCACTGATATGTGGAGATAGGATGTTACAAATGATGTTTGTTTGATCCTGGCAATTAAAAGCATTGCTTTGCTCTCACTAAGGAAAGCAAATTGTGCCTATCCTGTTTGCTTAACAGTTAATGCCCTATATATTTCCTACACTGCAATATCCCTTTTTGCCCGTATGTATCTCAGTTTGTCTTGTAATGTAAACACATTTGTTCACTGCACTGCTTGCTCAAGGGCCATAATTAAAGGATGGACATTACAGGAAAACAGAATGTTGAAGGGGATGATTTGATGATGTACCATTCAGGAACTACAATTCAAATTTCAGGTGTGATAGGGTCATATTCATAATGCGTCTGCGTGTATGGTATGTATTTACACTGGCTTTTTTATCCCTTTATGGACCAAAGTATAACTTTTGCCATCTGTGTGGTGTAAATGCACATTTTAAACCACCTCGCAGTTCTAAATGCATACATTGGCGGTAGCAGTGGAGCCATGTGCTTGCAGAATTTAGTGTCTGGTAGATATATTTGTTTGGTTAAAACAAAAATAAAACTTTTTTTCCCCCATCTCTGTAGTCAACAGAGAAACCTCTTGCAGTGACACACTGTATTTCTGTGGTGAAGTAATGGTATGCTTATCGTTTAGATGTTTCTAAATACTGCTTTGCCGTCATAGCTCTCATAGTTGGCAGTCACTTTTAAATGTATGGCAGGTATTTCAATGGATGTTTAATTATAAGGAGCAGGGGTATTTTAAGGTCAGTCTAAATTTGCACACTGGAATGGGCAGTGTGGCAGAGGATCATCAAACATTTAGTATGTTTACTGTTTAATGTTGTTTGTTCTGATTTATATAGATCTAGGGATCATTGAGTAGGCCATGTACAGTCACCACACCATTTACAGTATATATGGTGAATACACAAACCTCTCTACAGTCTAGCAAGCATTTATTATCAGCATTGACATCTGAGTTTGACTGTTGCAGTATATTTGAGCATGAAGACTTGATTAAAAAAGTGATTACTTTGATTAGTGAGGTAAAAATAATTTGATTTTGGAATTTGGATTTAATGGTATTGCCTGTAAGGCTAGATTTGATGCAATGTCTGATGTTGTAATGTGACATCTGTCTACAGTTTGTATTGTATTATCCCCAAAACATGGCAAAATGTCTCAAATTCATTTGCAGACAGAATATGTTTAATTCAGCACTTTTTGCAAAGCGCAACATGTTTGGGCGTCAAGAAGAATTCAGTTTGCATTACTGTTGTTTTTTTTTTCTGTCTTGTTTGCCAAGATGTTGGACTCAAACATTCAAACATTCCTAATAAATAGGTCATTGTTCTCTTGCAGCTTCGCAGTTATCGCAACGTATCGTATGGCTAAAAAGAGTCTTCATGTTTCAGTGGTTGTTTAAGGTTCATGAATTGTGTCAGCATGTGCGATAGCAGTATCTTGGAACAGGAAAACCGTTTATGGTAAAGAAAAGGCTGTTTCAGTTATTTTAAGTCAATTGACTGACAAACTACATCTGTTTCAATGGTGTGTGTGCTGGACTGCTGAAATGAGTTTTTTTTTTTTTTTTTTTTTTTTAAACCTCCTGAGACCTGAGCATGACTGCTGTGTGCATTTTCTATTTGCCTTTTTGATTTTTAACTAGTAGCACCTAATTAACATGCAAAAATAATAATAATAAAAAAAAAATAATCTAGAGCATTGTATGTCATGTGTATGTCCACATATATTTAAATAATTTTAAATAATAGCTGTAGAAAGTCTTTTTTATTTATTTTTTTTTAATAAAATTGTTTATTTCCAAGAGTGTTGGTTATTCATGTTTTGAGACGTTACAGACATTACATCAGAAATTAGAATAAATAATCTGATACAAAGTAATGGCCAGCATCATCCTAACTCTACCAGCCATGTTAAAATAAAATTATACATTATAAAATTCTGAATCTATGTACCGATTACCATTGTCCCATGTCTGCCAAACATGTTGAGTGGTCCAAACATCATCTGCAGCCTGAAACTGAACTTTTGGTCTGATTTGAGGAGTGAATTCACTTAGCTGCATTGAGAGCTATAGGATGCTCCCTTGCTACCTATTTAGTGAATGACTTGACATCTAGTGTTCTGTCTCTAATCTTTTGACTCAAACAGGTTTCAGTGTAAAAATTTTACATTTATTCATTTGGCAGAAGCTTTTTCCAAAGCGACTTACAAAAGAGAAAAAACGTAATTAGGTTCCTTACCAGATTTGTTGCCGTTTCTCCCAAAGACAAACTCCGCTGTAATCGGTGCCATGTTGTTTTGTCACATGACTCCATACGTCAAATGTTTAACCCTTTACTGAGACCCCAGAGTCTTCTGAACTGAGATAAGTGGGTTTAAATTAATTTAAATTATGTGTTGTGTATAGCAAAGCCATTTAGGCTGCTGATGACCACGTATGTGTACGCGGGGTTGAAAGAGGTTAAAATACGAGTTTTTATATTACGTCAGAGATTGCTCTAAACTACAAAAATATACAATAAATTACAAAAACAGTAGCAAGCATCTTTTTTGGATTTTTATTTGTTACTACTAGATATTGTTGCAAGATACTTAGTCTGTCTTTTTTCACCTGTTTAATCCATTCAGGCCCATTTGCAAAAATTATTGGTGGGAATTAAAACATTGACAGGGAATCAGATAAACATAGTGCTATGGAGGCACCTGCTCTCACGTGACTTTTCACCTGTACTTCACTATTAACCTCTCACATTCAAGCCACACATGTTGGCAGCATTATGTTAGAACAATTTTTGGTTTATAAACCATTTGATGTCATATTTTATCATAATTGTTCTTAATTTCTGCACTCAGTTATATTCCTATTTTATATTTTTGAGGCACTGCCTTCCTTGCCTCCTCGGAGAAAACTCCCCTGATCTGTTTCTACTAATTTATCACACTTTAATGTGAAGATTGCTTAAAATGACATGAAAACATGCAGAGTAACTTGATTTACCTTTATTAATGTAGCTTTAACTCACAAAATAACAGTATAGTGAAGTTTTGCTGCAATAATAAAGCTCTAAAGGGGTATAAACATATACATGAACATTATGTAAAAGCGCTCAACAGCTTGTGCTTCTCTTTGTCCTATTGCAACCTTCAAAGTTCAGCTTAAACTTTTAATGAGATTAGGCATGCTTGATATTAGCACTCCTTTGTCCTGCTGGCTCCAGGTAAATTAGCACACTGGTGGGAATAAGGAAAGCAGAAAAAAGCTTCTATTTTAGGTGCTTTCGTTTCCACGACTATGCTGTTTGCACAGTAGAAGGCAACATTTACCGTCAGCTCTCTTTCACACCCTCCAGCCTTTCTGATGCATGCCAAATTCAGAGTGCACATCCGGAGAACAGGTCATACGAGTGCTACGTGGTGTTTACTTAAAGTCAAATTTCCTAAAGTCGTCCAGCGTTTGCCGTTTACACTACTGTATGTGTGACAGTCATTTGTTATGGCTCTGGCTCTAACTCCTCCGTTATGTGTGTCTAATTTCACCTCAGGGCGGCTCTGTTTTGTTTTGCGTAACGAGAGCTCAGGGATTTGAGTGGTCCCAGAAGCTGTGCTATTTGCAGAGCTCTCAGTTTATTTTAAGTGCTGAAAAGGCTGTCGGGTTAGGCAATAATCTCTCAACCGGTTTTATGTCACTTTTTGCTTGAATTAAAGGGATAGCTCACCCAAAAATGAAAATTCTGTCATTAACATACCCTCATGATGTTTTAAACCCATATGATTTTATTTCTTCCGTAAAACACAAGAAGTTTTGAAGAATGTTCGTGCGGCTCTCTTCCATACAGTGAAAGGGAATGGTGACCAGGGGCTGTCAAGTTCCAAAAGGACAAAAAGCACCCTCAGGGCTCCAGACTGTGATTTAAAATGGTCGCAAATGCGACCAAAAATAATTTATTGCGACAATAATTTAACATCTAGTCGCCATTGGTGACAGTCAGGTTGTGTGTGCTCATATGTGGGTTCGTCAGATATCATCTTGTGAGTAATCGAATACACGCACAACCAGTGTGTCTCGCGCAGCTTTTCACCCATTCTGTTTCTGACAAGCTCGCGACACTGCACGCAACAACAAACCCAGCGCAAGAGAGTCGTGAACAAATGACTCTTTTGAACCGGGTCTTTTTCATGAATCACCTGAAAAGAACTGAGGGTTTGAACTCAGGAGCTCAGGCTAGCAGTTTGAATCAGATTCACTTTCTCAGCTAATCAGCCGTCAGTGTCCTCACATCTGGGAGTGCAGACATTTCAAAATAAGAGTCCCAAGTGTATTTCAGGCTTCTTTATAATTTAAAGTCCCGTACTGTGTACCACTTTTTTATTGATTGGGATTGGAGTAGCACAATAAACTGCATCTGGAATTTCTTCTGTGTCTGGGCCATCCGGTATCCGTAAAGAAAGACTAAGGCAATATTTTAAAACAATTAAAATTTTATATATATATATATATATATATATATATATATATATATATATATATATATATATATATATATATATATATATATATATATATATATATCAAGCTTTTGACACTTGGGACAATTGAGGGACTTGTTCACAACTATTACACAAGGTGAAAACATTCATTGATGCTCAAGAAGACAACACACTACTATATGCATACTATATGTAATTATCTGTAATGTAGATTCTGAAGAGCAGTACTAAATAAACAAATAATCTTTTATCTCTTATATTTGTATAAATTATGAAAGGGGTGTGAACATTTGAGACAAAAGGGAATGCAAACTTATCTCCTCAACTATATATACTGTTTATTAAACCTTCGATTAATGGGTTATCAGCTGTCTTCCTTTTCTTTGGCTTTCTGTCTTGTTTCAGAACAGCAATCTAAATCGAGCAATTCTGTGATTTGGCAACTAAAAATAGCCATTTGGCTCCTTAATGTTTCAGTTTAGGAGCCAATGGCTCCTAAGTAATTTTTTTAGTCTGCAGCCCTGACCATAAAAGTTGTCCATGTGACTCATGTGCTATATTTGAATTCTTCTGAACCCATACAATAGCTTTGATGACATTGACAAAATAAAGCAGCTCTATAATAAAGTATCTTAAACAATAGCACTGCATTTATCAGCAGATTGTTATGAGAAATCTCAAAATGTTTGTTTTTCTTGAGAAAATTAGTTTCCCTACATTCAAGTCATTTTAATTTGAATAGCACTTTTCATAATACACATCTAAAGGTGACCGTGGCAAAGAAAAAAACTTCTTTAAAACCTTGAGAGGAACCTGACCTCTGGCTTTATGTTATATGTACATAATACACTATTATTTCACGATTTGAGCAAAAACTGATTGGCACATGTAATATTTTTGCCCTCGGTTTCACTTTGCATGTAAACTTTAGCAGTCTTACCAGCTTATCCAGTGCACGCAAGTGTTGTGTTCATAGCCATTTACATTTCTATGACAAAAGCACAGAATAATAAGTCTCGTGTAATTGTGGGTTTCTTACATTGCCGTTTTTTGAATGCTGTTTAAAAAAAAAAAAAAAATTTCTTCCCAATTTGGAATGCCCAATTCCCACTACTTATTAGGTCCTTGTGGTGGCACGGTTACTCACCTCAATCTGGGTGGTGGAGGACAAGTCTCAGTTGCCTCCACTTCTGAGACAGTCAATCCGCGCATCTTATCATGTGGCTCGTTGTGCATGACACTGCGGAGACTCCCAGCATTTGGAGGCTCATGCTACTCTCCGTGATCCACACACAACTTGCCACGCGCCCCATTGAGAGCGAGAACCACTAATCGCGACCACGAGGAAGTTACCCCATGTGACTCTACCCTCCCTAGCAACCGGGCCAATTTGGTTGCTTAGGAGACCTGGCTGGAGTCACTCAGCACACCCTGGATTCAAACTCATGACTCCAGGGGTGGTAGTCAGCTTCAGTACTTGCTAAGATACCCATTGCCCCAATATGCTGGTTTTTGATAGTTATTAGCATCTTGCTGTGCATGTCATCGCGCTCAGTGTTGGCTGGGAGAGACTGGCTGTTAATTGCAACTTACTGCTGCTGTTTCTGGCTGACAAATCCACCGATTTGCATGGTGATGTCGGCATAAATAAAACAACATGTTTGATGTACTGCTGCGCTGGACATAACACCGTTGTTTGGCAAATTCGACAAGCTTTAATGCTACAATCAGTTTTTGAGCTCTCAGCGCCACCTCTCCGGGGAGGAGACTGTTTCGCAGCTCTCAGTGTTGCATTGCTCAGTTTTAATCACACTTCTGTATTTATGTATCAAACGATACATATGATATCAAATCGAGAGTGTTGTATCGAACAATACAATACGATATTTTTTTTACACCCCTAGTTTCAATATAGGGGTGAATAAATTACAGAACTTTCTCATTAAAGTTCATAAAAAAATTATATTCTTTTAAGCTCATAAATTGTGAATTTTGTTTTATAGACTAAATAAAAAGAATTAAACGAGTGACCCTCTTTTTTTTCTATCCTTAGGTAAATGTGTGAAGATTAAGAAGAAACAGGGCCTGCCCACAAGCTATGACAATACTAATAAACATTCACCCAGCAACAAGAGGAACAGTGGACCTAGCTTAGTGGCCCACAGGCCCTTGAGAGAACGTGTCATTCACGTTCTGGCCTTAAAGCCATACAACAAGCCGGAACTACTGCTCTGGCTGGAGAGAGAGAAAGCCAGCCCCAAGGACAAGGCCGACCTGAGCGCTGTGCTGGAGGAGGTAAAATGCAAATGCACTCCCACATACAGCATGCTACAGTGCAAATGCTAATATGGCAAATGTCTGACCTATACAAAGGAGTTAACATGGTCAGTGTGACAAATTTGCTTATTTGATTTTGAATACCAGATTGTCAGACTTGGAATCTTGATTATCAGCTCAGTCAGTGTTCCAATTTTTTTTATGCCAAAGTTCATTTATCTCTCCTATTAGCAGCTCTACATCAGAAAATACAACATACTTGAGTACTCAGCTAAGACAGAGAATATTCTCCACAGTATATCCAGAGCCACTCTAATGACCATCTCTCCAGCCCAAATGCAATAGAGCACGGCTGCTTCTCTCAGTATGTTTATTTGCTGAATGTTTCCTGCAGCGTTTATATTTGGGAGTTCCAGTGCAGTCAACAAGGGGAGATGGCGGTACTGGCAGTAGCAATTAGCCTGCTGCCTTAATGATATTTGGAGAATGGATTGTGTTTTGACAGAGGGAGGGTTATGATGGGTTCATAGCCCATTTGTAGAAGTGCTTTACAGACTGTCCTATGCTGCAAAATTGATGCTTTCTGTTGTACATTTGTGAGGTCTGAATTGAATTATTTTCTTCTGGATGTTTTTAAGTATGTCCTTAAAAGGCCCATCATACATTATTTTTCTGTCTCTAAAGATACTGAAGTGTAATATTTCTTCAAAAAGATGCTGACTGAAGTAATGCTTTACAATTCAAGTCAATTTGTTCCCTTTGTTCAGCCAGTCACTTTTGAATATTGTTACTGAAGTGCATTTGTGAACAGAAACCAGTTAGTCATTGGGAAATAATATAATACTTTTACTGTCCATTTCCTTTCAGGTGGCTAAACTCAATCCCAAAGACCACAGCTATACTCTAAAGGATGATTTCTACAGACATGTACGGAAAGATTGGCCTGGCTATGTGGAGGAAGAGCGGCAGCGCATTCAAAGGGTGTTGTCTAGGTGCATATTCTCAAATTACTTAATATTTTATACATTATGTACTTTAAACATATTAAAGTAAATGTTGTAGGGATGGGGCAATATATGCCTAAATAAATGATGAACCATATTGAGGCAAAACTTCATATTTCGTTTTCTGTCCATTTGATCATAAATTAAATGGCCCATCAAACATAATCTCTGTCGCTTTTCTTTACGCTGTTTTCAGGGATTGCACAAGATCCTTCAAGTGTGTAAGATGCTTGAATTTAGCTTTTAGAAATGTAAGTACTGGAATACCTGGAAAATCACCTTGTTTTGTTAAAAATTGCTTTATTAAAAAAAAAGAACATTTCTTCTGTGTAATGTGTGTCCATCAAAGATGAGATCCATCTCTTCTAATAGTCTTATAATATCCTTTTTGTTTTTATTGTCAGTTGTTGATCAAAAAGTCAAAAGAAACATTCGTTTTAATCACACATACCATGGATGCGGTAAATAAACTGTGAGACTCCTCTCTCCTTGTATGTTCACTGAACCAGAACACTGTGACATGCTCTTAACTCTTAAAGAGACAGTACCATTTCAGTGCTTTTTATATAAATGAATGTAAACTCAATGTAAATACTTGTAAATTATTTTTAAACAGTGACAGCTCATATCACTATTATATTAACTATTTCATAATATAATATTAATTGATAGAATGTAGAATTTTTATATTTTAAAAAAGTTAAAATGTGATTATAGTAATAATGACAGAGAAATTATGTATACTGTATTTAAAAAATACACTTTCACAGACTTCTTCAGGACAGTTTCTGTTAAGTTCTGTTGTTTATCATGCACCTGATTAGCCTGAATGTAGCCAAACTATTTTTGAAGGTTTGTTTTTTTTTTTTTTTTTAGAGAGAGTTATTCGAGAAACTCTTCATTATTTGAACTTTTTCAAATAATGAGCATTTTTATTGTGTATTAAATAACTTATGTGAAATTATGTGCATTTTGCTCTGACATTTTTCTAAAAAAGAAACGTCATACTTTGCCATTTAAATGTTATTATATAGAATCGAGATTACATAATCGTGAACCTCATATCGTACATCGAACCTTTTTTTGATAACTATATCGTCCCATCCCTAAAATAGTGTACAACCCCAATTCCAAAAAAGTTGGGACTGTCACAGTATGCAAAATGCCAATAAAAACAAAAAGGAGTGATCTGTAAATGTTCCTTGACTTGAAATCAAACAAAACCAGTATAAAGACAAGATACTTCATGTTTTACCTAATCAACTGCATTGCTTTATTGAAGATTTAATTTTAAAGTTTTTTTCTGAAATTGATGCCTGCAACACATTTCAAAAAATTTGATACAGGGTAAATTTAGGACTAATAAAAGTTTAAATGTGAAACAGGCAAGGCAATTGTGTTAAAGTATATAAGGAGCCTCCAAAAAAAGCCTAGTCTTCAAGAGCAAGGATGGGTCGAGGCTCGCCAAATTGCCAACAGATACGTCAGCAAATAATCCAGCGCTTTGAGAACAATGTTCCTAAAAGACAAATTGGAAGAATTTGGGGCATTTCACCCTCTACAGTGCACAATATAGTTAAAAGATGCAAGGAATACGATCAAATATCGGTGCGTAAAGGACAAGGCCGTAAACCACTTCTTAATGCGTGTGATCTCTGATCCCTCAGGCATCACTGTCTTAAAACAATCATGGGTCTGTAATGGATTTCATGACATGGGCTTGGGAATACTTCGGTAAACCTTTTTCTGCAACACCATTCACCACTTCATTCACAGATGCAAGTTAAGGCTTTATTATGCAAAGCATTATGCCATATGTCAACAATGTCCAGAAGTGCCACCAACTTCTCTGGACCCAGTCTCATCATAGATGGAAAGTAGAACAGTGGAATTGTGTTTTATTGTCCAACGAGTCCACATTTCATTGGGCCAAAGAGGAAAAAGACCATCCAAGCTGTTATCAGCATCAGGTCCAAAAGCCAGTGTCTTGCCATGGCATGGTTAACTTGCACATCTGTGAGGGCACTATTAATGCAGAAAGATATGTACAAATTTTGGAACAACATATGCTGCCATCCAGATGTCTTTTCCAGGGGCATCCCTGCATTCTCCATTAGGACAACGCCAAACCATATACTACATGGATTAGAAATGCATGGCTGCGTAAGCAGAGAGTTTGGGTGCTAGATTGGCCTGTCTCCAACTGAGAATGTATGGACATTATGAAGCGCAAAATACGGCAACGAATGCCCCATACAATTGCGCAGCTGAAGACCTGTATAATGGATGAATGGGGGAAAAATTCCACTTCCACTGATGTTACACAGTGCTAAACACTTGAATGTCCCAACTTTTTTGGAGCATGTTGCAACCATCTGATTTAAAATGAGTGTATTAAAAAAAAAAAATAGTAATAATTTACAAGGAAAAACATAAAATATTGTGCTGTTGTAGTGCTTTCAATATAGCACAGAGTGAGTAGAATTTACACTCCTTTTTATTTTTATTAGCATCTTCCATACTGTCTCAACTTTTTTGGAATTGGTGTTGCATTATTTACTTTAGTATTAAAGTTAAGCATATGCTTACTTTATTATAAACATCACTCTTGTTTATCCTCTCTTACAATATTTTCAACTTTAATATACAGTGCATCTGGAAAGTATTCACAGCGCTTCGCTTTTTCTACATTTTGTTATGTTACAGCCTTATTCCAAAATTGATTAAATTCATTATTTTCCTCAAAATTCTACAAACAATACCCCATAATGACAACATGAAAGAAGTTTGTTGAAATCTTTGCAAATTTATTAAAAATAAAAAACGAAAAAACATCACATGCACATAAGTATTCACAGCCTTGCTCAATACTTTGAAGCACCTTTGGCACCAATTACAGCCTCAAGTCTTTTTGAGTATGATGTTACAAGCTTGGCACACCCATTTTTGGGCAGTTTCTCCCATTCTTTTTTGCAGGACCTCTCAAGCTCCATCAGGTTGGATGGGGGGCGTCGATGCACAGCCATTTTCAGATCTCTCCAGAGATGTTCAATCGGGTTCAAGTCTGGGCTCTGGCTGGGCCACTCAAGGACATTCACAGAGTTGTCCCGTAGCCACTCCTTTGTTATCTTGGCTGTGTGCTTAGGGTCGTTGTCCTGTTGGAAGATGAACCTTCGCCCCAGTCTGAGGTCCAGAGCGGGTTTTGGAGCAGGTTTTCATCAAGGATGTCTCTGTACATTGCTGCATTCATTTTTCCCTCGATCCTGACTAGTCTCCCAGTTCCTGCCGCTGAAAAACATCCCCACAGCATGATGCTGCCACCACCATGCTTCACTGTAGGGAGGGTATTGGCCAGGTGATGAACTGTGCCTGGTTTCCTCCAGACATGACACTTACCATTCAGGCCAAAGAGTTCAGTCTTTGTTTCTCATGGTCTGAGAGTCCTTCAGGTGCCTTTTGGCAAACTCCAGGTGGGCTGTCATGTGCCTTTTACTGAGGAGTGGCTTCTTTCTGGCCATTCTACCATACAGGCCTGATTGGTGGAGTGCTGCAGAGATGGTTTTTCTTCTGGAAGGTTCTCCTCTCTCCACAGAGAAATGCTGGAGCTCTGTCAGAGTGACCATCGGGTTCTTGGTCACCTCCCTGACTATGGTCCTTCTCCCCCGATCGCTCAGTTTGGCCAGGCGGCCAGCTCTAGGAAGAGTCCTGGTGGTTCCATACTACTTCCATTTATGGATGATGGAGGCCACTGTGCTCATTGGGACCTTCAATGCTGCAGAAATTTTTCTGTACCTTTCCCCAGTTCTGTGCCTCTATACATTCCTGTCTCGGAGGTCTACAGACAATTCCTTGGACTTCATGGCTTGGTTTGTTCTCTGACATGCACTGTTAACTGTGGGACCTTATATGGACAGGTGTGTGCCTTTCCAAATCATGTCCAATCATCTGAATTTACCACAAGTGGACTCCAATCAAGTTGTAGAAACATCTCAAGGATGATCAGTGGAAGCGGGATGCACCTGAGCTCAATTTTGAGTGTCATGGCAAAGGCTGTGAGTACTTATGTACATGTGATATTTTTTCGTTTTTTTATTTTTAATAAATTTGCAAATATTTCAAACAAATTTCTTTCACGTTGTCATTATGGGGTATTTTTTGTAGAATTTTGAGGAAAATAATGAATTTAATCCATTTTGGAATAAGGCTGTAACATAACAAAATGTGGAAAAAGTGAAGCGCTGTGAATACTGTCCGGATGCACTGTATAAAATATTCAGTTGAAGTCAGACGTTTACATACACCTTAGCCAAATACATTTAAACAAATTTTTTTCACAATTCCTGACATTTAATCATAGAAAACATTCCATGTCTTAGGTCAGTTAGGATCACTACTTTATTTTAAGAATGTGAAATAGTAGAGAAGATTTATTTTATCTTTTATCTTTCTTTCATCAAATTCCTAGTGGGTCAGAAGTTTACATACACTTTGTTAGTATTTGGTAGCATTGCCTTTAAATTGTTTTACTTGGGTCAAATGTTTTGGGTAGCCTTCCACAAGCTTCTCACAATAAGTTGCTGGAATTTTGGCCCATTCCTCCAGACAGAACTGGTGTAACTGAGCCAGGTTTGTAGGCCTCCTTGCTCGCACACGCTTTTTCAGTTCTGCCCACAAATTTTCTGTCGGATTGAGGTCAGGGCTTTGTGATGGCCACTCTAATACCTTGACTTTGTTGTCCTTAAGCCATTTTGCCACAACTTTGGAGGTATGCTTGGGGTCATTGTCCATTTGGAAGACCCATTTGTGACCGAGCTTTAACTTCCTGGCTGATGTCTTGAGATTTTGCTTCAATATATCCACATAATTTTTCTCCATCATGATGCCATCTATTTTGTGAAGTGCAACAGTCCTTCCTGCAGTAAAGCACCCCCACAACATGATGCTGCCACCCCCATGCTTCAAGGTTGGGATGGTATTCTTTGGCTTGCAAGCCTCACCCTTTTTCCTCCAAACATAATGATGGTCATTATGGCCAAATTTTTTGTTTCATCAGACCAGAGGACATTTCTCCAAAAAGTAGTATCTTTGTCCCCATGTGCACTTGCAAACTGTAGTCTGGCTTATTATGGTGGTTTTGGAGCAGTGGCTTCTTCCTTGCTGTGCAGCCTTTCAGGTTATGTTGATATAGGACTAGTTTTACTGTGGATGTAGATACTTTACTTACAAAGGTCCTTTGCTGTTGTTCTGGGATTGATTTGCACTTTTCGCACCAAACTACGTTCATCTCTAGGAGACAGAATGTGTCTCCTTCCTGAGCGGTATGATAGCTGCGTGGTCCCATGGTGTTTATACTTGCGTACTATTGTTTGTACAGATGAACATGGTACCTTCAGGCGTTTGGAAAAATTTCAAAGCAGCTTTACAGGAAATCATGCATTAACAAAAAAAATAAAAAATATTAAAATAATGAAATTGTAATATCTATAATGTGTTATAGTGATTATTGTGTAGTTTGATTAAATATGATTGTAAAATGTGTATAGAAATTAAATAATTAAATAATAATTGTATTTAAAACCCCTGTGAGCAAGCCGAAGGCGACTGTGGCAAGGAACACAAAACTCCATAAGATGTTGGTTAAAGGAGAAAAATAACCTTGGGAGAAACCAGGTTCACTGTGGGGGCCAGTTCCCCTCTGGCTAAACAACATGAATATAATGCCAATATTAGTTATTTGTGTGCAGTGCAGGTCATGGTTTTAAATTTGTAAATTAAGAAAACGTTAAGGTCCAGTGTTTTAAAAATACAAATAAAATATTTTTTTTATTAACTTTAAGATTAATGACTTATGTCTTTTGAAGTCCATCCTGGATCAACTGTAGAAGCTCTTATTGATGCATTGTCCTTTGTTAGTTGGCTGATGAAGGCTTTTGTTGGCAGTTAAATGATAGTCTATGTATTCCATTTCAAGAGTGTAGTCCATCAGTAAACAAAGGTGATGCAGGCAGAGATAAATGATGAGGTGCATCGCAGTTCAACCTGCAGGTCATTTCGGTGAGGTTCGGTGGTCCATCCCAAGTCCAAGGTTCAGGCAGTGGCATATGAAATATCCGATGTCTTACAGTTGGAGTTGCCATCATTTCATCCTCTGAAGTCAAAACAACTAAAGTGATGTCTGGCTAGCACCGGCTGTAGTTTGTTGTCATCTCTCAGCGACACGTAGCAGTGGAGTCTGGCACCAATCAGGAACGGAGCTCGATCTGGCAGGCTCTGGTAACCTCGGGATATGAATTCAAAGGTTGAGGCATGGAAACAAATAGAATAATATTAGCATAGATGCCATTCAATTTTATGCAGAGTTATAGATCATGATGGATGTTTTTGGTTCCAGCAGACCTAACTAAAGCAGCCTAATTCTGAGTTGATGGATAAATTAGGTGTATTCCTGGTTAAATAGATGAGTCTTTAGTCTAGACTTAAACTGAGTGAGTGTGTCTGCATCCCGAACACTGTTAGGGAGACTATTCCATAGTTTAGGAGCCAAATGTGAAAAGGATCTACCTCCTTTTGTGGATTTTGATATTCCTGGAATTATTAACAAGCCAGAATTTTGTGATCGTAATGAACGTGATGGAATATAGCGTGTCAGAAGGTCACTAAAGTACTGTGGAGCTAGAGCATTCAAAGATTTGGATGTAGTTAACAGAATTTTAAAATGAATACAAAATTTATCAGGTAGCCAATGTAACGACTATAAAATTGGACTAATATGATCTTATTTCTTGGTTCTAGTCAGCACTCTGGAAGCTGCATTTTGAACCAATTGAAGTTTATGTATTGAACTTGCTGGACATCCTCCCAGTAATGCATTACAATAATCTAGTCTGGAGGTCATGAACGCATGAATTAATTTTTTGGCATTAGCAACATTTAGCATGTGTCGTAATTTAGCAGTATTTCTCAGGTGGAAGAATGCTGTTCTACAAACATTGGAAATTAGATTTTCAAAGGACAGATTGGTATCAAATATTACACCTAAGTTCTTTGCAGAAGACAACGACGTAACAATACATCCATCGAGAGTCAAATTATATTTTAGCGGCTTATTTTTAGGAGGTTTTAGGTCCAATAATTAGTACCCGTTTTGTCGGAATTGACTAGAAGGAAATTGGAATTGAGTAGAAGGACATTTCTGGTCATCCAATGTTTGATTTCATTGATACACTCAATGAATTTGGAGAATCGGGAATTTTCGTTGGGTTTAGAAGAAATATAAAGTTGGGTATCGTTGGCATAACAGTGGAAACTTATTCCATGATTCCTGATAATATCTCCCAGGGGAAGCATGTATAAGGAGAAAAGCAGAGGTCCTAAAACTGATCCCTGTGGCACTCCATACTTAACTTTTATTTGATTTGACAATTCCTTGTGCGGTCTGATAAATAGGACCTAGGACCAAGTCATTTGTAACTCTGATAAGTGCAGTCTCTGTACTGTGATGGGGCCTAAATCCTGACTGAAACTGTTCATATATTCCATCCTCTGTAGAAATGAACATAGTTGGGAGGACATTACCTTTTCTAGTATTTTCGTACATAAATGGTAGATTTGAAATCGGTCTTTAAACAGTTCTCTAGGATCAAGCTGTGGCTTCTTAATAAGCGGTTTGATAACTGCCATTTTAAAGTTTCTTGGGACATGTCCTAATAATAGCAAGGAGTTAATAATATTAAGAAGAGGTTCTGGAATACCTCTTAAGAGCTAAATTGGTATTGGATCTAACATACATGTTGTGGCTTTTGATTTTTTGATGAGTTTTGTTAGCTCTTCATGACATATGACAGTTGGTGCTTTATTCCTAACCAATTTAGCCACAGTACTGAATAAACACCTAGGATTGTTGTGGTTATTTTCTATGAGTTTGCTAAAATATGCTGACCTGGCAGCTTTTAGTGCCTGTCTGTAGCTACAGACACTGTCCTTCCATGCACCGCAAGATACCTCTAATTTTGTTTTATTCCACTTGCGCTCCATTTTCTGAGCTGCTGTCTTGAGAGCATGAGTGTGATGATTGTACCACGGTGCAAGGCTTTTTTCTTTTCTTTAATCAAAGGGGGTCGACACTATAAAGAGTGCTAGAGAAGACTGTATTTATATTTTCTTTTATTTCATCAAGCTCTTCTAGACTTTTTGGCTTACTGAGTATGTGAGACAATTCTGGAAGATTATTAGTGAAGCTATCTTTAGTGGTTGAAAGAATAGTTCTACCTGAACGATATCATGGTTTATATTGAGTGACATTAGCTGATCACAACAAACAAGAGACGAGGTAATGATCTGAGATGTCATCGCTCTGCGAAATTTCTAGTGTCAACATCAACCCCATATGACAGAATTAAATCTGCCGTATGTTTATGCCGATGAGTTGGTCCTGTCACATTTTGTCCGACTCCAAAAGAGTTGAGAACATCAATAAATGCATGTCCCAATGTGTTATTTTCATTATCTATGTGAATGTTAATATCACCAACAATTAAAGCTCTATCTACATTAACTACTAGATCAGATAGGAAATTTACAAATTCAAAAGACTTGCCAAAACTGTATATATAATTACTAAAGTTACACTATCTGGTACACTAGGTGTGTGGTGTACACTTTATAATAACTTTTATTTAGTATATTATCTCAAATTAGTTAATGCTTTACAGAACACTAGCAGAGTGATTCTCATAAAAGCTGCCACGAAAATGTCCTGGTTAAAAATAAAGGGAGAGTTCAATGTTCATTCAAATGGTTAGTTAAAAATATCATGAAATTGTAAGAAGAAATTTCTATATCATCTCCACAGACCTCCTGAATACTCTCACATTACTACCCTTTTAGTACTACTCTCACTCTGCTTGTTAGTATTGTTTAGTAACAATACTTTTATAACTACTTTATTCCTACTATTTCCTACCTTCCTTTTGATTAATGAGGGTTAATGATGGTTTGCTACAGTGTTGTCACCCAGGCTTCAAGACCTAGGCCTTGCCCCCACAGTCTGTTTTGATTGTGTTTTTAGGCCCTATTTAGTACAGGTTTAAGCACATATGATGTGGTTTATAGGCCTGTCTGAGCAGGAAGCTGTGCGATTCACTGTGCAGAACACTTCTGAGCAGCAACATTCAGTCCCAGAACAATAAGGGGAATAAACGTCAACTATCGTACAAATACGAGCTTGGCAGCCATGTTTTTAGGAGGTTTACCATGCTTCTACCGACTCACTGTGTACTTTTGTTCCTTCTCTGACTTCACCTCTGTCTCTTAATTTGTGCACTGCCAATTGGAGTATAAAGTCTCCTAATGGTACAGCTCAAGTTGCTCTTGCAATACGCATGGAATTTTAAAACCCCGTAATGGAACTTGCACAACATAGTTTGCTGAAAAATCCATAAACTGCCACTTACAGGTTTGAAAGTTTGAATCCAGTGTGAAAATGCTTCTGTTTTGCATTTTTCTAATTAAATTTTTACCATTAAAAATTCTATTATCAGCATACAAATTTTAGTGAAAGTTGAAACATGAATTTCAGATTGTCTTAGTATTTGGAATGTTACCTTGCTTTAAAAACAGCATGCACTAGAGCTGGCATGGACTCCACAAGTTTATGCAAAACCTTATGATTCATGTTATCCCAGCATGATTTGAAAATTTCCCAAAGACCATCTTGTGTGCTTCAATGAAAGCAAGGAAGTCTGACCTTTTATGCAAAGGTCTTAAAGTCAGTGACAAATCTGCATATTTAATTAACTATCTATATAATCTTTATTTATAGGTTTGAATTAGATTTTTAATTATGTCACCTTGTAAATTAACTGAAGAAGTCACACTTTTTCTCTCTTTTGAGGTCCAGATTAGTTGTTGGGTTTCAGAGCAGAAACATTAGGGAGAAATGATCCCTCTGTGCGATGAAATGGTAGCTCTATGAGAGGAAGGAGCTGTAGGAAGCAGATTGCCAGAGGAAAGTTCCAGGAGAGTAAGAATGTATCTGGCACCATTGTTCTCATTGCTGGACATTAGCGAGGCCTTTGCCAGTCCCACTGCAGATGTTATCAGTTACCCGGAAATGCTAAGCTAAACTAACAAGCCCTTGCATTCTGTCTGACCGTATGCTGTGTATTAGCGCAGGTGTGGTTTTTTTTGTTGTTGTTTTTTTACACTCTGTTCAGGAAAAACACAACTTTATAATACTGATTAACACCCGTGTAAATCCTAGACCTTGATCCAGAAATTATTCCTGTTCTTTTCCTCTGTTTCCTGTAAGCACAGCTCCACCTTTTTATAGCTTTCTGGAACTGTAAAGTTTATCTCAACTTGAAATGGTTTATTTATTTTAAAGGGATAGTTCACCCAAAAAGGAAAACTGTCATTAGTTATTCACCCTCATGGTTGTTCCTTTGTTGTTCCAAACCTATATGACTAACTTTCTTCTTTGGAACACAAAAGGAGTTAGGTAGCCTGACTGACAGCCTCAGCCCCCATTTACTTTCATTATATGGATAAAAGAGCAGCGTCAACATTCTTAAAAGTTTCTCCTTTAGTGTTCCATGCAAGAAATTCATACAAGTTTGGAACAACATGAGGGTGAGTTAATGATGACAGTTTTCATTTTTGGGTGAATTATCCCTTAAGTTTATTTGGTAAAGGTTTCCTGATGACAATGTATGCTTGGAATGGCATTTTGACTGTGTCTCACTCTCTGTTATTCTAGAAAACTCCAGCCTCTCAGCAGCAGCAGCAGCAGTAGCCAGTTGAAAACCTTGCAGTCCAGCCATTCATTCCACAAAACCTCAGGGGATTCTCCGTCCCAGCTCAGCCCCGTCAAGAATCTCTCCATGGTAAATATGCAGCCATAAAAAGAACTGCTACTTTTCCCCAGTTTGTATAATTTTAAATTTGCAAAAACTTAGTAGTACTGTTTTTGCATGCTGAATCTCTTCAGTGGTTTTTGATTTATTATATGAGAAGTGTTTCCTTGTTTCATTTTTTTTTTTTTCTCATGGAGAAGATTATGTTTGGCGCCGTCTGCTCTTTATTTGTGGAGATGCTGGAGGCGCTTCAGTCACTGCTGTTTGAAGGGGCCAATTAAGCTGCTGGTCCGCAATATTGCTGGTCTCCTTCAGAAGATTGGCATGCTATTGTCTTACGTAGACAGACCTTTGACTATATGACAAAAATTCACATTGCAGCTTATTCTGGCATGAACTGCTCACTTGGATAGAATGAGACTCCCTGACTGACCAGTGAAGCAAACAACAACAGTTTTTTTTTTTTTTTCTGGGGGGGACTTATGGACCAGTTTATCTGAAAAAACAAAAATGACACCACATCAATAGCTTGGCATGAAAAAAAAAAAGTTTAAATAATGGTGTGACAATCTCTGTTAACAGTTGTACAGACAACACCTGAACAATAGGGTAAAATGTGTATAGACTTTGTGATTAGAGCTTCTGCCTAACCTAAAGTAATAAGTACAGACTGTTTCATTGATCTTATTGTGGATATCTAGTTAATTTGCTACTTAGACAAAAGACTTGATGCCACTAACCTGGCAAACTTTGGCAAATACAGTGATTAGTTCAAACTCAAAAGCACTTGTTGTGTAAACCACACCTGGTGTATGTAAAAACAACTGTTTCCAGGCAGACTGATACAAAACCCTGTGTGTTCTTACTCTAGGACACTGAGTAAAGTCAGCCAGATTACTTCCTAGATCAAGAAAGTTTTGTGTGCAAAATGCAAATGGAGTTTAGGCAGTCCATGGCCGTGCTGTCTGAGGTTTTGATTAGACTTGCTGCTTACTGTTCGCTAAGTTTGTGAAATTTTCTTTCTTTACTCCTAGAAACGCCCAGTGCCTTCCGACCATCCAGAAAGTCAGACGCCAAAAAAGCAACGGTTATTAGACCAGAACATGCCCTTGCAATCTCCTTTCAATGGACATCTAAGCTTATCCATGGGCTGTAGCTCTTCCAACCATGGAAACATAAGTTTGCAAAGCAAACTGGAGTATGGGAGAAGTACCAGTAATCAGCAGAGCCCAGATAGCCTTTACCAGCGGCATAAGCTCAGCGAGTCCAACAGTGTCCCCAAACCAGAGCCATCAGCACCAGCACAGCATCCTCTCTCCAACCCCAAACACCCACGAACTGAAACTGAAATCTGCACTGACCAGCAACTAGCAAACGGCCAGCACAAAAAGAAGAAGTCCAAGAAGCATAAAGAAAAGGAGAGAGAACGCTTAAAACCTGAGTGGGCTGAGATTAGCCCGGACCTCAAGCAGAACCAGGAAAATATTAATGGTGGGTGTGCTGTGTCTGACGGTCTTAAAATTGTAATTAGTTCCATGTTTTTACCATATTTCAATGTGTTCTGTCTTAAAAGTGCAGTGTCGGTTTGTTGAATCCTCATAAACTGTAGAACAGCCCCAAAAACAATTTAAACCATGGTTAAAAAAAATTATGAATTCCTTACTATGTGGCATTTATCAAGAAATACAGTTGAAGTCAGAAGTTTACATACACCATAGCCAAATACATTTAAACTCGGTTTTTCACAATTTCTGATATTTAATCGTAGAAAACATTGTCTTAGGTCAGTTAGCATCACTACTTTATTTGAAGAATGTGACATTTCAGAATAATAGTAGAGGGAATGATTTATTTCAGCTTTTATTTCTTTCATCACATTCCCAGTGGGTCAGAAGTTTTCATACAATTTGTTAGTATTTGGTAGCATTGCCTTTAAATTTTTTAATTTGGGTCAAATGTTTTGGGTAGTCTTCCACAAGCTTCTCACAATAAGTTGTTGGAATTTTTGCCCTTTCCTCCAGGCAGAACTGGTGTAACTGTGTCAGGTTTATAGGCCTCCTTGCTCGCACACTCTTTTTCAGTTCTGCCCACAAATCAGATTGAGGTCAAGGCTTTGTGATGGCCACTCCAGTACCTTGTCTTTGTTGTCCTTAAGCCATTTTGCCACAACTTTGGAGGTATGTTTGGGGTGTTCATTGTCCATTTGTAAGACTCATTTCCAACTGAGCTTTAACTTAATGGCTGATGTTGAGATGTTGCTTCAATGTATCCACATAATTTTCCTTCCTCATGATGCCATCTATTTTGTGAAGTGCACCAGTCCCTCCTGCAACAAAGAACCCCCACAACATGATCCTGCCACCCCCATGCTTCATGGTTGGGATGGTGTTCTTCGGCTTGAAAACTTTACCCTTTTTCCTCCAAACATAACTATGGTCATTATGGCCAAACAGTTCAATTTTTGTTTCATCAGACCAGAGGACATTTCTCCAAAAAGTAATATCTTTGTCCCCATGTGCACTTAGAAATTGTAGTCTGGCTTTTTATGGCGGTTTTTGAGCATTTGCTTCTTCCTTGCTGAGCAGCCTTTCAGGTTTTGTCAATATAGGACTAGTTTTACTGTGGATATAGATCCTTGTCTACCTGTTTCCTGCAGAATCTTAAAGGCGCAGTTAACTTATTGTATGTAAACTTCTGAGCCACTGGAATTGTGAAACAATCTGTCTGTAAATAATTGTTGGAAACATTACTCATGTCATGCTCAAAGTAGATGTCCTAAAAGACTTGCCAAAACTATAGTTTGCTAAAATTAAATTAGTGGAGTGGTCAAAAAATTAGTTTTAATGACTTCAACCTAAGTGTAAGTAAACTTCTGACTTCAACTGTATAAGTAACACTTTACAGTAAGGTTCCATTTGTTAACATGAACTAACAATGAACAATAGTATTTTTATTAACATTAACAAAGATTAATAAATGCTGTAATATATATATATATATATATATATATATATATATATATATATATATATATATATATATATATATATATATATATAGGTCATTGTTAGTTCATTATTACTAATGCATTAACTAATGGAACTTTATAGAATACTGCATATATATTACTTTAAATCATCATTGTGTGCTTAAGAAAAGCATCATGTGAATTCTACTCATAGGAGGCGGCATGAAGTCATTGATTACACATTTTAATGTCACATTAGTTAAGGTTTTACTGAGCATCCTTATATTTAAATGTACCTCTAAATGCTTTTTGGGGCCAGTGCATGATAAAATAAGAATATTATATAAAAACATTATTCCTTCAAGTGCTTTTCTTTTTCTTTTTGTATGATAATGCATGCTACATGGTGTAATGTCAGGAAGTGATTTTTAGCATGGATTGTGGATACATGTATATCAATATTTATTTTCACTGCCAGAAGTTAAATGGAGTCATTGTATTTTAGTGGGCATTTCCCAGGTGTATTTGTAGATGTTTTTTGGATGGCTTATAACTACTGTTAAAATAAAAATTATAACATAGACAAAACATTCTGTCCAACCACTCAAAAAGGTACTTAGTCGAAAGAGAACGCCCTGTTTTGGCTCTTGTCATTACTTTTGTGAAAGTGACTGATTGTCTCAGTAACAGAGAATTGGTTTGCTGAGAGACACTATAATCTCAAGTGAACAGGTTAGGACTTGCCAAGTAATTCAGGAAATATTCCTGTATATTTGTCAGCGAGTGCACAGATGTATGCGTACAAGGTGACTACCTGTCTGCGCCCTTCCCTAGAGCTTAGGTAGATGATTAACTCGCTAACAGCTGGGTGACCCTCTGTTAGACGTGCAGAGCCCTCTTTCACCGCCTGCTCAAGCTTGATGTCTTGTCAGGTGGCCTTTGTCAGCGATGGCTACCCTCCACATCCCTTATCGCAACATTTGATAAATGACTCCATCAGCCCTGGCAGCATGGGGCTTTGATACGTTTGCATAGCGAGATTATATAAAGCATTTTGTCATTCTTGTTTGTTAATGTGTAGACAATGAGCGGCCCAACACACCTGTCACCCGTGCCTCGCCAGAGGAGCTGCCTGACTATTTATTGTGAGTAAAAACAGATTTTGGTTTATTTTATTGCTCTGTGCCTCTGTAATTACAAATGGGGATTGTAATTACAAGTAGAGATTGCCTGCAACCGCTGATGTGCAAATGAATTATGCAATAGAAACTGAACAATGTTGAACATTTAAAGACCTTTTGGGGTGTTTTAGTAATTTGTATGTTGTTGATGAAAATTGCTTGTTAGAATGAATTTAACGATGAATTAAAGTTTCAGAATTGAAAATATTTAAAACACAAAAATCTTAATTCTGTAACCTTTAGTTTTTCTTTTTCTTTTAAGTAGTCGGCACTTGAACTTTCAAAACTCACGAATCAGACTAATGTTTACAAACAAACAACCCATAAATACAAGACATTAAATGGAATCGAATATTCCAAATTTGTTTTGAGTTCTGTAGTGCCATCTACTGGTTTGTTGCTATTATATCAAATGACCAGTCTTAAATGATAATTTAGTTCACTAAAACAAATCTTCTTGCTTTTCAGAAAATACAACACTATTACAGACACTGAGCAGCGACAGAGGTACAAAGAGGATTTCTGTGCGGAATATGATGAGTACAGAGACCTTCATGAGCGCATAGGGAAAGTTACTGAGATGTTTGTTCAGCTGGGATCCAAGATAAAAACACTATCTCCTGGGACACAGGAGTATAAGGTATGGAAAATATACCTTTTTGGGACCTTAATGTCTGAGCCCATTTTAAAAATGATTCATGGAATGTGTCAGTGTTTCACATAATATTGCCTTGTTATGCAACAATGTTATGTAACAGTTACTTAATACATGATGTGAATAAGAGGCTATTTTAGTTTAACATGTTTGATTTGATTTTAGGTAATGGAAGATCAAATAATGGATAAATATAGGAAGTATAAGAAGGTAAAAGAATCTACGCTATTATTCTTTTTATCATTATTTTGCCAATGTTTGTAAGGCACATTTTCATCTTATTGAATTGCATATTTTGCATTGTAGAGACTGTCTAAACTAGGGCTGGGTAAATGCGATCCAATATAAATTTTTTTAAAAACAATGCTAAAACTTTTTAAAGTATGCATTTTTTTCTCTGGATGTGTAAAGAAAGATTATTTGTAACGTGCATCCCATCCAGCAGATGTCACCTTCAAACTGAGTTAGCTTACTGTGGAAACTGACTTAGTACTTGCCATAGTTATCCAAGTAGTTGCCCAACATAGCAACATTGGCTCAACCAATGCCGTAAGTTTGGGTGGGGACTATCTATTTGGTCGACCAATGGCAGACATGGTGTTAGGGAAACCTGTATAAAAATGGGCATTATTTTTGAATTTCAGTTTGGTGCACGCAGAAATTACACACTTCACCTTAAAGAATATTTTCTAAACAAATCTTGTGGATCTAATCATAATCAAATCAGGAAATCAGAACGGATGTCCAGCCGTAGTCTAAACCTGAGAAACCATGCTCATTTTGATGTTCTTTTGCGATTCGCTGTGTACTGTGTATTTACAATCTTCTTGTTCACTTCAGAAGTTCCCAGGCTACCGAGAAGAGAAGAAGCGTTGCGAGTATCTCCATCAGAAACTGTCACACATCAAAGGCCTGATTCTGGACTATGACCGCACACTAGCACCATCCTAGTTCTAGTAATTCTTTTCTCCACCTTCCCCGTCTGGTCATACGGACCAAAAGACTCCTCATTGGAAATAAAGAAGGACCAAATGTGGTTTCTTGAACACGAAAAGTCATTTCCACTTCTTTCCTCTGCACAAACTGTGGATAGTGGTGTGGAGGCAGCCCAAACTATCAAACAAAGGCCAAGACCTCCAACTAGTGACTTTAAAACCCTTTAAAGTTTTAAAAGTTTGTTTGTGTAAAAAGTGTTGCATTGGCAAGGAATTTGGTTAGATTTCTTGAGCCAAAATTGATTTACCAAACCTAAATGCAGCATACATCTAACTGTTGCCCTTGATCTTCTAACTATGGCTTGTGCTCTGATCTTCAGGGCTGCAGGCTGCTTTTATGGTACAATCATAAAGCCTGGACGATGAGAGATGATTATCTTTACTGTGTTTGCTGTCTGTTAGTGCTTTATTCGAGAACTGAAGCACAGTTTCTATTTTGATATTATACTGAATGTATATTTGTAAACTTGCAAGATCTTGACTTCTATAATAGAGGGTTTAATCACTGGATAGAATAAGGGAAGCCTGGAATTTTCTAGACTCTGGGGTAATCCTACCAAACTCTGTAGAGTACAGGGGTGCAATTTGTCAAATGAACGTTAGTGTAAACTATACAAGCACCTGTGTCAGACTGTCAATAAGACCTTTATTTCTGCAGCTTTCCTCTTTTGTGGAACTACATAGTGAGCTCTGGAATCCAAATTGAATGTAGTATTCCGGAAGCCACTTGTGTAATGAGAGAAAAGGTGAAAAGCTTAACCTTGCATAAGCAACACGAAAAACCTAATCTGTTACACCAAACATACAGCAGTGGTAATATTCTCATGATTTTTGTATCCAGGGTCCAGTGCTCAAACCACTACAGCACACTATGTCCTTAAAATAATTATGGCGATAACTATTATTATAATTACTTTTTGAACACTAAACAGCAGAAACAATCATCATTTAGATTATTTTATCTTGTTTTTGATTTATATATATATATATATATATATATATATATATATATATATATATATATATATATATATGTGTGTGTGTGTGTGTGTGTGTGTGTGTGTGTGTGTGTGTGTGTGTGTGTGTGTATATATATATATATATATATATATATATATATATGTATGTGTGTGTGTGTGTGTGTGTGTGTGTGTATTGATTAATGAAATAACATTTTCATTACCTTATCTGTTGACTGTTGTCACAGGAAATTTGAAATGTCAAAATGACTTGTGTACGTTTTACTGAAAAAGCGGTTTTAGTTTCATTTCTTGAAGTTCCAATGAGCTCTGCGTTTTCTCCTTTAAAGGCATGAAGGCGAACCCTGATTTTGTTTGGGTAATGTTTTCTGTGAATGAAAGGATACAGTATGTCTTGATTTCCCAGAATGTAGTACTTGATAAACGCAGATTGACGATCTAAGTGGTCTACTGTTGAACTCAACTTCAAGACCAATGCAAACAACCAAACATACTAAAAGCAAAGTCTTTTTTGACTTTTAAAGTCTGTTCATCAGTTAACTATGCCCATAGCCTGTACATTACATTATGGAAGTATTTTTGTGTCACTTTTACGCTTTGACATTTCTCTTGTGGAGACTCCTGGTCTGTTATTTATGTCACTACAGTGTTAGTTCTTCTAATCCTTGATTCTGATTTTGTTATCTGGCTGGAAAACTGATAGATTTGCCAAAATAGCATTGCTCTTTATATTGTTAACAGCTTGTTTCATTCTTTCATGGGGCAACTTCATGTATTGATGTAGATGCCTTAAATAAACTGGACCACATTAACTTAATACAATGCAATGTTTTCTGCTTTGCATATTTTTATTCATTTCACAGTTTTGGGTGTTTAGTACATTGTGTACCTGATCTCACAGAGTAATTTGCATAAAGTCTGTCATTATGCTTCATATTTAAAAGCAGTCAAAGGTTATTTGATAATCATCTCACTTATGTTGCAGGAACCCAAAATTGCAACTTGCTTTGCAAATTTCTATTGAAAGTAGGGATGCACCAGTGTATTGGCTGCCGATATTTATCGGCTAATGTTGACCAAATTAAAACCATCGGCATATCAGATATTAGCATGAAAACGGCTATATGAAAAAAAAAAAAAAAATATATATATATATATATATATATATATATATATATATATATATATATATATATATACACTATATTGCCAAAAGTATTCGCTCATCTGCCTTTAGATGCATATGAACTTAAGTGACATCCCATTCTTAATCCATAGGGTTTAATATGATGTCGGCCCACCCTTTGCAGCTATAACAGCTTCAACTCTTCTGGGAAGGCTTTCCACAAGGTTTAGGAGTGTGTTTATGGGAATTTTTCACCATTCTTCCAGAAGCGCATTTGTGAGGTCAGACACTGATGTTGGACGAGAAGGCCTGGCTCGCAGTCTTCGCTCTAATTCATCCCAAAGGTGCTCTATCGGGTTGAGGTCAGGACTCTGTGCAGGCCAGTCAAGTTCTTCCACACCAAACTCGCTCATCCATGTCTTTATGGACCTTGCTTTGTGCACTGGTGCGCAGTCATGTTGGAACAGGAAGGGGCCATCCCCAAACTGTTCCCACAAAGTTGGGAGCATGGAATTGTCCAAAATCTCTTGGTATGCTGAAGCATTCAGAGTTCCTTTCACTGGAACTAAGGGGCCAAGCCCAGCTCCTGAAAAACAACCCCACACCATAATCCCCCTCCACCAAACTTCACAGTTGGCACAATGCAGTCAGACAAGTACCGTTCTCCTGGCAACCACCAAACCCAGACTCGTCCATCAGATTGCCAGATGGAGAAGCGTGATTCATCACTCCAGAGAACGCGACTCCACTGCTCTAGAGTCCAGTGGCGGCGTGCTTTACACCACTGCATCCGACGCTTTGCATTGCACTTGGTGATGTATGGCTTGGATGCAGCTGCTCGGCCATGGAAACCCATTCCATGAAGCTCTCTATGCACTGTTCTTGAGCTAATCTGAAGGCCACATGAACTTTGGAGGTCTGTAGCGATTGACTCTGCAGAAAGTTGACGACATCTGCGCACTATGCGCCTCAGCATCCGCTGACCCCGCTCTGTCATTTTACGTGGCCTACCACTTTGTGGCTGAGTTGCTGTCATTCCCAATCGCTTCCACTTTGTTATAATACCACTGACAGTTGACTGTGGAATATTTAGTAGCGAGGAAATTTCACGACTGGACTTGTTGCACAGGTGGCATCCTATCACAGTACCACGCTGGAATTCACTAGCTCCTGAGAGCTGCCCATTCTTTCACAAATGTTTGTAGAAGCAGTCTGCATGCCTAGGTGCTTCATTTTATACACCTGTGGCCATGGAAGTGATTGGAACACCTGAATTCAATTATTTGGATGGGTGAGCGAATACTTTTGGCAATATAGTGTGTATATATATATATATATATATATATATATATATATATTAGTCTTTTTATTTTCTATTTATCTTTCATAGTGGCTTTCTTTACAATGTTGACCTGTTTTCAACAGATCCAATCCATTTTCAATGGAAATTATTTTTAGAACAGTAAAAAAGCTTTTGTAAATTTTAAAAGCATAATTCCTAAGCATAACATTGATCTGATGACAAAATAATTATCAGCCTATCATTTTGGTATCAGAATGTTTTTTTTTTTTTTTTTTTTTTTTTCCAATCGGTGCATCCCTTATTGAAAGGATCTATGAGGAGTCCAAAGGGACTTCATACGTTACCATTATCAAATAATCGTTATGCAAAATCAAAATCTTTTCAACGGTGTATAAAATTCCTTTTTTAAAGTTCACAGTTTTTTTCGAAGTACAGTTTGCAATGACAATCAAATTACAAAGAATTAAATTGTAAACTTTAGCTATTGTAAAGTTTATGTCCCCTAGTTACATCCTCAAATAAGCATCTGTAAACAACTCCGAAATCGGTCAATGAGGTAGAATATTTGCATAATTCCAGATGGTTCTCCACCTAGAGGACCATACATGTAATTTGTATCTTAGAAGTTGAGCATATGCTCCCAGTGCATATGCCAGCATACAGAACACCTGTTGCCTAGAAAAAAAGTCGGATCAGTGGAAATAAGCAAATACAATAAAAGGGATACGTTCCAAAATGTCTTAAAACATTATTTGTTCATTCACTCTCATTATTTTAATCTCATTCAAATAAGAACAAAAGTTAAACTATCTCTATTAAAAGGTTCATAATATTCAGGTGCATTATTTTTACTTAGGTTGCCATGACGATACATATTCACAGATGGATGCATCAAGGCACTCTATTTAATGAAAGTGAACAGCATGTGGCCATGGGTACATGACAAAATCTCAAGTATCTAAATAATGCTGCTACTTTTCACTCTTTTTGTTGAGAATATTAATGGATTTAGAGGAACAGCCCTGCAGGTGTACTGCTGCCTTATATTTTCTGTTATCTTGCTTATACAACAAGAAAGATCCCATCACAACAAAGAGCTTGTGTTTGTTAATGGTAGTCTAAAGTGCACAATAAAATGTTCTATTTTTGTTCATCTTTATAAGAGATGTGCACTGTCTCAGTGTTAGAAGACTTTCATAGTTATTAAAGGAATAGTTTACCCCAAAAATGTAATTCTCTAATCATTTATTCACCCTCATGTCATTCAAAAACTGTATTTTTTTTTCTCCCATGGTACACAAAAAGAGAAGTTGTTGTTACTGCTCTTTTTCATGCAGTGAAAGTAGTCAAATCACATTCATGTTTGCATATGTTCAAATATGACTTAAGACGACATGGAATATATGTTATGGCATGTTTTGTCATTTTTGGAGCTTGATAGCCCCTGGTCAACATTTACTTTCAAAGTATGGAAAAGAGCAGCATGAACATCCTGCCTAGCACCTCATTTTGGGGTCTAATGAAGAAAGCAAATATTGAGGGTTAAAAACGACATGAGGTTTAATAAATGATGACAACATTTTCATTTTTGGGTGAACAATCTCTTTAATCGTGTAATCTTACTCTAAAGTATTTTCCAAATTCCCTAAATCATGGCTTGATTTTTAGGTTGGGCCTCAAAACTGACAGAATTCCTAAAAGGGAGGAAACAAGCCCACAGAACCCCACCACCCCTGCATTTGTCTGGTAAACACCAAGCCTGTCAAGCGGAATGAAAAGATCACAAACATTTTTAAGTGTATCGAGAGCCACAGATGGGTGACTTTTAAGGCTCTCGATGAGTAGAAAGAGGAATGCATCAAGCTGAGGCACTATGACACAAGCCACATCTGGGCTCTCACTGAGGTGCTGGCTAACTTTTTGCTGGTAGTGTCTATCCTGAGATCTCTGCATCATAAGCTGGGCAATCACATAGGCATCTCTGGTTAGATTCATGACCAAGGACAGAAAATAGAACCGAGAGGCATTCAAGCTCCAGCTCTCCTTGTTGATTTCTCTTATGAGCCCAATACTTCTGGCCCAGAGTATGTTGTCACAGATGAAGTAGAGGGCTCGGTTGAGATTGGCCACAGTAAGGCAAAACCGCAGCACAGGGTCAGAGATATGAAGAGTGCTCTTGGCTGCATGGATAGAGTTCACTGTGTTCCCAAGCCTCAATACTGTACAAATTAAGAACAAATAATGAATGATATTCTTTTCTTTTGTGGGAAAATAGAGGCATTTTATAATAAATTTGACAAAGCCATGAAATAATTGTTATGTTATACAACAGTTCAAGTTTCAACAGCACTGGGACTCTTCACTATTAGTATCACTTTGCTTCTCTGTGTTCGTGGGTTTCCAAATAGTGTGGGGATTTTGATTCATCATTCATGTGGATTTCTTTCACTGACTCCTTCAGTCACCACTTCTTGAAATCGAATAATTACACCAGTAGGTGGTGACAAATTAATGTTTTTATGTTACGAATGAGTTATTTAATCATTGATTCCACTGATCCGTTAAAAAACACAGAGTCGTTCACTACCGAAACAATGAAAGTAAACGAGAACAATACATTCAACTTAGAGATAGTTCACCCAAAAATGAAAACATTTACTCACCCCCATGCCATCCCAGATGTGGATGCCTTTCTTTCTTCCTCCACATCTGGGATGGCATGAGGGTGAGTAAATGATGGGAGAATTGTATTTTTGGTGAACTACCCCTTTAATGGACTCGTTCAAAAACACTGATTTGCTCACGAACGAAACACCGCTAGTTCAAAACCAAAGCATAAGTGGAGTGCGGAGAGTGGAGTTGTGCTTGATGCACTTCCGCTTGTCCGTGTTCGTGGCTTTCCAAATAGTGGTGGGGATTTTGATTCATGATTCATTTAGATTTCATTCACTGATTCGTTCAGTGACCACTTCTTGAGACTGCACATTTATGCCAGTAGGTGGTGACAAAACAAGTCTTTATATTACGAGTGAGTCCCCATTGACACAGTGGTTCACCAGCAAAACAATGGAAATGAACGAGAACGACGAGTTCAAAAACATTCGTTTTCATTTCGCATTGCAGGAAGCAAAAAATAGGCTACTTTAGAACCATTTTTGCGGGCGGAAATGAAACTAACTGGCCAGTGTTTGTCTGAAACTTATGTATCATTGTTTACTAGTTTGTTGAACTGTTGCATAAAAGCAATATCACATAAATTGTTCTGTATTGTGTTCCGTTCCTGCCTACAACCGAATAGCTGTGCTAATATACAGAACAACAACACTCTTTGTGCGATATTGCTTAATTATGTAATAGTACGTGTCCATTCTTACACTTCCGCCCTGAACTCATATTAGACTCCAGATTCTGCAGCTTTTTCACCAGCTCCTTCCTTTTCGCTTCATTTCTCATGAGGTATTTCGCAAAAGCACATGCATACTGGGTTGCCCTGTAGCAAACAAACCAACAAAGGGTTCAAACATAGGTTTGCGAATCTAGCATGAATGTTTGAGGAAATAATTTAAATCCGATGTTGTTTAGACGGATGACACGCAGTGAAAAGAGACACTAACCTGAATATGCGATCCCTTCCTTGACTTTGGTTTGTGAAGCTAATAAAAGTGTCCATCTGGCCGCAACAGCTAGTGTTAAATGAATCCGCGCAGCGCGCAATTATTTAAAAAAGTTCAGGAATAAAATACTAATTCAACTTAAGTTAATGCTCATAAATGAAAGATTCGTGTTTTTACGATCAATGAATGTTCTGTCGATGCTGCGTGGCTATGTACCCAGGTTAAAGTTCATGCATGCATGCAACATCCAAAACACACGTGGGAAACAGAGAACAACAAAATGCACATCCCTTTAGAAAGTAATTCTTAAGTTGCGCTTATAAACAAAGATGAACATCGATTCAGACTAACTGATTATATTCATGTTAAACTTTAGTACAATTTTAAACCTCTTTATTACGTACAGATTCAAAGCAAGGTGTTGGTTTGTTTACTTCATATTCCCAGCACGCTCTACATTTGGGACGGATGTCGGAAGTTGTGTTACTGACGTAATGATTATAGAATATTTTTGTTAGTTTATAAAGAAATTGTTTAGATTGTTGTGTTATTGGTTTTCAATGCTGGAGAATGCAGAGCTCGAGTTCTATATCGGATCGGAACTTTTTGGATGACGGACAAGCACAGTGTACTTCCTGGTTCAACTGACCAGTGACCGGCGCAGGATTGGAGAATGGAGATACCTGTATTACACCAACTTATTTTTTTATTTTTTTATTTTTATTTATTTATTTTTTGCTAAAGGCCGGAAATACATAGCCATGATGATGATGACGACAACAATAATAAATAAAAAAAATACAATAACAATAAACTAATTATTACAAAAATATAACTTTGTATATGGCCTGAATACTGTAGTGTATCCAATGTTCTTGTTGATATTATTATTAGGTGTTCAAGTGCTTAGCGCTGAAACCCTATTGTAAATTATAAGATTTTTATTATTATTCCGCTATAAAACTGATCGAGCAGAACAATCCGTAAGGCCTAGAGGCTTGAATCTTGGTCAGATGGTAGTGCTCGCTACTCAGAAACACGGACTCTGCCAAATCGGTCAATAGGAGGGCGCTACAGTGATCAAAAACGCGAAACTACTCATAACTCCTAGACCGTTTGTCGTAGACTCAAGTGCTTCCAATTTCATTTCCGCCTATAAAAATGTTCCGTCATCTTGGATTTTTCATAAAACCTACTTTTGCGAACTAGTCCTAGGTTTTTTTGTCCGACTGGGACCAAACCAGAGCCAAACGTTTCTACGGAGTCTCAATATCAAAAGTTATCTAAAAAAGTTTGAACTTTCGACTCGAGCTAGCTATGGTCTGCGAAAACATCGGAAGTAGGAGTGGTCAATTATACGTAAATGGCTATAAATCTTGAAGGAAATGAGATATCTTCACCAAACTTGGCACGCTTATGTAAGAGTTCAATCTTTGTCGCGGTTTTGCCACAGGGTGGCGCTATAATATCAAAAAAACATGAAATTGGCTGTAAATATGAAACTGTTAATCCTATTGACTTCAAAATGTGCATACATTGTCTTTGTCTCAGCTGCCATCATTGTCTATATGGACATTCACGTATGTTGAAAAACATGGCCGCCATCGGCCAATCAAATTTCAGCAGCTATTACACAAGGTTAACAATGACCGATCAGAATGAATCTTGGTGGACATATTTGACTCTTGGTCTGAGAGGGTTGTGCAAAGTTAAAAACAAATCGGCCACTAGGTGGTGCTATCACGATTTTTGTAGGTGTTAATGGTTGTATATAATGCAGTGTTGTGAAAAAACACAAGTAATATATATCACCTGATAGCTCTTCTCATTCTAAACAACTTTGCCTCAAGAAGCATTGGTGTCTGTCAAACCGTTCGGTAAATATTTCAGATAATGTTAAAAACCTACTTTTGGGAACTAGTCCTAGGTTTTTCGCCCGATTGGAACCAAACCAGTGCAGAAATATACTCTGGAGTCTGATTATCAATAATTATCCCAAAAAAAGTTGAAATTTCGACTCACGGTCGCTAAGGGGTGCCAAAACGTTTGAAAAAGGCGGGCCGCTATAACAGCCAAATGCAATTAGATATTTTTACCAAACTCGGTACACGTGTATGAGCTCAATCTGAGGTCACAGTAAATTTGGATTTTGGCCACTTGGTGGCGCTATAACAGGAAAAAAACATGAAAAAAGCTCTAACTACGCAACCGTTAGTCTGATTGAGTTGAAAATCTGCATGCAGTGTCTTTGTCCATGGTGTCATGACTGTCTATGAGGACATTGGCGTATCTCAAAAAACATGGCCACCATCGGCCAATGAAATTTGAGCACATATTAGACAAGGTTAATGGAGGCCGATCGGCACAAAACTCGGAGGACCTGTTCGACTCTTGGCCCTAGAGGTCTGTGAGAAATTTGAGAGAAATCGGCCAATGGATGGAGCTAACAAGTTTTACGCCTCTATAATCACATGGTGTTTCACACATACACACAACGGCTGTGTCCCAATTCAAAGTCTGCATCCTTCGAAGGACTCAGACTTCAAAAGCCATGCCTTCGAAGGCCGCGAAGGTCGGACTGAGCATTGTTAATTGGGACAGTCTAGCCTACAGAAGACTGTTCTTGTTGCCTAACAACTGTGACAGATACAGAAGTGACTGTAACGTTTGTACTAGACTTTTTTGAAAGTTATATTAAACTGTCTGAAAACAATAGAGGGTTCACAAACTGTCTAAATATTTTCACCATGGTCCATTTCTGTATATAATAAAGAGTATAAACTATATATATTCACATCTTAGTAAGCTATAAGTCAACATTTGAACCACTTTAAAGTTTTTTTTTTTTTTTTACATTTGTATCATTAGATATTTGAGTACGTTGAAACAGAATACTTAGTTTAAAAGTGTAATTCGGCAATTTCTCAAAAAATCCAGTCGTCACTGGCGTGCAATGAATTCTGGGGTAGGCAAGGTCGTGAAGGATCCATCTGTTGTATCCTTCATTTCACGGGAAATGAAGGATGCATTTGGAGGCCGCATTTGAAGGAGCCTTCGAATTAGGACAGCCTTTGTTGTGCAGCAGTGACGCAATCGGCCTTCGAATGCGACCTTTGAAGGATGCAGCCTCTGAATTGGGATGCAGCTATAATTCATATAATTTGTTAGATCTCTTCATACTGAACAACTTTGCCTCAAGAACCACTGCTGTCAATCAAATTGTTCATTAAATATTCACAATTATGTAAAAAACCTACTTTTGTGAGCTAGTCCTAGGTTTTTCGCTCAACCTCAATAAAACCAATGCAGTACAATTCTCTGGACTCTCTAGGTCAATAATTATATATATATATATATGTATATAAACATTTGAACTTTACCCTTTGGGTAGCTATAACAGTGTCATTTAGAAAATGGGCGTGGTCAAGTGTACAAATAAGCCCATAATTCCTAAACCAAAACGTGCAACATATGATTCTAAACAAGCATGCAGACTTTTATGGAGATTGGACCGTAGGTGGCGCTATGAGCTTTAAAAAGCCTTAAAAACCATATACTTCCTTAGTAAATTGCCTGTATTGGCTGTAAATGGTCCATTCCATCTATGATCTAGGTGGTTACATGCTTGCTAAATAAAACATAATACCTTTTTACGCATGTGCTTAAAGGCATTCAACCGCTTGAACCCAGTTAATTGCTGCTTGCAGCTATATTTATTATTATTATTATTATTATTATTATTATTATTATTATAGGCAAGTCAATTACATTCTTCAGCATTCTCATTTAATTATTTGGGCCAAAGCATGTTAAGCAAGTTATTTTCCTGGCTGTTCTGTTTGTGTGCATTCATAAGTAGGTTTCTCAGAGTTCTGAGAGCAGGTGTATTTATTATTGGATTTTGGCATGTATTTGACTCAGGAAAGACTAATAGAATTGATGCACGCCTTGAAACATATTTACCTCCTTGTTTGACTTTCTCATGGAATGCCTATGATGCCCATGTGACAGATTAGCACAGACAGAGTTTTGCTTAGTAACAGATTGAAATAGGCCATAAGTCTAAAGCAGCAAGTCCAAGGTCATCAGAGACTCTTTCACTTCTCATAGGGTGGGATCTTTTAACTGTCAGTTCTGTTTTTGCACCTCTTTTTTAAGAGTCATACAACAAGGGACATTCCTTATATAAAAATTACGGTGTAAAAAGCAGGGTCTTGGCAGTGGAACTCACTGGCCTGGGTGAGATTACAAGGCATAGCCTACTTTCTATTTTAGTACATGATACTGCTTTACAGTCAGTAATGCCCCAATGTGATTACCAATGGGTTTACTTTGCCTTTTGAAGGTCCAAAAAGTATATAAAGGCAGCATAAAAGTATTCCATGTGACTCCAGTGGTTAAATCCATATCTTCAAAAGGCACATGTTAGTTGTGGGCGAGAACCAAATCAATATTTAAGTCCTTTTTTTTTTTTTTCACTTCCACATTCTTCTTTTGTTTTTGGAGTTTTGCATTCTTCATAAATATCGCCACCTACTGGGCAGGAAGGAGAATTAATAGTAAAAAAGAACTTGAATATTGATCTGTTTCTCACCCACACCAATCATATGCCTTCTGAAGATATGGATTTAACCACTGGAGTTGTATGGATTACTTTTATGCTGCCTTAATGTGCTTTTTGGACCTTCAAAGTTCTGACCACCATTCACTTGCATTGTATGGATTTACAGAGCTGAGATATTCTTCTAAAAATCTTTGTTTGTGTTCAGCAGAAGACAGAAAGTCACACATCTGGGATGGCATGAGGGTGAGTAAATGATGAGAGAAGTTTAATATTTGGTGAACTATCCCATTAAAGGGCAGGTTTAATGGTTAGTTTTTGGTAGGAATTTGCTATCAGTAGTAATTATTTAGGAAATTCTGGGTTTAGGCATGCTATGTCCTTGAGATCTGACCTGGTGAAAGTTCATTTTAGCATATGATGCACAGCTTCTCGTTTTCTATATGATGATGATATAGAAGGCAGCATTTAAAAATAATCACCCATGGTATCTTTCCTTAGACTTTGGTTATTCCTTTTGATTTAATCAGTTACATTTTACATATAGGCTACATCTAATTATATTTTTCATTCCTGAAATGCTACATGAAAGAATTTTTTTTTTTTTTTTTTAATTGGGCACATTATATTTTATTAAGATTCTTTAATTAATAATGCCCTTAAGCCCAAAATTATGAGATCAAAGCTAAAGTTCATTAAGTCTGTCAGTCATTGCTTCAGAAAGCTTGCATATAAAATTACTGACTGGCACAGCTAAAGATGAATATATTTGTATGCATGTGTCTTTTTATTATTATTATTATTATTATTATTATTATTATTATTATGATCAGAAACAAAGTTGTCATATATTGTAAATAGGATTATTGTTACTGATAGATGGAAACACATTCATATAGTCTTGAAGAACATCAGTGTGTGCTTTCATGCTTTGTTATTGTCAGAGAGATCAGTTGAATACACACCTGCAGGGGGCAGTGTTTAATCAAGAATGTAGATCTTCAAAAAAATTATAATTTCATCCACCTCAGAGCTGCAAAATGGCATTTAAAAGGGCAGTCGTGGTTAATGGGTGCCCAAATTAAATATGCAGTCACATTTTTAGCACTTTTCTATTAAGAATTATACTAATCTTATTATGGATTTATTTGGCATTCTCAGTTTTTTCAGACCTTATTGATATGATGAGAGTTTTGTAAAAAAAGAAAGGTATAATTTGGCATGAACAGATTTGTTAACATGTGATTACCCCATAGAGTCTCACCTACTGAGGTATGAAAAGCTCAGGAATATTGGGAGAACTACAGCGGTGAACACAGATGGCTTATCTAAGAATATATTGTATTTTCCTGAAGAAGCATGTAAATGTGGTCTATTGGTAAACAATACAGTTTATCCATTTTGATTTTAGCTTTGATTGTGTAGAAAACAGCACTAATTGTTGTTGTTGTTTTTTTCTTCTCCCCTTTTCTCCCCAATTTGGAATGCCCAATTCCCAATGCACTCTAAGTCCTCGTGGTGGCATAGTGACTCTCCTCAATCCGGGTGGCGGAGTATGAATCTCAGTTTCCTCCGCGTCTGAGACCGTCAATCTGTGCATCTTATCATGTGGCTTGTTGAGCACGTTTCCGCAGAGATGTAGCACGTGTGGAGGCCTACGCTATTCTCTGTGGCATCCACGCACAACTCACCACGCGCACCACCGAGAGCGAGAGCCACACATTATATTGACCACAAGGAGGTTACCCCATGTGACTCTACCCTCCTTAGCAACCGGGGCAATTTGGTTGCTTAGGAGACCTGGCTGGAGTCAACTAATTGTTGGTTATTGACTAACAGGCTGTCAAGCTGTGAAGGATGAGTGGTAATGTGTCTTAAACGGTCACAGATGTTTAATGTCACAACTCAGATGAATTCAAGACTAGGGTCAAAATTATTACACTTGCCTGGAGACATCACAGAAATAAGCATTTGCAGTTGCAGACACTTCTTATAGCAGATAAGCACGAACAGTCTACACTAAGATATGAATTAGAAATATTGATATTTTTAAAGAGCAATTTTCTTAAGAGGCTACTAATAGGAGAAAATCACAGAAATGAATTCCAAGAAAACAGAGTTCATCACTTTGTTATTGGAATTATTGATTAAAGTGTTGTTGTTTTTTTAAGCATGCCTTGAGGCAAATAATACAGAATAAGTGTTCTTCTTTCTCTTTCAGGCAACTGGATATTATTTTGAGATATTTGTAATGATATTCAAAAAGGGTTGCCAGCTGCAGTACATCATGTTCTACTTTACAAGTATGGAATGATCTTTTTCTTAGACCGGAGGTAATGCAGCATGTGTTGTGAATGCCCTCAAAGTTCAATCATAAAGATTCTAGTTTAAGAGACTGCTTTTTATGTCAGCAGTGTCATGCTACATTCAAATTATTAAGGTAAAAGATTAATGTAGATGGTTTAGATTAGTCTGACCTTGTGGAAAATGGCTTTATTGTGCTCCCTCTGAGTACTGACATATAGGTTACTGTGTTGTATAGAATTATGTATGCATTTTTTCATTGTCCACATTTAAATTTCAATATTTAGCTGTTGCCTTTGGGCTTTGGTAACAAAAACGTGATCTGTGGTTTGTTGCTGTGCTTTGATTTGCAGAATGCAGGCTTTTTCTTTAACTTTTGAGTTAAAGCAACTGGATATTGTCCCATTATAAAAAATAAACAAAATCCAAGATTACATCCTAGTACATACCACGATAATGACAGATGCAAACATGTGAAGGAGTCAGTTTTTGCAATTTAGAATAAAAATCGAGAAGAAATTAGCTATTTTGCTATTTACTATTTGCTAGTGCTATTTTTACCTTCACACACATTAGCAGGGGCATAGAACATTTGTGGAAGCTTACATTAGTTCCATCAGATAGTAAACACAGACACCACTGCCACAGGAACAATCTCAAGCAGTAAAATGAGGTTAGCCCTGATTGGCTCATCCTCACTGACTTTGATACAGTGAGATTCAAATCTGCAATATTTACAAGCCCTGACAAGATAATTGGTGTAATGTTTTTGAGTGCATTTCAATGGGCTTAAAGCCTTTCTTAGGACCATGCATGCACTTTTTAATGCCTTATTGGCACAGGAGTAAGATATTTCTACTTTTCTCTCCAAGATGGTTGTGAATGGGTTAAAAGTTTGTAAAAATGTTATAATTTTATTCTAGATTTTATTTTATTTTATTGCTACATTTTGTTTGCCCCCCCCCCCCCCCAATATATGGACACTAAAATTTGTATCACATGCACATCACATAATGACACATAATGTCATTATTCCATCCTGAAAAGATATATCATTTAGAAAGAGAGCCTTTCATATTTATATATTGAGGCTACCCTAAGCCTTGTGAAGAAGCAACTGTTGAACAAGTTGAATCAAACAGAAATGCATTCGAGCTGTGTGTTCAAATGAAAGAGGCAAAAGCCATTATAATGGAACTTTGTTTTGGTCAAAAGATAATTGTACTAAGTCAGCTGGGTTTTCTTCAGCTAAAAAAGCTGTCAAGGATTGAATGCACTACTGTTTTTATTTTATTATTATTATTTTTTTTTAAATCTGTGTACTAAAGGAAAAAAATGTGTGTTAGTGTTTTATGCTGTAATGATGTTGATACTGATTTACACTAAATTTTGGGCTGAGTACGACTTGAGTGTAAAGGTGAAATACTGCATTTAGAAAACAAATGTTTTGAAGTTCAAACAGTATTCGTTCCTTTTTGAAGGTCACAAAGATTAATAATGTATTTTGCCCCTCTCTGCATGAGACTACAATAGATGAATTGCAATACTGCACTATAGATGCTAGAATTCTGAAAAATTTGTTTTGACAAAATCTGTCATTCGACATTATGCTGTGTAAATTTATAACAACATATAACCATTATTTACATATAACAATATGTAAATAAGCACATTATACAACATTCTGAACATTTGCTTGAGCTAGAGACTGCTTACTGTAAACAGATGATTAACATTTATAGTGTATGGGGCAAAAAAAATAAAAATTCTCCCCCAAAACCACCAGAACACAGGGTTAGACAGCTCAGAGAAGATTAGGATCTTAAGATTATATAATATCCAGTGAATAGTTTAAAGAGATAAACATTAGTCCCTTCTGATACCAGAGATTAGTAGCCAATAAGGGCCCATGGCCCCTGGCCAATTGCAGTAACTGCAATAAAAAAAATAAAAAAAACACTTAAGCAAGCCATAGTGTGTAGAAAATATCTTTTTGTCAGATAGATACATTGATGAACTGTTTTACATTCATAGACATTTATTCATATGAGCTAAATTCTAAAATTAATAGTTTTTAATTAGTGTTGCATCATTCTAACTAGTGTTCTAAACTAAAATATAAAAACTATTTATCTTTTACTCTGCATATGAATCATCGTTACAACATTTCTGAATTGTCCTTTTAGAAATGTTGATGTACATATATATATATAGGGATATTTCACAGAAAAATAAAAATGATGTCATCATGTAATTAATGTTCTTCCAAATGCAAATGATTTTCTTTCTTCTATGAAAAACAAGAAGAGTTAAGAACTGTTAGGTTTTAACAGCGTCTTTCTTTGGTGTCTTGTACAGCCGGATGAATCTGCTTCATACAATGAAATTGGTATTTTTATACATCCTGTTGTTTAAAAGAGGCATCCAAAAATAACATGCAGTTATTTGTGTTTGGGTTTGCATTTCATCCTCCTGGTTATGACAGGTGGCAAGTATTGACCTATTCTGGAAGTCTATTACTGCGTTCTGAGTGTCCATATTCTTCACATTGTCAAATGATGGGCATTGATTTCTGGTCATCTCATAAAATTGGGGTTTGTTCAAATTCAGATTTAATGCTCTGAATTCATAATGAAAAGAGTAGATAGCCTTAAGGAATAGGACTTTATGAAAAGCACTTTTCAGTGAACCCTTGCCAATAAGCTTACAATTTTGCAATAGGCAGAAATATAGAATTTCAGCACTACATTATCTTTCTTCACCTATTATAAAGGTTATGCTAAATGTGTGAAAATGCATGCAGAGAATGGGCGATTTGGAATATTCTTGCCACTTGTACAAACTGAATAATATGCTTCAAGGTTATTTTTAATTCTATTCCAAAGCAGAAACAATGTAAAACAAGGGGGGAAATTGTCATCTGCAAAAAGAGAAACTTTTAAAAGAAGCAAAAAAACTGTTACTGCTGTTGTCATTTGCAAAGTGTCTTTAAGGATCTAAATTGACAAAAGAACACAGGAAGTATTCCTTTTAACCTCATGCGACCCCACGTACACATGCATGGACATTGTAATTTGGCTTCGCTATATGCACCGCATAATTTAAATTAATTTAAACCAACTGATCTCAGTTCAGGAGACTCTGTACTGTTAGTAAAGGTTAAACTTAAACAACATTGTGCCGACAAAAGCAGTGTTTGTCTTTGGGAGAAACGCCAACAAAACTACATTTACCTAATTAAATTTTTTCATGGAAACCTGTTTAAGTCAAAAGAGTCTTTTTCAAATTTGAGAGATTTATTGCAAAATTGTACTCTGCTAAACACAATGTACAATAAATGTGTACTGTGCATTTGTTTCTTTATAAATCTTATATTTACTGTACTTTATCATATTGAGAATAAATGGGTTCATCCAAAAGCTTAAACATATTGCTTTCAGAGGCTTTATATGGAGTCAGGATGAACATAAGGTGCATTTCAAACTGTTCTGAGACCAGTACACACTGGAGGTTAAGTCATTTGCTAAATATGGAGCAAGGGAGCATCCTATATAGCTCTTTATGCAGCTAAGTGCATTCAATCCAAACTTCCTATCAAAAGTTCAGTTTCAGGCTGCAGATGATGTTTGGACCACTCAACATGTTTGGTAGACATGGACAATGGTAATCAGTACATAGAATCAGAATTTATCATTTATAAAGTATAATTTAATTTTAACGTGTTTGGCAGTGATTGGAGGATGCTTGCCATTACTTTGAATCAGAATTAACTATGCTAATTTCTGATGTAATGTCTGTAACATCTCAAATACGTGAATAACCAGCACTCCTAAAAAAAATCTTACTTTCTATAGCTTGGTAATATACTGCCTGACCAAAATAAAAAGTCACATACTGTAATATTTTGTTGGAACACATTTAGCTTTGATTACGGCGTGCATTCATCGTGGCACTGTTTCGACAAACTTATGCAACGTCACAGCATTTATTTCCATCCAGAGTTGCATTAATTTTTGGCCAAGATCTTGTATAGATGACGGGAGAGTCGAACCACTCTGTAAAGTCTTCTCCAGCACATCCCAAAGACTTTCAATGGGGTTAAGGTCAGGACTCTGTGTTGGCCAGTTCATGTGTGAAAATGATTCCTCATGCTCCATGAACCACTCTTTCACAGTTTGAGCCTGATAAACATACCCGTGCCATCAGGGAAGAAAAATCCATTGATGGAATAACCTGGTCATTCAGTACATTCAGGTATTCAGCTGACTTCATTTTATTACCGCATAACGTAGCTGAGCCAAGACCTGTCCAATTGAAGCAACCCCAGATCACAACACTGCCTTCAGAAAAGGCAGTCATTTGAACAATTCACAGGTAGAAGCCAATTTTCAGGCAGTTATGCCCTTGTTAGGGCAATTGCTTTTTATTTGTGTAAATCTGATTAAACGAGAGGTGTTCCAGTGCTGATAAAGGAGTCATATCAGCACTGGGATGCTTTACTGTTTGTATCAATCTGCATTCCAAACTAAAGTGTAAGAGCAGTGCAGATGTGTTGCAGCTAGACTGTGACATTGAAGATTTCAGCCAGCAGGTGGTGACAAAAGACCATCTTTTATGCATTATGAGTGAGTTTCATTGATGTCATGGGCTTGTCTCTTGGTCCATGATTGTTTGGATTACTACTACACTGCAGCTGAGAAATAGAGTTAAAGGTGCTGTATGCAATTTTAGCCATTCTGGAACTTCCACCAGACTTAGCCGTTGAACTATCCATGCCAACTATTTCCAAAACCCGCACTCCAAAACACGCATGCACACACACAAACACGCTTAGAGACCATTGTATTGGAGCAGATGGAGGGCGGTGGGTCCCCCTGAGCATTTCACGGGAGCAGGACACCATACCGGCACTTAAACATATATGGATTGCCCTGTGAACTCACACAATAATTGACAGTCTTTTGATTGGCTAAACAAAGGATCTGACCGTGGCCCGCAGACATCTTTTTCATGGTACCTATTTCAGTATTACCTGACAGGTAATAGGGAAGTTTTCTGTGTGTCATTACATAATGTTTTTTAAATTTTTTACTTACAACACATTTAAACTAACATCTTCAGCATTACTGTGTTCATCACTGCTTGGGAGTGGCGACAGATGCAGGTAATCACACATGCTCTCTCAATTAAATTGAAATGTGCTTTATTGGCATGACAAACATTACAATGTATTGCCACAGCATTTGCAATGTTTACAATGAATGTTGAACAGATGAGAACAAATTATAAAGTTAAAAGAAAGATAAACAAACATACAGTATAATGTAGAATTCTGTGTGTGTGTGTGTGGGTGGGTTTGGGTGGTTTATGGGGACATTTTTTTAGGTTACAAATTGGTAATTACAAGGGTATTATGCTATAAATGTGGTTTCTGAGGACATTTCTAGTGTCCCCATAATTCAAATAGCTTAAAAAACATACTAAACTATAGATCTTTATTTTTTTATAATGTAAAAATGCAGAAAGATTTTTGTGATTTTTGTTAGGGTCAGGGGATAGAATCTTTAGTTCGTACTGTATAAAAATCATTATGTCTATGGAGAGTTCTCATAAGAATAGCCACACCAATGCGTGTGTGTGAGCAGATCCTGGTCCGTGGCGTAAGAAAGGACTTCCACACATAAGTGCGTTTTTGGGACAGTCAAATTTTCTGTTGTGAACTGTCATAAAAAAAGCAATATCACACTCGCAATTATGCTTTGTGTCTCTATATCAGTGTGGCTGTGATTACCAGCTGAACCACAGCCGTGCTGATATAGAGACATAAAGCATGATTGTGAGTGTGATATTTCTTTAATAATAATGTGAAACTTATACTATAAAAGGAAAGGAAGAGAGATAATTTTGCTGTTATCCTTTATTATGTAATTGTGATTTTTTTATTAGAATTGCAGACGAAGACTAAGTCATAGCTCTCTACCCCTGATCAATCTTCTGAAGTAGAAGGTAGCAGCAGGACTATCCAGCAGCTTTCAAGACCCATTAATATTGCCCAAACCTTTCTGATCCTTTCCAGTCTCAAGCAACAGCACTCAGACACACGCTAAGAGCTGACATTTTTCTTTCTGAACATTCTTTCAGAGTCAAAAGTTGTTTAAGGGGCTTCTGAGGGCAAATAAAATATACACACAAAAATGAACACATAAAGTAAAAGTTTTCTACATTTTCAAAGGAGCTTTTTTGAAAATTCCGAAAGGTATGTTTTCATTTCCTAAAATGAAATATATCTACATACTACTTTTCCCTGCTCTTTAAAAGCCAAATGATATACAGTACATATTTTTTCAGTGTTAAAACACTTTCTACTATCCCAGCTAAATATACAGAGACAGCTGTAAGTAAAATATTATATTTACACAGATTTTTTGTTACAAAATATATCTGGCTTTATGGACCTTGTAGTGAGAAGAAATGTAGTACAGACTAGTAGAGTTATAGAGCGTGTGATTGGTTGTGGTTTCTGATCACGCCTTGGCAGCTGTCGGACTCATTTGAAAAAAATATACAGTTGTGAAAACATGTGAAATTAAAGTAAACAAAAATGTAATATTAGCTTGCATCATCAAGAGTTTAACAGTAGCTCTGTTGCACCTGTTGTTTAGATTTAGGCAGAGCAGTACAAAAACAAAAAAAAACAAAAACTGATGCACACCATAAACCAACAACCAGCAACAAAGGAGCAGAAATCCTAAGGATTACAACATGAATGTGAAATAATTGTGGCATGCGCAAAAGACTAACAGATCTGTCCCCAAGGCTATCTTTTATGAGACTTTAAATGAGGTATTCACCAGAGTATATACTCTGCACAGCAGACATGGCTAGAGAACAAATGGATTTTCAATTAATATTCTACTTGACTAATTGTCAAAATGAAATGGGAAGATAAAAGGTCAGCAGAGAGATTATTCCTTCCACTCCACTATTCAAACACAGGATTTACATTTACTAATTACCTTGTAAGAAAATGTAATCAAGTACAGACCATATATCCGTGAGACACTGTTGCAAATACCAGCATACACTACCTGGTTAACAGCATAAGTTGTGTTTTGGATGCAGGTCCCTAGCATGGGAAGGTGTTCTGCAAGTGTAATCACCAGGCTTCTTCTCTAGCTTAATCAGCAAGACTAACTTGTCTTTATCAACAAGCTTTACCAGGTGAATTTTGCTAGTCCACCATCTAGACCAGCCCCAGACCAGCACTAAACAGCATAAACTGTGGAAGTTCATGCTGGCATAAACTGGTCTTTACAGCAGGGGAACTTCTTTCTTTCCTTGGTCACGATAGGCAAAGAAACACCTATTTAGACTTACTTTTCTATTTGCTCATGAGAAATGGCACTCATAATAAATCATATGATGAGCAGTGCTCAATTTTTTTTCATAATTTTTTCAGACACTAGGGCAAGATTATTGAACACAGCCCCAAAATATATAATATACAGTAAGGCCTATATCAAATATATTGTCTGATTACTTTACCTAACAGCCTGTATAAAATGGGCATGAATGACATCTTTCTTTGCACAGGAAAAAATAAATTAGAGGTCACAGTAAGCAATTGCTTTTCATTTGTGTTTGGCTCTAAAATTATCTCTCTAGTGTCTGGTTACAATCTTCAGCATGTGCTTGAATCATCTGTTGCGTGTGATTAATCCTTATAGAGGTGTGAACTTAATGGATCGATTCACTCATAATTAAAAGCGATTTTATGATATTACCATACAAACCTGAAAATGGAAGGAGGAATGTAAAATTAATCTTTCGATCCTGGACTCCTGATAATATGTTTGTTTTTTTTTCTCCCCTTTTTTTCTGAGCTACCCAGGCCCCCAATAATATGTTTTGAAGATAACAATAAGGCTTTGCTGCAGTCAGCTCTTACATTTCTCGATGTAGTTAGTTTTAGGCTGTAGGGGAGACTGAGAAGAGAGAGATCAGGAATAGCATGAATACCTGGCTGTGCTGTAAGTGATAACTATGTCTAGCCTTGATACTGACAATTTGATAATTTGTGTCAATATGAATTTTACTCTGCAAGAAGAAAGGTTAATCTGATTATTCTGGGGCCTTATCTTCCCACTTAGCAGGCTGATTTCTACAAAAGTGAGGCAGGAAAGCACCAATTGGATTAGATTAATGGTTTTGTTGGGCTGTCCGGGGTGTTCTACCCAAACTAGTGGTGGAGTTATTGGACGAATACATAACTCTTCACATTTAACAGCATTTCAGCAAGTTGTATAGAGCAACAGGTCAGTTAATGCTAGTTTGCTACTGGTCTAGTTGGTGGACCAGAAAAGCCATGCTGTCGTCGGTTGACCTACAGGAAAGTTAAGCTAGTTAATAAGCCAGGAGGGGGTACCAGAATCCCATTCCAGGGACCAGTCTTCAAACATACTGTATGCTGTTTGACAAGCAATACTGATCTTTTCAACAGGGATGGTGGTGTCCTGTGGTTTCAGTAGATATCTATGTCTTTAAGTCTTTGTATAAATCTTTAATAATCTCTCATTTTAAAAAAATAATCTTTGAAACTATAGTTAAAGGTTCACTCAGAAATTTTTTCCTCATTAAAAAGTTTTACTTTTCAAGAAATGAATAGAAATTTTCAAACACATGTATAAAATCATGACCACTCACGTAAGATGATAACTCCAGACATATCAGTAACTTTATAAAAGCTGTTTTATTCTACATGGAGAGGGTCCCCTCATGGGGGCTGCCATGTTAGGATCACATGACCAGCCGAATACTACTCACTTTATCTCAGTAACAGCCCTGTTATTGGATACTTTAAGGAGTTAAATAAATCCTCACTGACTATAAATCATGAATTTCTACAACGGCATCAGTAACTAAAAACTTTTGTGATTCAGTGATGCTGCATCCATGCCCCTAGATATCCGTGTAAGTCCAAGATGGCATTTTTTTTTTTAATGACACCTTTAACCCAAAAATGATCATATTTGAATGTTCACGCATCCTTACACTTGATGCATGCACATTTGCATGTTCTCCCAAGAACCGACTTGTGTGCTGTGCTACTTGAAGTTCTTGTGAGAAAATACAAATGTGCATGTGTCAAGTGTGAGGATGTGTGAATATGCTTCTCTCATAAATGTGCATATGAGAGCTTGGTGGAAGTGGAGATTTTTGGTTAATAAGGACTGAATTGTTGCTTTTTTCTCATCCAAATCTATCATATCTCTTCAGAAAACATGGATTAAACCATATGAGTTGTTTAAATTTCATATATGCTGTCTTTCTGTCCTCTATAGTGTTTGAAAATTTTGGACTCCTTTGGCTTATAATGTATAGACAAAAGCACATAAAATATCCTTCAAAATATCTTTCTTTTCCACAGAAGAAAGACAGTCTGGGTCTGGGTGTTAACTAGGATATTGCTTTAAAGATATAAATTCAGAAAGAAATTCAGAAAGAAAGAAAGAAATTCAGAAAAAAGAAAGAAAGAAAGAATGTATTTTATGCTGAATTTGATTAAACATAAATCACATTCAACCAGGGAATTACCCTAAGGTTTGAATAATGAGTTATCTCTTTTACCCAGAGATGATAACATCACTATCCAGGCACTGCAATAATTCTGTAGTATTCAGCTGATATTAGAGTATTGTGTCCGTTAACGTCCTTGATAAGTTGTTAATTAATCAGTGCCTTTCCGAAAGACATCTCATGAAAAGCTTCAATCTGTCAAGCATTTAAAACAATTTCAAAACAGTTCTTGGTTTAGGCATTGTTTAATAACACTATGTAACATAATTTTTGTTCTTGGGTAGTAAGTGTTATTTCCTAATTGCTTATGCCTCAGAAGTATAGAAAATGGCTATTATTCCCCACAAACTTTGCTTTTGTGACCAGGACAGTTTTGAAATTTACCTATTTCCAATGAGAAAACAGGTGAATTTGTGTCTTTTTGTTCACATAAAGTCAGAAAAAAACAACATATGAATCCAAATGAACATGTATTTATACTAAAGTAATACACAAATGACTACAAAAGATTTAGAAGTGAGTAGTTTTTCGAGATTTATAATTATACTGTAAATCGCTTTCACGAATCAGCCCCCAAATGTAGTCTTCCATCATGTTCTCATTATACTGTCCTTGGTAGCTTCCTGATGGAAGCGCCGGCCTTTCAAAGATAGCAGGGAAACTTGGTAAAACCCCCTTGGAGACCCACCAGGAATGCCACTATTTTGAAGTCTCCTATGACCTCCCAGCCGTACTCATCATACTTCGAGGCATCCAGCAAGGTCTTGATGCTGTTGTAATCCTCTTTGAGGTGCCCCGAGTGAGCCAGGGGAAGAGACGGGTACTTGTTACCATTATGGAGCAGCACGGCTTTGAGGATCCTAGATGAGCTGTCAATGTAGAGGCGTCACTCATTCTGGTTACAGGTGATTCCGATTGCCTCGAACAGACTGGTCACATTGTGGCAGAAGCAGAACCAATTTTGACGGGTGAAGAAGCTGGAAAAAGGATGGTGATGCTTCCTCTGATCTGCGACTTGCACACTTTCATTCAACAAGTTCCACTGCTTGAGTGTACCAAAAGTTCGGCACTGGACTTGGTGAGACCAAGATCTCTAATCAAGTCGTTGAGGTCTTTTTGGTTGGGGTAGTATGGGTTTCTTGCCTCAGCTCCACCTCTGAAATCCTTCAAAGTCCATATCCTTGATGCTCATCTTGATAAATTCAAGGAGAACATGGGAGCGTACTCAGAGGAGCAAGGCAAGCACTTCCATCAGGATATACTGGACTTTGAATGCCGCTACCAAGGACAGTATTACGAGAACATGATGGGAGACTACATCTGTGGGCTGATTCGTGAAAGTGATTTACAGTATAATCGTAAATCTCGAAAAACTACTCACTTCTAAATCTTTTGTAGTCCTTTTTGTATTACTTTAGTATAAATACATGTTCATTTGAATTCATATGTTGTTTTTTTCTGACTTTATGTGAATGAAAAGACAAATATTTGCCCGTACCCTGTCTGTCACTCACTCGACGTTGTTTCGATGTAGTGACACTAGGGCTTTGATCTTGAGAGCCCCAATCACCTTTGCTTAAAATAGAAAAGGCCAATGAGAATTGGTGAGTGGAATTTGCATGCCATTCTCCGCTCCAGATATACTGGTATAAAAGGAGATGGTGTGCACCACTCATTCAGATTTTTTCTTCGGAGCCGAATGCATGCTTGTGTTTATCCTGTCACCTTTTGCTTACGCTGCTGGATTTTACGGCGCATATCAGCGGACACCGTCGCATGGTCTAGTGTTGTGTTTCCCCTGGGCGCTTCGGTGGCTGAGTCCACGGGTGCTAAAAGAGTATATTCAAAAGAGTATATTTCCTTCTAAAAGAGCTCGCGCAAACGCTTGCCGTTTTTTTAAAGATGTCCTTCTGCATTTGCGCTACTGGATGTGGCCGTTATCTCTCCCCTCCGGACAGCCATGAAATCTGCCTCGAGTGCTTGGGGCCCCAACATGCCGAGGCAGCTTTCGTGGAAGGGACATGTTCTCATTGCAAGAACATGCCCAACAGAACATTGTGATCGCAGCTCACTTCTTTCTTTATGAAGCAAGGAGCCACCGTGGCTGCTCCCCGACCTGGTCCGCCCTGGGCTGATGCTCAGCCGGCCGGGTTGGCAAGCACCGCGGGCGATCTGGATGTGGACATGGGAGCGTTTCCGCCGGCTCAGCCCCGTGGACCTCCCATACCCCAGCACACTCATTCTATCTGGAAGAGCTGTCAAGCGATACAGGCGGTCCGCATCAGGGCGGACTTAATGTGTCGTTCGCGGCTCTGACTGTTCTGGCCCGGATGATCTCTCCAGCCCACCATCGCCCCTGGGCCAGTGCGTGGTGAGTATTCTATCCCCGAGTGCCCCCTGGGCCTCGGCACCCACATGGTAAGTAAAAGGGCAGTCCCCTCATTTCCTGGGCCAGCGCACTCGCGATGACTAGGTGCTGGAAGTCTTTCCGGTCAATCAGGCAAACGCGAGTACCTCCCGTTCCCTCGTTCTCTGTCGAGAGACAGCTGGCGAACAGGTAAGTATGCTGGTCTCTGGGGTCGCTCGCCCACCCCCTAGTGTCACTACATCGATATAATGTCTCGTTCCCTCCATCAGGGAACAGAGGTTACATCAGTAACCAAGATGTTTTCTCATTGGAAATAGGTACATTTCAAAATATCACTGTCCTGGTCACAAAAGCAAAGTTTGTTGGGAATAATAGCCATTTTCTATACTTTAGACATATAAGCAATTCGGAAATAACACTAACTACCCAGGAACAAAAATAATTCATTATTTCAAGAAATCCGGATCTTTCTGAAGCAACCTCTGCCATCTTCAGACATCAGATCACTGGGCCTTGCATTTCAATTTGTTGAAAGGAAGAAAGAGATATAAAAATGTCGTGGCCTGTTTTTCTGAAATAGATCAAAGCCCAAGCAGTGGGTATGGATGTCAGCACAGTTCAGCAGCTGTGACAGAGCCTGTGCTGTCACCTCTCATATAGAGCACAGGTAGAGACTGTGTGTTTCAAATCCCACTTTCATAAAGATGGCATCCCACTAGCCTACTCGAAAAAACACGATGCTGTAAGGGGGATGTCACACCTGTCGACTGTTTTCACTGAAATTCCACCCTTATGGTCAGAGGTCTGACACACTTAATGATTAAGAATGAAAAAGAGTAGACAGACTGAATAACTTCTTCTTTTATTTCTCTCTGATAAAGGTTGTCATGATACCTTAATCACATTGTATGGTATGATACCAGCTAAAGTTTCACGATACCACTCCTGTTGTTTTGGATTAGAGGGATAGTTGACCCGTAAATTTAAATTCTTTCATCATTTCCTCACCCTGATGTTGTTCCAAACCCATATGAAACTACAAAACATTCGTTTTTTATGACCCTTTACAGAGCAGCGGTAGCTGGCATAATGCCAGTAGCGGTCTTGACTCACATGCTGCCTCTGAATCACATGGACTAACTAGGTGAGATCTGGAATGAGGTGTCCCCATTTAAAGGCTCACGAAACCCTAAAACACATTTTTGAGAAGTTAAGAGTTGTTAACAACGAGTTAAAAACAATGATTTCACTCATTGGGCTCTATTTTTGTGAGTACGCAAAGCACAGCGCTACGCGTTACTACCATGTGTAACGAGTTATCCAATTTTCTTGAGAGTGCTAATTCTAAGTGCAAATTTCATGCCAGCTCAAAATGCAAATGGGCGTGAGAGGGAGTGTTTGCGTTACTGAAGTGGCGCAAAGCGCAATTTGCTATTTTCCTAAGAATTTGGTCGTTGCGCTAAGACGTTTCAATACCATCTTTTTCTCAACGCAAAGTCCAAATTCAGTACCTGCATTTGCAGTTTGGAGATTTCACCAGCAGGCGGTAATAAAGTTCATGTCCAAATTCTGAAAGTACAGAACATCAAATAATGTCCATGACAATCGTTGTTGAAGCCGTTTGTTGAATTAAAAAATCATGAGATTTGTGTTATATTATTTATATTTATATTTGTGTTATATGGTTTATTATTATTATTATTATTATTATTATTATTATTATTTTTATTGTTACGTTTAAGTCACTGCAAAAGGGGCCAGTGGAAGAAGGAGAGAGTAAAATGTTTGGATTTGGTATGATTTTTTTTGACCACTTTGTTATTTTGACGATATTTTCATTTCGTTTGGAGTGTAATTTCAATTTAGAATAATTTTTGTATTCATTTTATTGTGTTTCAATAAATGAATGTATTTTTTTCAAAATCAATGTCTACCGGTAGAAGTTCAGTTTGTGTGTCAGTAGATGAAAATGATAATGACAGGTAATTTAATGGAGTCTACATTCATGTCCTGAACCACATTTTCCATGTGTATAAAAGGAATGTGTCCCATTGAACAAGAATGCACAACATTTGCAAATCCATATTTTTATTCTTCCAATTCATTGCATACAGTCCATTTACACTACCAGCTTCTTATGAATGTACTGTCTTTGTTGATTTCGCTGGTGCTTGACGGATGGAGATGGGGGAGGAGAAGAACCTCCCTTGACCTGATTAGCGCCTTGCACACACGATTTCGCCAAACTCAATTGTGCTTAGATTTAGCATATGCTTGCACGAAAATACCAACACTTCATGGCCATGCCCATTGACTTTGCATGAGTTAAGGCATTGTGCGGCGCTTGCACGCTTAAAATAGGGCCCATTATGTTTATTACTAAGGGGAACATTGTTCATTTTTCTTCTTTTTTTTTTTTTTTTTTTTTTAATTAGCTATTTCATTCTTCTGATTTAAAAACAAAGGTTAACGCAACGTCAATAAATATGTGGTACAGTATATGCATAAAATCTTAGATGTGTTTGGTTAGAGGATATGTGTCTACATCATTAGATTCTGAGCGTTTCCTCACATTCATGAGCAGGAACGCTTCCATCCAATCACTGCGCTGCCTTGTTCATCAGCTTGCATTACAGGGAAGAATTCAAAATCACAAGCAGACGTGACAGTGGTTCCTGGCTGGCGCAAGTTCAACTTCAGCAGCACTCACGGAACAGACATGAGAGTGGTCTTTTGCAATAAACACTGTGGTGAGATCAAAATAACTTATCATAACGGACAACAGTGAGTGAGCATGTTTCTTGGCCATAGTTTTGCTACTCTATTTTCCAAACATGAAGCAGCTGTTTGTTTATAAACATAGTGTGAAAGATACTGGGATTTATGCTGCCTTCATGTGTTATCGGAATTATAGTAAACACGAGTTTCCCACTCTGAAGTTGCGTATGAACAACCCCTCAAGTCGTAATTACAACTGGGGAACTCTGAGATAATTTTGATACCCGAGTTTCCGAGATGGGAGGAGTCGTAAACTTTTAACATGGTGGAAGAGAGTATGGTTTCTGTAGTGAATGACAGGTTTTATTCATTTTTCTAAATACAGCTAATTGTCATTTTGGTCATATTTATGTATATCAGCAACCGTTTAATGCATGTTGTACATTTTTACAATGTAAAAATAGCTTGTATTTGACCAAAATTCCATTATCATCAGCAAGCTGAGTAATATTTTGTATGGTGTCAAAATAAAATAAATATGTTTTTCCGACAGCAGAGCACTTGAAAGCGACATACTCATAATTCCGATAGCACATGAAGGCAGCACGAGTCCTTAATGGTTTACCTGCATTACGTCGTCATGACAACAAAGTTGAAATACTGGATAACTTTACACAGACAAGGTTTGTTAGTGAATTTATCACACTAGAGTCATGTCAACACATTATATTTAAGGTGTTTGGCTATTCTTTTGAAACAGTATGTATTTTAATGTTTTGTATATTGGACCCATTTACTTTCATTATATGTGCCTTATTGAACATAATTTTTTTCATATCTTTTTTTAAGAGGGATGAGTTGAAATTATTTTCTGTTGTAATCTACATGATTCCACAAATACTATTAACAGAGTTGTATTAAACCTGAAACATCCCTTGTAAGAAGAAATACTCTATATCTATGAATTAATGTTAACTCTAAAAGCAATGCTGGTTTTGGTGGCAATGTCTCTGTTCTCACTTCAAAACATCCAGATCTTTGATTTGCAAACTTTTCTGTCATCTTCACTCTTCACACATTCATACTTTTGTCCCATTATTGATATAAAGCACAGTGTCCCAAAACTTTTTTCTTTTGTTTCCACATACATTTTGATTTTCAGCCATCTCTATCGTGAGTGAGAGTGAGTGAATTGTTGTGCTTTACCCCCTCCCGCTCCCCCTTCCCACCCACTACACTCCCACCTTCTTACATCTTTTTACGCCCATTTCATGAGCATTTTTTTAAGTCTGAGGTGTGAACAACTGGTTCTGAGCAAGGGGGACTTCATCACACTTTAAATAAAAACGTGTCAGTTAGGTCACATGGCTGTTGTGATTGTCAGTAATGAATGATAAAGGTCTCAAGTTCAGAGGAATATACTTTTTTATGGAAACTATATATCACTGGATACACATTAGGGAATTAGTAGTTTGACTAATTTGACTTATGCCGGCTTTTAGCAATTAGCGAGACACTGTTTTCATGGCCTAAAGGTGCTGTAATACTACACTTCGCTCTCCATTCACTCCCATTCAAACACATTTGAATGCGGGACACTGGAAATGCAAGCTAATGTGATTAAATTTCGCACTCCGCTGTGGAGGAAAGTTCAAGTTTGGTTAACTCTGACATGCAAATCTGGACGACGAGAAGATGTGTGGCAAATAGAAGATTGAAACGTGACACTGGCCTCTTGTTTCAATTCAAAGTATACATATTTCAAAGCTGTGTGTTTATATTGTTGCTGGAAAGTGAGTAGACAGCAGATTTTAACTAGTGCTGTCAATCAGTTAAAATATTTAATCACGATTAAGTGCATACATTTTCAGTGTTAATCGCAATTAATCGCATTTTTTTTGTTAATTGCGATTAATTGCAGATTTTGAGAGTGCTGAAAATGTCATTTTATATACTTATGTTTGAAAACAGTATAAATATAGTATATATTTCTATATATACTTCTTTTCCTGTTAAAATGCATTTATTTTCTTCTTAATAAAGAAAACAAAACAGTATGTAAGAATAATGTTTATTAGCATTTTTCAAACAAAGCCTTCTATAGTATAATGTTAGAAGTGCACTAAAATAGCAAAAAATCAAGTAACACTAAATGTTACCCAAAGTTTAGGTGACAAGATGACTAAATGAAAGAACTAGTCCCAATATTGGTTGAGTTTTCACTGCAATGGGCATTAAATCTCATAAACACTCATCCTTTACAATATTAATCATCTGGCAGGATGTGACTATCTACTTGATATCCAGTGTTAAGTGCTACTTTGAACTCCACATGAAAAGCTCCACAGACGTCATGGTCGGCTTTTAGCGCAGGCACTGACCAGGTAATGACCCATCATCTGAATTGTCCGGTCATCATTAGCTGATGCTTCGAAACGGGAGAACACTCTAGCTGGCCGCAGCGGCCCCTCACTCCGTTTTAAGTGATAATTAAGACTTGAAGTGCTTGAATCTGTGGTAATTAAATTCTGCCTTACAAAGGCTGAATAGTACTTAATTTTTGTCACAAGTCCCATCTGTGTTTGTTTTTTAAGAGGTTCTTTCTCCATCACTTGATCATTGACACAGAATCGCTGTTGTGTGTTTCTTGTTTGTACGTCAGTGTAATGTCCCCACTGGACACATTGCAAAGGTTCTGCCCTATTCCAAACAGTGTTCAGAACTCACACAGAGCTGAATGTCATGTTATGGTGTGTTAAGGGCGGGTTTTAAGGCAATGCTGTGGGGCTATTTGCCTGATTGTGGGAATGCAGATTGATTCTGGTCTTGTGGCTCGAGGTCCAAGGCTATTGGCCCCGGCTGAGCAGCTGATCCCCTACAAAAAAGAACTGCAGTTCCCTATCTGTCACTCACTCGATGTTGTGTCGATGTAGTGACACTAGGGGTCATTCTTGGGAGCCCGAGACACCTCTGGTCTTTGATAAAAGGCCAATGAAAATTGGCGAGTGGTATTTGCATGCCACTTCCCCGGACATACGGGTATAAAAGGAGCTGGTATGCAACCACTCATTCAGATTTTCTCTTCGGAGCCGAACGGTCACACACACTGAGCTGAATTCCCACAACTGTTCATTCACCTCTGCTGGATCTGACGGCGCATTTCAGCAGCTTCTTCCCCCTCTGCACTGGTGCAATGCAGAGAATGCCCCTGGGCGCTTCGGCAGAAATAAGAGTATATTTCTCTAAAAGAGTATATTTCTCTAAAAGAGCGGCACACACGGAACGTCTTTTAAAAGACGCGTCTTTTTAAAGATGCCTTTCCGATTGTGTGTTATTGCTGGTTGCGCTCGTTATCTCTCGCCTTCTGACAGTCACGATCGCTGTCTTTTGTGTCTGGGCACTGCTCACTCGGAGACAGCGATCGTGGATGGTCATGTTCTCATTGCGAGGACATGTCCATGGCAACGATGCAGTCGCGGCTCGCCTTCGTAAGAAAGCAAGCCACCCCAGAGGCTCCCCGCCTCGGTCCTTTTACCCATGGGTATGAGGCCAGCACAGCTAGCACTGGGGGCGATTTTGGGACCCCAATGGGACTGCCTCCACCAGGTATCACCCCGTGGACTTCCCATTCCCCAGCACGCTCGTCTGCCCCGATCGGGCTTCCGGATGGGTCCGCCGGCTCATCTCAAGGTGAGTTCGATCTCTTAGACGAAAACTCTGCTACCTTGCGCGGAGATCGCTAACCTCCTATGGAAGGACGCGATAGAACCTGTCCTTCCAGCCGAGATGAAGAAGGGGTTTACAGCCCCTACTTCATCGTACCAGAAAAAGGTGGTGGGTTGCGGCCAATCTTGGACCTGTGAGTAGTGAACTGGGCTTTACACAGACTCCCGTTCAAGATGCAGATGCGAAAATGCATTCTGACGAGCATCCGGCATCAAGATTGGTTTGCGGCGGTAGACCTGAAGGACGCGTACTTCCACGTCTCGATCCTTCCTCGACACAGACCCTTCCTATGGTTTGCATTCGAGGGTCAGGCATATCAGTACAAGGTCCTCCCTTTCGGCCTGTCCCTGTCACGCCGGTCTGTCACCATCTTATCAGCCCTTGGACCGACCTCTCATTTCTACGGGCAGGTGTTCCCCTAGAACTGGTCTCCAGGCACGTTGTGGTCATGACAGACGCCTCCAAAACAGGCTGGGGTGCTGTTTGCAATGGGCACACAGCCGCCGGCTTGTGGACGGGCCCGCGACTGCATTGGCACATCAACTACCTCGAGTTGTTGGCAATTCTGCTCACCCTGTGGAGGTTTCGGCTGTTGATCCAGGGCAAGCACATGTTAGTTCGGACAGACAACACGGCAATGGTAGCATATGTCAACCGCCAAGGCGGTCTGTGCTCTCATTGTATGTCACAACTGGCCCGCTGTCTCCTCCTCTGGAGTCAGCAGCACTTCAAGTCGCTGCGAGCCATTCACATCCCAGGCAACCTCAACACTACAGCGGACGCGCTGTCACGACAGGTTACCCTCAGGGGAGAGTGGAGACTCCACCCTCAGGTGATCCAGCTGATTTGGAGTCGATTCGGACAGGCACAGGTGCACCTGTTTGCCTCCCAAGAATCCTCCCCACTCTAGTATGCCCTGACCGAGGCCCCCCTTGGCATAAATGCACTGGCATACATCTGGCCCCCTGGCATGCGCAAATATGCATTTTTTCCCAGTGAGCCTACTTGCACAGACCCTGTGCAAGATCAAGGAGGACGAGGAGCAGGTCGTCCTGGTAGCACCCCACTGGCCCGCCCAGACGTGGTTCTTGGACCTCACACTCCTCGCGACAGCCCCCCCCCCGGCAAATTCCCCTGAGGAAGGATCTTCTTTCTCAGGGATGGGGCACCATCTGGCACCCGCGACCAGACCTCTGGAATCTCCATGTCTGGCCCCTGGACGGGACGTGGAAGACTTAAGCGGTCTACCACCTGTGGTGGTAGACACGATCACTCAGGCTAGGGCCTCCTCTACGAGGCGGCTGTATGCCTTTAAGTGGCATCTGTTCGCTAAGTGGTGTTCTTCCCGACGCGAAGACCCCCAGAGATGTGCAGTCGGATCAGTGCTTTCCTTCCTGCAGGAGAGGTTGGAAGGGAGGCTGTCCCCTTCCACCTTGAAGGTGTACGTTGCTGCCATAGCAGCACACCACGACGCAGTCGACGGTAAGTCCTTAGGGAAGCACGACCTGATCATCAGGTTCCTAAGAGGCGCCAGGAGGCTGAATCCCTCCAGACCGTGCCTCGTTCCCTCTTCAGACCTCTCTCTAGTTCTTCAGGGTCTACAGAGAGCCCCCTTTGAGACTTTGCAGTCAGCCAAGCTTAAGCACTCTCCTTGAAGACTGCCCTCCTAACTGCGCTCACTTCCATCAAGAGGGTAGGTGACCTGCAAGCATTCTCTGTCAGCAAAACGTGCCTGGAGTTCAGTCCGGGTTACTCTCATGTGATCCTGAGCCCCGACTGGGCCATGTGCCAAAGGTTCCCACCACCCCTTTTAGGGACCAGGTGGTGAACCTGCAAGTGCTGCCCCAGGAGGAGGCAGACCCAGCCCTGTCGTCGCTGTGTCCGGTGTGCGCTTAACGCATCTATTTGGATCGCACGCAGAGCTTTAGAATCTCTGAGCAGCTCTTTGTCTGCTTTGGTGCACAGTGGAAAGGAAGCGCTGTCTCCAAGCAGAGGATCGCCCACTGGCTCATTGACGCCATAACTATGGCATATGTCCCCAGGACATGCCGCCCCCAGTAGGGCTACGAGCCCATTCTACCAGGGGTGTAGCGGCTCCCTGAGCCCTTGCCAGGGATGCCTCTCTATCAGACATTTGCAGAGCAGCGGGCTGGGCAACACCCAACACCTTTGCAAGGTTCTACAACCTCCGGGTGGAACCGGTTTCATCCCAGGTAGTGGCACGCAACACAAGCGGATAAGCCCGGGATAGCCGGCCGGGTGTATCGCTTGCACATAGCGCCTTCCACCTCCTTTTGAGCTGAAGATATGCGCCATTCATTCCCAGTAGTCTTCACAAGTTTGTTCCCTGGTTGACTTCCTCCGAGCCCTGTGGCAGTCGAGTTTTCAGAGAGATTTGCTGCCGGCCCAGTACACACGCTCACTAAGAGCCCTGTTCTGGGCTAGGTGCTCTGTATGTGGCGGTTCCCTGTAAGGCTAACCCCATGCGATATATATCTTCCGCTAATTTGTTTCCCTGTTGGCAAACTGCATCTTCCTTGGGCAGAGCCCTCTGCCGGCATGTTTGTAGTAACTCCTCCCCCATTGGGCAGGATCTACCTTGAAGACTCTCCACATGGTTGGAAAGACCATGTGACGTGTCCTTCCACTTAAATACCCCCCCCTCTTTGGGCAAGGTGTGGTCTCCACTGTGTCTTCCCCTTGGGAGGGACACCCGCTGACTAGACCTGGTGGCCCAGTCGGATAATCCCCCTTCTTTTTTAGGGAGTTGGAAAAAAAGAAGGGGAAAAGAGGCCACGACTGGGTTAAGCCTGTCTCTATCTTTTGGGTAGTTGACTTGTCCCCAAAAAGGGCCATTCGACACTCATAACTATGTTGGGGGAGGTTATGTGTTGACCTGGTGTGCTGGCTATGAGGCACAGAGTAGTCTGCCCACCACACACTGCTAGTTCACGTAACACAGTTCAGCCAATTGTGGTGTTTCGTATAGGGACCCCTAGTGTCACTACATCGACACAACGTTGAGTGAGTGACAGATAGGGAACGTCATGGTTATTTGTGTAACCTCCGTTCCCTGATGGAGGGAACGAGACGTTGTGTCCCTCCTGCCACAACGCTGAACTACCCGCTGTAATGGCCGGACCTTATATCGGCTCCTCAGCATAAAATCTGAATGAGAGGTTGCATACCAGCTCCTTTTATACCCGTATGTCCTGGGGAGCGGCATGCAAATACCACTCGCCAATTTTCATTGGCCTTTTATCAAAGACCAGAGGTGTCTCAGGCTCCCAAGAGTGACCCCTAGTGTCACTACATCGACACAATGTCTCATTCCCTCCACCAGGGAATGGAGGTTACACAAGTAACCATGATTTTTTTTAACTGTAGTGCATGTTTGGTAAATTGGACACAGTATTACTGCAGGACTGAAAACTGCAGGAATACTGCTTCCAAATACCACACTTGTATTGCAGTACTGAAAACCATGGGTGGCCCCAGGACTGGGCTACCGGGGCTTAAGCCACGAATGTTTTCCATAAAGCCCTGAATGTTTTGATCATCTTTTTGTAGTGACATTATAAGTACCAGTGCTTGGGTATAAGCTGATACATATACAACCAGTAAGTTGATATGAAAACATATTACATTTTACTATTTTAACATTACATTTTAAAGATAGGGTAATATGCTGTATATAAATGAATAATTCCTGTCTTTCTATGGTACTGACAACACCAAATACAGACTCAATTCAGTACCCACGAGCTGTCTTGTTGGCAGCTTCTTTCCAGCTCTCATGTAACCTTTGTGTGTGCATGCAAGAGAGTTTGAGGCACGTGATTGTGGCTGTGTCTTGGAAACTGTGTTGAGTTGGTCCATCCAGATGCAGTAAGTACCAAATAATTAGATGTATAACCCTGAAAACAAGGAGTAATATATACAGATGTATTTGAGGAATTTGCTAACTTTAAAGTTACAAGCCAGGACATTTGCGTGTTTAGCAAAACTCTTTATTAAGACATGATACAATAAACATAGCAAACTTTAGGCGATCTAGCTATTATCCTTCATCATTTTAGCCAATTTACAACCTGCTTTCTTGTAAATTAACTTAAGCACCCGATGAATCAATGAAAACTGTATACAGCCGTACACAATGTGTGTCAAATGACAGAAAGCCGAAAGGGACAAAATAGTGTTTTTTTTATTTTATTTTTTATTTTTTTTATTGAGTTTTAAAATATAGATGTTAAAAGCATGCAATTTCTGATCTTCGAGCGTATCTGAGACAAAAATTAGGGAGACTTTTGTAGTTTACTATATAAATGACACATCATAGATGTATTCAGATTTTTATTATAAAGTGTATTATATTCTGATATTTCATCAAAGTATTGCCCCATATCCACAGAGGTCTGGGCTAAGCCCTGAATGTCCACTGACCCTAGTACTGCCCCTGCTGAAAACAGCTGGAATACTGCATCCAAATTACCACACTTGTACTGCAGTACTGAAAAACTGCAGGGATACTGCATCCAAATTACCACAATTGTACTGCAGTACTGAAAACTGCAGGGATACTGCATCCAAATTACCACAATTGTACTGCAGTACTGAAAACTGCAGGAATACTGCATCCAAATTAACACACTTGTACTGCAGAGCTGAAAACTGCAGGAATACTGCATCCAAATTTTGGCTGTCTGCCTGGGGACGGAGAGGTCGCTGCCGTCCGCCGAAGAAGGGTAGGAGCATTTCCGTCCGCCAGGGGCCGGAGGACTCACTCCCGTCTGCCAGGGGAGGTGCGAGCTGGCATCCGAAAGAGGGTGGAGGAGCAGTTGAGGACCAGGTGACAGCGCGTCCAGAAGCCGGTGAGCAAGTTTTCTCTCTCTCTCCTCTCTCTCTGTCACTCCGCCTCGCACTTTCCCTCTCCCATTTCCCTCCCCTCATCTCTCCCAGGGCTCCAAAAGGTGGGGAAGACCTGCCGGCAGGCAGGTCAAGGAAGGGAGGGGAGCCAGGGGTTTCCCCAGCTTGAGTTGGGCGATGGAGGAGTGTGATGAGGAGGAGGGTGGGGCCCGGCCGTGAGGATACATGGCCGGCCCTGAATTGGGCTTATCTGCTGGGAGGGGGATAAAGACTAGCCGGAGGCGCCAGTTCGAGAGAGAGAGAGAGAGAGACGCACGCGGCCGCGTTGCACGTGTGTCTGCGTTTGTTTATGTTTGTTTTATGTTGAGTTTTATTATTAAACTTTACATAGACTGTTTAGCCGGTTCCTGCCTCCTCCTTGACCATCCCTTACCCCGTTACAATTACAAATATTACATGCAACTGACTCGTGTGAACGTGGCTTTTGCTTACTGCATCTGGGTTTGTTTTGTACAAAAAAGTACCGTTAAGAAGTTGTTTCTCCATCACTTTGATCACCAACTCGGAATTACTACTGAGTGTTTGTCTGTGGTATGTGTATCTTTGTGTAAGGTCCCCCTGGTTACATCGCAAAGGTTCTGCCCTATTGCAACACACATTGAGCTGAATAGAATGGCAGAATCTACTGTATCTCAAATTGATAATTATGTTAATTGTGTTAAAAAATCACATGCGTTAATTTCAACAGCCCTTGTTTAGACAATTTAGGGCTGCAGTTTTGTTAAATCTGAAAACTGCATTTGCAATTGCAGCTCTATTTATTCTACAGTGCAGCTGTTTATTTGCATTGAACTGCAGGTGAACTACACAAACTACAGCTTTACTGTATTGATTTGAAAATGTACTAGACTGAACTGCTATTATTTTGCAATGTACTGTAGTGATACCAGTGTGGAATGCAGATACACTTTACTGAACTGTAGTAGTACTACACTGATCTGCAATTGTACTGCAGTGCACTATATCAGTACTGCAGTTAAAAGGCAATGTAAGTGCAGTACCTTTTGTCATTGTGCAATACAGCATCATTGTACTACACAAAACTGCACTTCTTACTACATTGTAACAAAGGTTCGTTGTCTGGCAGATAAAGGAGGAAGCGGGAGCTGGTTTCCACGAACTGCATGAGTCAGATTTTATTAAAATAAAACAGAAATCGCTTTCCAGCTTGTATCAAACAAAATAAGACTGTTTTTCAGCATACATTGAAACAAAGTCCAGCTTTTCAGCAACAATCATGAACACTGATCGCAGACACGCAGTTACTGGTGTGTCACTCTTCTCTCCTCTCTCTGTGGATTGGGCCCTTTTTATATCACCCATCTCTCACTGCGCACACAGAAACAGTGATTAACAGCAATTCATCTCAGGTGAATTGCTGTTAGCAGGTGAGACTCCTTACCACTTTCTCTCTCCCCAGATAGTAATACTGCAATCAGACTGCAGTTGTTCTTCAGTTCATTTTTGTAAGGGTTAGCCCTGGCTCAGTGTTGAAAATGTGGCTATTTATGCCTACCCAAACCTCTGAGAGCACACAGATTTCCCACAGAGTTTCCTCTTGAAATTATCCAAAGAGAAAACCATGACACTGACTTCCACAGAGGTTAGGTCATGTTCAGTTATGTGAACTTTGATGATTGGGGCACCCGTTCTCTAGGAAGTTTCAGAAGGATGTGACTGCTGAAGCATTAATTTATTAAGTCAGAAGTTACCTGAGATTGTCAAGGCCAAGCTTTATGTAAAATGACAACAACATGGCCAACAGTATGCTGGTTTATTTCTTTTATTCAGAATCAAACCATGAAATTGTTTTGTGACTTGTTTTATACAAGGTCAGGAGGTGGCCAACTTGTTAAAATTCAAAGGAATGTTTTGGAATTTTCCTTTATGTTACTGCCAAGTGCTTTCTCTTCACAGCCTCAAATATTAACTTGATGACACTCTTTGGCACTCTTAAAAAGCCTTATGATTTATGGAAAATATTGAGTAATTTTAATCTTATAGATATCAAATATGTAAAAATAATGGATTTGGATGAATTCTTTGGTGAGTTGTCATTCTGGTTCGCGCAAAATTTTGCATTATGTAGATTTTGTGTACATTAATAAAAAACATATAAACCAATTCAATTTTTTGGTTTAACCTATTTAAATGTGTGTGTGTTTTTTTTTTTTTTCTCGTCATCAACACTATATTATAAATTATCAGGGCCATACATAATTTAGGAATAATCCTTTTTTTCTATATAAAATGGATTTTATCTGAGAAACAGGTGACAAAGAGTGTGACAGAGACTATAGACCCTGGTTTACTAAAGAATTGTGTATAAAATATGCAAACTTGATAGCATGCAGCTGTGCACAAATAATGTCATCTTATCTAGTAGTCTACCGAGGATTGCATCTTGCAGATGATAATGACACAAAATAATTTGTCTTGTCAGTATTTGCAAGTTTCTCTTAATGAATATGTAATTTGGGATGTGTTACAGTGATGTAACTAGGATCTAATGGGTCTCAGTGCAAAAACACTTGATGTGTATAACAAAAAAGATATTTCAACAACAGTGTACGCTGAATTGCAGAATAGCTTGCCTACATGCATGCCAGTGTGATTTTACTGTGTTCCGTTATTTACCCAGATGCAATTACAAAAAATAAGATTATACTGGACTTTTAGCTTGGAGGATAGAAATTAGAATGTCTTGAAACCAACAGATAACCACTTCTACCCTTTAATGTCAACTTAAATGGCTTAAATGTCAACGCCCATGTCTGGAGGGCAACAATGTTTTCAAATCTTTGTTTAATGAGACATTGAGATCTGACAGCATTGCCTCCTGATGGATTGTTTACAGACACCGGAGGTGGAGAAATGGAACAGAGCTCCAGAATTACATATCAGATTTTAAATTGAAAATATTAGCTGGTATCAAGTAAGCCTAAGACTGTTTCCACTCATCTCAGTATTCATGGCTACATTATGTGAATACTTTTAAGCAGATTTCGAACAAATTCTGACAAACATTACACTTAGTATTCATATAAATAATCTAGAAACCTGAGTTCTATTTATTCAATCTAATGTAATTGAATTTTGTGGAAGAGCTGCAGGCTCTCAAATAGATTTTTAATCGCTTCTTTTTTCTTACTGCCATGGTTTAATTTGCTGCTACCTGTAGACACATTAAATTGGAATCACTCATTTGAATCACTCTCTTTACAAACCTACACTCTTAAAGATTTTCCCGTCAAAAAACAGTAAAGAACTGGCAGCAGGGTTGCCAGCATGTTACTGTAAAATTAATGGTGTCTTGCTGTTGCTGAAATTAACAGCTAGATACTCTTTTTACAGCTACAGTATACAAATGTAATTTAGCAGCATATAGCTGTCAAATTACATACAATCTACTGTTGTTGAAATTTACAGCTATGTTCCCAGCATGCACTGCGACATGAAGAAATTACTTGGATTTTTTACTATTTACTGGTTTATTTTTACGTTGTTTTTGTTGTAGTCTAAGTTACTTGGATTTTAATGTGCAGCTCTTACTTATTTACGTAAAAGTATTTGTTAATTGTCACCACTGTTGCGTTTTGTATGCCGAGAGTTGATATCTGTGTGTCTTGATAACTTCTGGAGTTATGCTGTAACTTCATCAAACCTGAGTTATGCTATAAGTTCATCAAAAACATCAAACACTCAAATTGCTGATGTAATTTTGTTGAAATATCCTTTATTGTTTTTGCTTCTATGTTTTTATGTGTAATGCATCACTATTGCCACATATAGTGCCATTTGCAAGGTAAGATCAGACATTCAGGCTGATCTTAGGTTTTGTCTTTCAAGTAGCACAGTGCAACAACTTGTATTTTACTTAAACATAAATTGACTGGCTGGAAGAACATAATATAATAATAAAGAAGGTCCAAGGTGCCAGCTCAAGAGATCACTAATCACCATAATGGTGACTTCAATCAAAACACAACTATTAGTAACAAAACAACAACACTAATTAAACTAAGACTTCTATTAAGTCTGAATAAATAATTTTGTACATGTTTTATTTTTTATTTTTTATTTTTTACAATTTTCGTAGCTCCAATGCATTTGCCAAAGCATACACCATTATAACCCACAATGCAGTGCTATACTGTTATTTTACTGTGTACAGATTGTTGTTGTAGTTTTTTTTTTTTTGTTTTTTTTTTAATAAAAAATACACTGTTCAATCCTGGCAAAACTGTACATATAATATGTACATTGCTTCTAAGGTTGATTTTTTTTTATTTGACTACTCATTAGACAGACAAGTGAAGGCTGATGATAAAGTGAGATGATAAAGAACAGAGGTGTTGGTCAGAAACATCATGAAAACTAACCGTGTGCCACAAACTAAAATTTAATTATATGTTTCAAAATGTCACTATAGCTTTCACCAAGATGATATCATGATTTTAAATGTTCATTTTCTCCTAATGCCTTGCACAGAACAGCTATTTACCATAAAACTAGTCACTTCACAGGGAGCCTGCTCTGATCTCCCAGAATGCAACATTTTTAACAGCAAACTACTGTATTTAAGAATCACAGTAGATTGCTGTAGGAATTTGGCCATAAATTGACAGCAATTTTTTACAGTGTATATAATGAACTTTGACATCAGAAGTGTAAAGTAAAGGTCAGGAAACAACAGGTCTAAAGTGCAAAACAATAATCAGTTTGACAACATTTTGCTGCTTCACTTACTGTATATGACAAAGGCCTTTATTTTATCTCACTGCCTTGTCATAATTTACAGCTACCTATGGAAGAACTGAACTTGAATCACTCTCTTTACAACCCCACATAATAATCTTTAAGACATTTGAGATTAAAATGTACAGATCAGGAAATGTGTAAAATACATACTATTATTCCAGTTTATATAACTAAGGATAAGATTATTTATCTGAAGAATTCCAACTTTAAGAAAGAGTGGCTGAAGTCTATTTCTAACAAGGTCTCTGATTATTTCAGTCTGAGTTTGAGCAGCACATTTCAGCACAGATTACTTTGTAAACCTGACAGAATGTAATGTAGAGAGACTATTATTGAAGGATGGAGCAACTCCAACTATACTGAACTTGACAGCAAACTCACAACAGTTAATAAGTGTTGTTAATCATTTCACATGACCAGTGTTTCAGCATAAACTGAATGAACAATACAAATATCTGAAAATAAGAAAGCTTAATTTAAGGAGACTCAGCCAAGACCTTCAAATAACTAAAAGTACTGACCTTGTTCTCATCTGCTGTGTTGGTAAAAGTCAACTCATTTATTACTTAACTCTGTTCTGGTGGTTTATTAAAGAAATAGTTCACCCAAAAAGAATAATTGTCACATCATTCACTCACCCTTATGCCATCTCAAACTCACATGACTTTCTTCTGCAGAACGTAAACAAAGATTTTTGAAGGGTATATGGTGTGTGTGTTTGTTCAAATTTCAAGCTCCATAAAGGAAATAAAGACATCATGGATCTTAATACACCCCCAAAAAACATGAGTTGTGTACTCCATCTTCTGATTGCCATCGCCAGCAGGTGGGTGTGTCTTTAATACCAAGCCTATACAATCTAGAGGGGGTCCAATAGAATCAATGTAATATCTTGAACTGCGTAAGGCACACCCTTGCATCTCTAGATGCAGACTTTACCTTTTTTAGAATCCTAGCCCACACTCCCTTCTCCAATACCAAGTTTAAATCTTTCTCCCATAATCTGTTGAGAGAAGTTGAAGCTCTGTCCCCTACTCTCTGAATTAGCAGGGAGTAATACACTGATGCCTCATGACCTTTTCCAAAAGCAGTAATCATTACTCCCAGACTATCTGCTGCTTTAGGGGGGTGTATGCTAATCCCAAAAATAGTACAGAGCAGGTGGCACAGCTGTAAATACCTAAAGAACTGAGATCTGTGAATCCCAAAATGTTAAACCAAATTTTCTAAGGATCTCAACATTCCACTCTCATATAGATCACCAAGCATATTAACCTCCCTCACAATCCACTCTGACCAGCAGAAAGGGGACTTATTAATACATAATTTTGGGTTCAGCCAAATGCTCGAGGCAACATTTAAATAAATGTCTGAATTAAACACTTTGGACACTTTTGTCCATACCGAGTGCAAATGCGAGATAACAGCTTGTAACTTCTCCAATTAGTTTGATAGAAAGTCTTTGCAATGGCGAAATAGGGGCAAGAACTTCCTGTTCAATACAAAACCGCTCTCTCAGGTGGAAGTGACCAATGAGCCAAATGTCTGAGACCGAATGCATAATAATAAAACACAATCTTGGGAAGGCCTAGCCCACCTTTGTCAATCGGCCTATGCAGCTTACTGAAATGTAATTGGGATGTTTACCATTCCAAATATAGGACTTCACTATGCTATCAAATTGAAGGGGACATCTATAGGGAGAGACTGTAGCAGGTAGTTGAATTTTGGAATACAATTCATTTTAATAACATTAACCTTCCCAATCATAGATAAATGTAATGAAGCCCACCTGCCACATCACTCAAAAACCTTTTTTATTAAAGGGTCAAAATTAACTCTAACTAAATCACACAAATTTGCTGGGAATAAAATACCCAAATACTTAATGCCCTGTTTGGACCACTGGAAGGCGCCCAGCTGAAAAGCCGTTACCGGGCAGTATGCTGTCAGAGCCAAAGCTTCGGATTTAGACCAATGAACTCTGTATCCCGAGAATTTAGAAAAGGAAATAATAATTCTGTGGAGGCAAGACATAGATCTAGTAGGGTTGGAGACAAATAATAAAATATCATCTGCATAAAGCAAAATCTTATGCGCCACACCTCCCGCCACCACCCCTGGAAAATCATCCTCCTTTCTTATCGCAGCTGCTAATGGTTCCAGGACAAGACAGAACAATAATGGGGAAAGGGGGCAACCCTGCCAGGTGCCCCAATCCAGAGTAAAATAATCTGAAATTAATCCATTCGTTTGTACCGCCACTATTGGGTGTCTATAAAGTAACTTAATCCAACCAATAAAACTATTCACGAACACGTACATTTCCAAAATCTTAAAACGATAATCCCACTGTACCATATCAAACGCCTTTTCGGCGTCAAGTGAGATGGCAGCGACCAGAGCCTGATCATTCGCCACTGACCACATGATATTGATGAAACGCCTAATGTTATAAGAGCTATGGCCCCGTAAAACCCCACATGATCTATATGTATAAGAGATGTCATAACTTTACTTAATCGGTTAGCCAAAATTTTTGACAACATTTTAACATCTAGCTGGATCAGGGAAATTGGACAGTAACTCTTACACTCGCTTGGGTCTTTGTTCTTTTTAAGAATCAGACTGATCCGGGCTTGCATCATGGTTGGTGGAAGGTTTCCATTCTTTAATGATTCCGTATAAACTTCTAGTAAAAGTGGAGCCAATTCTGTAGCATAAGATCTAAAAAAGATCCTATAGGCAAGGCCTTAAATACCTCGCCAAGCTCCTCCAAGGTTATCTCAGAATCAAGAGAATTTTTTTGCTCAGCCATCAGTTTAGGAAGTTCTAATGGTTCCACAATGTTTCTAATATCCTCATCAGTAGACAAAGATGTGAAACTATAAAGATCAAGATAGAATTCTTTAAAAGCATTATTAATATCAATGGCAGAGGTAAATATTTCACCACCAACATATTTCACTGAGGGAATGGTAGAAAAAGACTCTCTGTATTATATATCTAGCCAAAAGTTTTTCTGCCTTGTCCCCTGAATAGCCAAAACTTCACCTTCCGCGACAAAATAGTATTATATCTGTATTTCAATCAGGTCAAAAGGTGCTTCAGCTCTGTTTCGGCACTTTTAATATTCCCTTCCAACTCCACAAGTTCACGTGCTTTGGACTTTTTGGTGAATGATGCATACAGTATGATCCGGCCCCTAAGATCTGCCTTAAGTGCCTCCCAAGCCACGCCCACAGAGGATACCAGTTGGTCTCCATATAAACACTGATTCCAGCCTTTAACATTTGTTGGAATTCAGGATTTTGCAAAAGGGATACATTAAGGCACCAACTATATGATTTCCTTTTCTCCATATGTGGCAACACCTCTAAACTCACCAGGGCATGATCTGAGACTAAAATGTTTCCAATTGAGCAATGAACAACAGATGAAATGAGGGACTTAGATATAAAAAGAAAAAATCTATTCTAGAGTAAATCTTATGCACTGATGAAAAAAATGTATAGTCCCTACCAGATGGGTTCAAAAGTCTCCAAATATCTGTAAGACCAAGATTTTTACACATCCTTTGAAGCATCAGTGTTGCTCTAGGGGGCTTACACACTTTTGCTCACTATGATCAAGGACTGAGTTCATCAAAAGATTAAAGTCTCCTCCCAATACTATATCATGAGGGGTGTCAGCAGCATGCAACATCCCTTCAAGATCTATAAAAAAAAGCCCTGATCATCAACATTAGGTGCATAAATATTAGCCAAAATAAGACTTTGCTTCTGAATTTCTGCTAAAACAATAATGACTCTCCCTAATTTATCTTTAATCTGTTTGAGACATTTGAATTGTGGATGCTTACTTATCAGTGTAATGACTCCCCTGCTCTTACTAAAGAAAACATGTCCACCCCATATCTTCCCAAATTTTTCAGCTTCCTGTGGGGAAAGATGTGTTTCTTGATGAAACACTGTATCATATTTCTTACTCTTAAGAAGAAAAATAAACTTCCTTCTTTTTATGGGGTGCCCCAACCCATTCACATTCCAAGTGGAGAGAGACAATCCACTCATATTAACATTTTACATTTTGACATATAAGAAAAAATAGATTTTGTGTCAAAAACAAAATTATAAAGACCAAATTCCAACATTAGTGCAACAATCAAACCCCGAACCTCACACAAAACCAAACAAACAGAAAAAGGAAAACGCAATAACCCTGCGCACGACAGCGCCAACTGGCGTCCATCCCTCCAAACTCAAACAGTCCATGCATGCCTACGAGAGTACCCGTGACAACTTTGCTGTTGGATTGCTCAAGTCCAGTGTTTCTATACAAATTCTGTGAGACAGAGTTATACAACAACAGATAATCTAGAAAACAAACTCCAGCCAATAGGTGGAATAAATGCAAAGAACGTGTAGATTCATCCACATAACTGTCCCGAAGGTGTATTAGTCCACAAAACAAACTCCAGCCACTAGGTGGAACCAGCACCAAAAAAAACAAAACATACAAAAACAAAAAAAAACCACACACACACACACAGAAGGGGCACTCAGTTTCCTCGGACAGTCAAACAAATTTTCAGAGAGCTGGCCCATTTAGCTGCTACATGAGTGCAACAAATGACCATATCACTCCAATGGCTTGCAAGAAATACTCCACGAAACAAACTCCAGCCAATAGGAGGCATAAGCACAAAGAACATGCTGATTCATCCACTCAACAGTCCCGAAGGAGTGTTACTTCACAAAACAAACTCCAGCCGCTAGGCGGAACCAGCACAAAAAGAAACAAAAAAGGCACTCAGTTCCTCGAACAGTCAAGTGAATGTTCAGTGAGTCGGTCCATTCGGCTACAACGTGAGTACCACAAAAGAACTTTCTCCATTGACTTTATAAAGGGACATTGCTTGCTGGGGACATGTAAATGTTTTGTGACCATCCTTAGCATCTATTCTCAATTTGGCTGGGAACATCAGTGCAAAAGCGACCTTCCGTTGATGTAAGAGTTTCTTGCATTCCTTGAATCGATCATGTTTCTCTCTTGTCGAATTCGCAAAGTCTGGGAACAAACAAATGCTGTGGTTCTTCCAAAAAAGCCTTCCTTTACTCCTCGCAACACGAGATCTTTATCGGATGAGCTCAGAAATTTGGCCAGAATTGATCGGGGTCTGTCTCCCTCAGCGGATCGCCAAGCCGGAACCCTGTGAGCTCGCTCGATTTCCAGCTTATGGCCTGTTATGTCAAGCAGATTTGGAAAAAGCCTATCCAGGAATTTCACCATATCCTGACCTTCTTCGGCTTCAGGAATTCAGACGATTCAGACATTATACCGCTGGTTACGGTTCTCCAAGTCCACCAATTTCTCCCAGACGCGCTCCAAATCCACCTTGATCACTAGCGAATTAGCAGCTAGTTCCCTCTCCGATGACTCCAGATAATTGATCCGTTTCTTGACATCCCCCACCCTTGTGACCACCTCAGTGAATTTCGTCTCCATGGCAGTGGTCAATAGATGTATTACAGCAAGATCCTCCAAGTCAGCAACAACCTTCGTCAGCATTGCCGACATGTTCAACAATTCTCGCCGAATTTCCCTCACTTCTCCGGCCAAACTGGCTTCCTGGCTCGAGGCCCCCAGAAGGGTGTCAGCTTGAGCACGTAAGTGTCTTTTAATGTCTCAAGAGCCCGAGGTTTTTTTAATTCTTTGACATATTGACCTCCCATGGAACAGAGTGTATCGAATCTCACTGGTTTATATTATTAAAAGTGTTAAAACTAGCAAAGTGCGCAGAGCTCGACATTCACACATCCGAACCTCGCATGGCATCACGTGACCTCCCATATGAAGACTTTTTTTAAATTCACACTTTGAGTTCCACGTATGAAAGTTATATGGGTTTGGAGTGACATTAGGGTGAGGAAATAAAGACAGAATTAAAATGTTCTGGCTGAATATTTCCTTGAACTTTTGATCTCAAATTATCAGCTACATAATAACTAGTGATTAAAGACAGCTTGAACAGTTAACTGGCAATAATCTTTGTGAAGTTCCTCTTAGATAAAAAATGGAATCAACAGCACTTACTCATCTCTCAAAGATCTAGATGCTAGTGGAAACATAATCCACATGGCGCCCATCACCAAGACTGTTTTTCTGACAAAAAGGAGACAGACTTAGCCTGCTCTTGGCTTGAAGTTTGTGCCAGTAGTTCTGTCAAAGGTTTAAGTGGCAATCAGTAAACACTGTTACAACCCTGGCCTTGATGCTATTTTTTTGTCAACCAGTTGCCGTTGTCTCTTCCAGAGTGGAGTTTATGAGCAGGTGTTCTGAATTACCTAAGATGAAAGCTGAAATGAGCAGCCCATAAAAAGGCCCTTCTCCCTAGTGTGTTTAAATCTTATCTTCATGTGGCCTCCTATTCATGTTACTCTGCCTTGAGCCGGGTGGTTTGTAACATATGTGGGCTAGTAGTCTGAGATTGTAGCTGGGATCAGGTCAATAATGCCCTTGGGAATATTTGTTTTTTCACAACACATTACGAGAGGTATTGTGTTAAGTGTTGGTTTGAAATATTTAGGTGGGCCTGTTTACTAATTGGCAAGACAATCATTTAATGGTATTTGATTGATTGTAAATTGGGCCTATTTGGGGAGTGCTATGTGGATTTATTGATTGGGAAAAATTAATATTTTGGTTAACTTTGAAAATATTTTTCCTTTTGTTGGATAGTTTTTTTTCCCCCTGGTGCTGGAGACGGGAACACCAAGATTGTCCTGTGGTCAAGGTTCTGGTACCTTGATGAGGGTTGAGATTTTGATGCACATGATCAGTTAAGGTGAGTGTGAGACTGGGTTAAGTTCTCTGGAGAAAAGTGCGATTTAGACCGCCAGAGCTATGTAAACCCTGTGCTAGGCAGTAAAGAGATTAATGCTGTTTATTATTTTGGTTTGTTATTTTAGTTTATTGTTTTTGCTGTGTCTGATGCGGGTGGACTGATTAGCAGTTGAGCTGCATGTGGGCATACCGAGGACCAGGGTTAAGATTAGTTAACTGGTCTATTAGTTTAGAAACGGGCAGCTCCTTAACGTATGTTTTCTTCCGGCATCGTAGCGCTGTCTGTATCTTTGACTGTCCATTGGTCATGTGCAGTCAAGGGAATTTGGGTAAGTGGGGATTAATAATTTGTTTGATTGGGCTCTTTATCAATTGATTCTAACTGGTAGGTAATTTGGTTGGCTCAGTAGAAATTTGGAGTTGTGTGTTTTTTTTTTTTAATTATTATTATTACAAAAATGGATAGGTTGGAGGAGTTTTTTGTTGTGCCTACAGAGGAAAGACTTGATTATCTTACAAAGGATCAGCTGTGGAGTGTTATTGAACATTAACATTTTGAGGTATCTTTAACAAAGTACTAAATTAAAACAACTTCGGAAAGTGGTTAAAGAAAAGCTGGTTGAAAGGTTAATATTGACTTTAGATACGCAGTCTGATGAGGAAGTGCTGTCGCCGAATGCCACTTCAACTCTGCATATGTTTGTGGGCATTAAAACTGGTGGGTTAACTTTTGAGCAGCAAAAGGAAGTCATGAAAATTCGAAGTTAGGAACGTGAATTAGATTGCCAATTAGAACAGGTAAGAACTCGAGAACAGGAACGAGAGTGTGAGCTAGTTTGAAATCTCTGCAAAGAATTGAAGAAACTAAATTGGCACAAGAAGCAGAACGTTTGAGATTGATTGCTGAGGGAAAAATGCCAAGTGGGGGTGCTGGTTCCTCAGGTGACCAGTCAGGTTCAAATGTTGTGATGCTGAGCGCACTCTTATTGCAAAGTGTTTTTGAGGGTAAAGCACAAAAGCACTTTTATTTTTATTGCGTAAAAGATGCTGTTTTAAAAGCATATGAGCTCATCCCTGAAGCTTACGATGCCATTTTAGGGGTTGGAAAAAGGGGGAAAAACAAACTCATGTCGAGGTGGCTAGAGAGCTTACCGCTCATTTTTCCCGTTGGTGTACGTCTGTTGGCGTAAATTCTTTTTAGAGTCTTTGCAATCTGATAGTGCTGGAACAATTTTAAAAACATTGTCCCTGACCAAATTGCCACGTTAACAAACACAAGGTAGAAACAGCAGCCGAAGCCGCAGTTCTTGCGGATGAGTTTGTGTTGACTCACAGAGGTAATAGTGAATATAATCGCAGGAAATATCTGGAATATCAAATATGAGGGTGGGGGTTGAGCCATGTGTTAATACACACTGCATTAAAAAAATCAGTAAACATGTTTAGGCCGAGAGATTATAAGACTAGTCTTCCACTGGCCACGATATGATACAGAGGTTGAAATACTTGCTTAATTCACGGACTTATGCAGCCGAACTGCTCCGTGTTAGAGCTCCCTGTAACTGGGAGAATGGGATGAGAAAATCTGAATCTGGATCAGTGACTCCAGGCAACGTTCTACATGGTTTGTGTATGCAGAGAAAATGTCTTAGTTTCTAAACATATTCTACATTTTTGTTTTATAATAAACAAGTAGTTTGATTCATGAAACAACCTGTTTTTATGACATTTTGGTCGCATTAAAAAACGATTCCATTCAAGTTGTATCAACATGCGCCTTCGAAGTTGTGGCATCTGTACGCACCGTGGATCAACTCAAAACAAGTATGCACTGAGATTACTGAAAAACTGTTTGAAAAACATCTTAAGTTGACTCTGACATTGTCAATGAGCACAGCACATGATGACAGATATGATGCAGGTACAAGTGTTGGACTTTGCTGCTTTAGGTAAGACAGTGGTTATTCTTCATTATTCATATTGGCTGCCATGTTGATGGAAAAACAAATCATGCATATTCATGTTATTGATTCTTTATTATAAATGTGACATGAAGACCTACTTTCTAAATATCTGTTTGGTTACCATGTTGTTTTGACATCAGTGTTGTACAGTAGCTAGCATGACCTGTAATGTCACTTGTATGCAATGCATGGCTTATTTGTATGGAATGCATAGCATAGCAGAAGAGAAAGTTACCCAGGAGAGCACAAGCTTTATCCCCAATGACTTGGTGTTTGGGCATAGAGTGAGAGGTCCTTTAGTGACTCTGCAAGATGAGTTGGTAAAACCCGAGTCGCCAGTGAACCTGTTGGAGTATATTAATGGGTTTCAACGCAACTTACACTACCGGTCAAAAGTTTTGAAACACTTGACTGAAATGTTTCTCATGATCTTAAAAATATTTTGATCTGAAGGTGTATGCTTAAATGTTTGAAATTAGTTTTGTAGACAAAAATATAATTGTGCCACCATATAAATTTATTTCATTATAAAACTAACATTTAATAAAAAAAAAAAAAGTTTTTGAAATTGATGACTTGGACCAAGTAATAAAGAAAAGCAGCCAATAAGTGCCCAGCATAGATGGGAACTCCTTCAATACTGTTTAAAAAGCATCCCAGGGTGATACCTCAAGAAGTTGGTTGAGAAAATGTCAAGAGTACATGTCTGCAAATTCTAGGCAACGGGTGACTACTTTGAAGATGCTAAAATATAACAGTTTTGATTTATTTTGGATTTTGTTTAGTCACAACATAATTCCCATAGTTCCATTTATGTTATTCCATAGTTTTGATGACTTTACTATTATTCTAAAATGTGAAACAAAAATGATAATAAAGAATAAGTGTTTCAAAACTTTTGACTGGTAGTGTACTTGTAGCAGGTAAGTGAAAATTTGGGTAAGGCCAAATCAAAAATGAAATCCTGATTTGATCATAGAGAATTTAGCCCTGGTGATCAAGTGATGCGTTGCTCCCCATTACAGGTTCACCCCTTTTAGTGAAATTTGTGGGCCCTTATACAGTGCATCAGGTGTCTGAACAAAATTATGTACTGTCAACTCCTGACCGTAAAAGATCTACAAAGCTCTGTCAAGTAAATCTATTGAAACCTTATTACAGTCATGCGTCTAGTTCGGAAGCCGTTGTCCAAGGCACTGAAGTGAAGTCCTTTGCGCTGGTAACAGAAAATGTGTCCACCTCATCCGCGCATATGGTGGCAGCTTGTGCTGAGGAGGGGAATGTTCCTGATGACTGTGTTGTCCAGCCTCAGCTTCGTAATTCAGAAAAATTGACAGAGTTGGAAAATATGTTTGGGCATTTGTCGAAGGGAAACTGTGCTGAATTTGAGTTTCTTTTATCTGAGTTTCTGTCACTCTTTTATGATATGCCATTGCGTACGGATGTAATGCAGCATGATATAGATGTGGTGGATTGTCTGCGTCTCTGCCTCTGCGTCTGAGACGTCAATCCACACATCTTATCCCATGGCTTGTTGAGCGTGATACCGTGGAGATATAGTGCGTGTGGAGTCTTCATGCTATTCTCTGCAGCATCCATGCACAATTCACCACACGCCCCACCGAGAGCGAGAACCACATTATAGCAACCACGAGGAGGTTATCCCATGTGACTCTACCATCCCTAGCAACCAGGCCAATTTGGTTGCTTAGGAGACCTGGCTGGAGTCACTCAGCACGCCCTGGATTCAAACTTGTGGCTTCAGGGGTGGTAGTCAGCATCTTTACTCGCTGAGCTACCCAGGCCCCCCTGCCCCCCCTTTTATTTCCTTTTATTACATATTTTGATTTTTGTTACTTTGACTTTAACATAAATATATATATATATATATATTTTTATTTTATCCTCATTTGGCCTCCCCTTCATGTTACTCTGCCTTGAGCTGGATGGAGAGCACACATAAATGCTAAGCATGAGATGAATGAGAGACCAAAGAGTTCATTGATTGGGATTATCCATTTCTACTCTTGACTGTGCATATTGTCTCAATTGCACTCACCATATCTGCTACTCTGCCACACCATTTCTGTTCCTTAACCGTGCAATGAATCATTTCTTGCTGTCTGTGTTATTCCAAGAACAATTTTTAAAAAGGGCTATTTTGCCATCCTCCACTTTTTTTCTCTGCTCCAGCAAAGGAAAGAGCTCTTCTTGGCTTGGTGGCAGCCTTGTCTGGTGAACATTAAAGCTTTGAGACTGGAGCCAATTGTCTGCTCATCAGCAGTATGGAGTCGTCTTTTATTTTTTTTCTCTCTCAATCTAGGGGGTTACAAACCAGATGCTACAAGGCAGGCTATCAGAGTTTTCTCATGCCAGGGCTCTTCAGTTGTTTACAATAGCTTCCATATAATTGCAATAGTTCACGAAGCATGCATGACAGACTGAGTCATTTGTACTGTCTGGCTATGCTGAGTTCCTGTCATCAAGTGGCTCCTGGCTGCAGTTTTCATTGGCAGTCAGTAGTTCAGTTGCCCAAGTCATTATTTGAATATGTTTCAAAAATACATGGCATTGAGAGTGTTGACACAGCTGGAGACCTGACTGCATTATATAAATAGCATGAGCTGGACATGATGCACTCAGATGCACCCAACTACTTGGACCTTCCGATGTGGCATTTGAATGCATAAATACAGTACACTCACAGCTAAAAAATGTTTATTGCTGTATTAAAATAATTTATTCAGTGTGCTGGGGACCATGCATGTTCATGAAATTGAATGGCTCTACTTTTGCAACCAACAAATATTGACATGATGCTCCACTGCTTGTGAGGGATAGATACAAATCCCAGTGATCTGTTTTGGAGTGACCAATGGCAGTGTCCTGGAAATGGTCAAATGGTCAGCTCTAGGTTAAAGAAGCACAAGAGGTAATCTGAGTGAGCAGAAGGGAAGGCTGCATTAGACTTTTTCAGAATTGTCTTTTTTTTTGTTTCACAAAATATTATCCAACTTAGGACACTGTGAATTTGGAAACAGTAGGTTGAAGGTTTTGCTGCTAAAATAAATCAGTTCTTACCGAAATCTGGACAAGGACAGGCCGAAAGGGAGGACCTTGTACTGATACGCCTGACCCTCGAATGCAAACGGCAGGAAGGGACTGTGTCGAGGTAGAATCGAGGCGTGAAAGTACACATCCTTCAGGTTTACCGCCGTGAACCAATCTTGATGCCGGACGCTCGCCAGAATGCATTTTTGCATCAGCATTTTAAACGGGAGTCTGTGTAAAGCCTGGTTCAGTACACGCAGGTCCAAGATTGGCCACAACCCACACTTTTTTTAGTATGATGAATAAGGGCTGTAAAACCCCTTCTTCATCTCGGCCGGAGGGACAGGTTCTATCGCACCCTTCCGTAGGAGGGTAGCAATCTCTGCGCGCAAGGTAGCAGTGTTTTCGTCCTTCACCAAGGTGAAGTGGATGGAACTACCCTGGACGGACACCTGGCGAACTGAATCGTGTAGCCGAGTCGGACAGTCCGGACCAGCCATCGCGACGGATTGTAAAGCGCAAGCCACGCATCCAAGTTCCGCGCAGGGGGGACCAAAGGGTCAGCGTCGTCGGACGCACTGGCAGGTGGGGCCTTGTGGCGGGGCGGAGCTCGAGGTGCCACACCATGTTGTGGCCGTGCTGAGTCTAGGGACATCGAAGCACTTACCTGGCTCCTTGTGACCACCCCCGGAACAGCCTGGGACGGGGGAGGAAGAGGCCTATCCTCGCAACCATGGAGACTGTCACATCAGGGGCGGACGTGTGCCACAGCTGGGCGCACAGGGGCGGGGAGACCGCCGCTGGAGTGCCAATCCTGCAAGGGAAAACAGGTGGACGGTGGTCGTGATGACGACCGTGCACACTGGGTATGTGACCCAGGGAAGGAGGAAACCACTCTTTTGTTGAACTGTTGGGTACCGCAGCCACTTGTGCATACGGCGAAATCAAATAAAAAGGCAACAAAAGATTCTCCACCCGGCCCTCCACCAGGGGATGGGGTGGTCTTACTACCAGCTCCAATGCAGTGGGTTTTGTCGACCCTGGGTCGCCCGTCTCAGGGGTGCTTTGATGACCTTCGTGGGTTCTTGGTGGCTGGCTGTGAGATGGGTGGCATCTGCTTCCTGCGGTGGGCTGCACGCTGGGGCCGGGCCGAAGGGGCGGGCTGTGGCGGAGCCGGTGCAGTCACCGCAGGGGGACGCCCTTGGTGACAAGCAGACTGGGTGTGGATCTTGAGCCACGCTGGGGCAAGATATGCCAGGTAGCCTCCGTCTGCTGCTTCACCGTCGAGAACTGCTGGGCAAAGTCCTCGATGGTGTCGCCGAATAGGCCAGCCTGGGAGATGGGGGCAGCAAGGAACCATGTCTTGTCGGCCTCACCCATCTCGACCAGTTTGAGCCAAAGTTGGCACTCCTGGACCACTAATGTGGACATTGTCTGCCCGGGAAACCGCTCCATGACCTTCATCGCTCGGAGAGTGAGGTCGGTCGCCGAGCGCAGTTCCTGCATCAGATCTGGGGCGGAACTACCCTCATGCAGTTCTTTTAGCGCCTTGGCTTGGTGGACCTGCAGGAGAGCCATGGCGTGCAGGGCAGAGGCAGCTTGTCCAGCAGCACTGTAGGCTTTGGCCGTCAGGGACTACGTGAACCTACAGGGCTTGGACGGGAGCTTTGGGTGTCCGCGCCAGGTAGCGGCGCTCTGCGGGCATAGGTGCACCATGAGCGCCTTATCCACCGGGGGAATCGCCGTATAGCCCCTGGCTGCCCCGCCATCGAGGGTAGTGAGGGCGGGGGAACTGAGAAATCAGGACTGGGCAGTAAAAGGTGCCTCCTACGATTTTGTCAGCTCCTCGTGCACTTCCGGGAAGAAAGGCACTGGAGTGGGGCGTGGCTGTTTTGAGCGGCGCTGCGAGCCCAGGAACCAATCATCGAGCCACTAGGTTCAGGGGAGAGTGGAGGGTTCCACTCTAGCCCAACGCTCGTGGCCGCCCAGGAAAGCATGTCCGTCATCTCTGCATCAGCCTGTGACTGGGCAATCGACCCCAAAGAGGGGAGCCCAGCTGAGGCTTCTGCATCCAACTGGACAAGCCCGCTCTCCAATGCTGTGCTCGAGAGCTCATCAGCTTCGCGGGATCTGAACAAGAGGTCGATCTCGCCGTGAGACCTTTATCAAAGACCAGAGGTGTTTCGGGCTCCCAAGATTGACCCCTAGTGTCACTACGGCACAACGTCGAGTGAGTGACAGATAAGTAACCTAAATATCTTGTAAATATCAATGTTGTTTCTAAAGCAAAATAAATCAAATTGATCCTGTTTTAAGGATTTTTAGATATTTTTACACGAAAACAATAAAATTATTATCAAGAATACGACGTTTGCCCTAATATCAAAGGTCTTACTAGAAAAAAGAAATTATGATCCAACGTGAATTTTCTTGATGAAAAAATATGACCGTGCCTTCTAACATGTGCATGTAAATAGCTAGAAATAGCATTTTAGCTTCGCGTAAAGCTGACAATTTACACAAGGGTTATTTCTATTTATTCTGTTCGAATGTACTTCAAACTTACTTCTCTGTCTGCTCGTATAAATGTAACACATCATAAGAAAGTGTTTCACCACTGTTCAAATGCACTTTGGATCGCATAATTTATATGTATAAATGTTTTCCATCTGAAAGGACTAAACATTAAATGAAACAAATGACAATAAAATGCAAAGTAATCTCTTCAGTTATCAAAATACATTTTGAATGTAACTGTATTCTAATTACCAATGATTTAAATTGTAACTGTAGTGGAATACAGTTACTTATATTTTGTATTTTAAATACGTAATCCCGTTACATGTATTCCGTTACTCCCCAACCCTGCATGTTACCAGGCACAATCATATTTTTTCATCATGAAAATTCACGTTGGATCATAATTTCTTTTTTTTTTTTCTAGTAAGTCCTTTGATATTAGGGCAAAAATCGTATTCTTTATAATAATTTTTGTATTGTTTTCTTGTAAAAATATCTAAAAATCCTTAAAACAAGATCAATTTGATGAATCTTGTTTTAGAAACAACACTGCTTAAGATATTTAGGTTTTTCAGAGTATGTATTTTTAACATGTGTATTTTGTCTTTCTGTACTGGCAGAGTTTTTATAGTCAAAACAAGTGAAAAAAATCTACCGTGCTGAAGAAGTAATCCAAAGTATTTAGAATATGTTACTGACCTTGAGTAATCAAACGGAATATGTTACAAATTACATTTTACAGCATGTATTCTGTAATCTGTAGTGGAATACATTTAAAAATTAACCCTCCCAACCCTGTCAGTGGAGTAAAAATTTAATTTTGGAGTGAAAATGCAACCACCGAATCATACTCGCCATTGTTTATGTGAATATGATTACTTCCTGGTTCCCACAGGACCAGAATCCGTGTCTCAGAGGTTGCTCATGCAATGTGCTATCAGTTTGCATTGTTGCAAAAATATCTGATGGGGGATGGTGCTTGTCAGTAATTCAGCAGAATGAGTTTCATTACAGGGTACATAAACTTATGGAAGCAACATGTCGATTTCCCACACATTCATGTCGTTTTAGATGCTAGGAATGGTACACTCTTAGGAAAAAAAGCCTTTATGCCAAAAGGGTTCTTTGGGTTGACAATTGCTTAATGTGAGTATGTATGTATGTATGTATGTGTATGCATAAATTACATTATTGAAAGTTTTGTTTATAAATAGTTTTGAAAACTACATCACATTACTTTTGCATTTCATACTGCAGAAAACGTTTACAATTGTTGGGCACTTCGTTCAGGAGTGGGTTTGGTTATTAGCAATAATTAATAATTATCAAGGATAATTATTCATAATTAAAATCAATAGAACATTGATTAGAATCAATGTTAGCTTTTTAATCCTTTAAATCAACAATTATCAAAGATAACCATCAATTATCAAATTCAATAGAATATTAATAAGGATTATTATCGCCGAGGCACCACCCTGGAATCAGGGACTAATAACCAGATAGTATAGCAGTCTCACTATAGGATTGTTCTCTTAGGAAAGTCGACGTCCGGAGAACATCGACATTCAAAAGGAAAACAATGAAGGCTTGAATCCGAGCACTGACATCCCCTGCCAGCCCTTGACACAGGTGCATGCAGAATAATATCAAACACTTCTCTTTAAAGTATAACAAAGTTTATTAATTCAGTAATATCAATTAATAATCAATACAGTGCAGTCAATAAACTTCCGACTTCCAACTACAAACAGTAACATGATTAGATATGGTAACAAATAAGCCTATTATACATGATAGGAAAGTATGTATATGAGTGTGTGTGTGTGTGTGTGTGTGTGTGTGTGTGTGTGTGTGAGTGTGTGTGTGTGTAAGGAGGGAAGGAGGGCACAAAATGGCGGATGTGGCTCTCGTGGAGAGTACGTCATGCGAATGTGGGCGGAGAGACTGGTTAATGGCGTCTGCCCATTTAACGCGTGTCTCCGCTGGTCATTAACTTAGGGACAAAGCTGAGCTTTATCGCCAAGTTATCTACTCACCAAATGTGTGTGCGTGTATGTTTGTGAGGGGTCGTGTGTGTGTGCAGTTAGTATGAGAGAGAGAACAGGGTAATGGCACAGAAGCCGGTTTTAGCGATCGTGGTTGAGAAGGCAACTGTTAGTTTATCACTCAGAGACGCGGTGAACGGATCGTAATCCGTCCGCCGTGATCGTTGGTTCTTTAATGGATAAACCCAGTGTGCCGGTCTCACCCGCGATGGCGGAAATATACAATGTGGTTGGATGACAACACAGCAAATCTCATTCGTGGTAACAGTAAGTTACAGTAATATCTTGAGTATTATTAGCAGTAATGAGTGGACTCGGTTGTCCGTAAACTGTACAAACAATACACAAGAATAACACACTATAATAATCTATCTCTGCCCAGATGTAAACCTCTTACTTGAGTCGCATGTAGAATGTGTGTTTGTCTGTACGTTACTTCCATGGGCAATGAGGCTACACCTGGGAGCAGTAGAGCTGCAACTAGTTGCGGCGGATACTGTCGCTGGAATCAACGGCCAGAAAGATCTCCGTTTTTATAGGTTTTTATACTCCCGATGACGTCATGGTTGAGGGACACGTTCTGTCGTGCGCCTCATCCAATAGGAGTTGAGGGTTCGATCCATCAGAACTTCACACATAGGTGTAAAGTGAGCAAGACTTCATGGGATCTGTAGTCTGTTTTGGACTCCCTTTGTTTGATTTTGGCACGGTTGTTATCAGGCTGTATGTAGGCCTCAGCCAGGCTTTATGACTGTATGTAGGCCTGCCTTTGTCTCATATCTGAGTACATGAGGCCCAACACAATGTACTTCTACAGCTTTGGGTTTGATTAGAAAAGGATAAATGCCAGATGATCAGATCAAATGTCCACTCTCTCTTTTAGACGACAGGTTTATCCTTGTATTAATATAAAGTTTATAGTCAATTATTGACTCATAATTCAACAAAAGATGCAAAAAAGCATTGGTTTATCATAAACAGCAAACAACTTGAGTGTGTAGTGCTGTTTTTCCCCCTCCTATCTAGTGCAAAGGCACATTTAAACCTCACGCTCGCAGACACGCAACTCGTGCGAGCATCCTATTTAAAATTTTAACGGTCACGGAAAGTCGTTCGAGCTGAAAGCAAGGTATGGGCAGATCGATCCTAAAGTATCGATACTTCCGATACTGATGCTGTATCAAAAATATCGATTCTAACATTTTTTTTTTTAAACTAGGGATATTATTATTTGGTTAACAAAAACATGAACAATAATCATAAGCTTCAAAGTAAAATAAAAAGGATTAGGTTATATTTAGGGGTGTTCGATTTCGAGTCGACCCCCACAAAACTGCTTGTCAGGCATGAGTGGAAAATCAATGGAATTATAAAAATCATAGTTTAATTTTCACTCGTATACAGCTCACTCAATCCACTGCTTATTGCATCCGATTGCCGCTCCGTGATATGACGTTTTTCTGTAACTGCTGGTCAGTTTCTCCTACTCAAATCCAAACACTAACATTAGTGGGATGGGAGAAGCTTACTAGATGGCTTCCATGCCAATGGAAAAATAAATCGCACATATTTTCTTGCTCGATTCACTTCAATAACTATTAATAGGAATATTATGGAGACATAAAAAATACAAATAAAAACCATGGTTTTACTACAGTAATATTGTAGTAGTAACCATGGTTAATTGTATGGTAACTATAGTTTAACTAAATACCGGGATTAAACTATAGTGAAACCATGGTTAATTTTTGTAAGGGTAAACAAAACAGGAGTCTAATTATTTTCTGTTTAGGCTCACAAATGTAAAAAAAAAACAAAAAAAAAACAAATTACCAATTTGATCCCAAGAAATAATAATAATAAAAAAATAAAAAATAAATCAATTTAACTGAAGTATCGGTATTGGTATCGTATCAACGATATTGGACTTGAAATTATTGATATCAGATCGAAAAGAAAATAAGTGGTATCACCCATCCTTATTTGAAAGCTTGAGGGTGACGTTACCCTGGTAAGACATATAAATTAATTTGTTGATTTTGTTATTTTTATTTATTTTGACCTAACTCCTTGTCATTTATGACTTGCATGTTTATTTCAGCAAGCACAAAGAATAAATGTTGACAAAACTGTTTTGTCCTGCGAAACTGCGATATTCTCCACCAGGAGATAAATAATTTTAAAATAGAATCACTAAAATCTCTGATGTGGATTGACTAGTAATCCTGATACCAGGTTATGTTATAATTTAATTTTCTTTTCATCTAGAAAACTCAAAACAAGATTTCAGGAGCACATCAGAGCATTGAATTAAGCCAACTGCACTGATATAAAGAGATCAATCAAGCTCTGTTCAATATATGAATATGTCAAATGTCTAAAATCAAAGAGAGGAAGTGATGGAAATGTTTCAATTTCTCAACTTGTGAGTATTTGTTGTTTGTAGTTTTATTGTAATTTACAAAAATATGATAATTATGTATTTTTTTAATTTTTTTATTGAAGATACCATATTAATTGAACATGGGTTTTAGCAAAGACCTTCACCTAACTCAGAGCACTTCTGAAGTTCTGGCCATCAACATCATCGGAGACTTGACAAGTGAAAGTCAAAGGGGACATTTGACTTCAAAACAATTGCATTAACAATATCATAAACAGTACATATTTGTATATTATTTCTCATTATTTTGCATTGCATCAAGGTTTTTATCAAACTAAATAATGGTTCATGTCTGTTTGCAGTGGCTCTGGAGTGTAGCATTACTAGTTTGACCATCTTCATAAAACACAACACTCCTATTCATGTAAGTTTTAATATGTAATTTAGAGAGATACCAATTTCTTTGTTTTTAATTACTCTGCATTCTGACAGCAGGTCTATTAAATGCTTCACATACTTACAGGGATCTGCACATCCATCCTCAACCTGATCTTTCATATGGTGTCAAGACCCCTCAGAGAGTGAAGAGAGTGGGCATCAAACTGGCATGGAGATGGCTAAAGTGAAGTTTAATTTGTTGTATCCAAAAGACCTTACTCAGTTTGTCAGACCAGTGACAACAAAATGATTCTATATCTGCCCCAGTGCTAAAATTGTTTAACAGCTTTTCATTGGTCATTTGTTTTTATTTATCTTTACTTCGTTTTTTTACTTACTTATAGTTGTAATATTAACTTATAGTTAACGTTAAATGATTTAATATTTATGATATTTATATAAATAATATTACTACTAATTAACTTTTACCCTATTATTACAAACCTGTGGATTTATTAAGTCAATTCTCATAACTATTGCATTATGAATTGTGCTAATTATTGCTTGTGTTGTTGTAAATACAAACTATTAAAAATGCTTTACTTAATGATACTTTAATATCTTTTATATGGTTATTTCACTTTCTTAGCGATATAATATATTAACTACTCAATTTGCATATCCATTAAACGTTCTCCAGGTAATAAAACAAAAAATGAATTTAAAAACTAAACAAAAACCAAATGTTATGGTTGCATATTGGGAACCAAATATGAAGCGAGTGATAGAACCCTTTAGGGTTCTATATGGAGCCTTTTCTTAGAGTGTAGATACTAGAAAAAAGGGGTGGCACAGCTAGCAGCGAAAAATACTCTGAGGTAAATTCACTAAATAGTTGTGGCATGTTTGCACACAGTACTTCAACACAAAAACCTGTGTCTTACTCCCTAACTATCCACAATCAAGTTTAAGAAGACACTCTTTGCGCTGGTTTGCACTATGCCATATTTAATCATTGTCATTCTTTTCAGTGCAAACTTTTTATGTAAATTAGGCTTATTATAGATTGCGCCATATTCACAAAAGTCAGTATTATTTCCCTGGCGTGTTGCGCTATTACTGGCAGGCAGTAATTTTTGCATATTTTGATAATCTTTATATTTTTGTGCACGTTTTTTTTTTTTTTTTTTTTTTTTTGACCATAGCAGCAGTAGTTAATCAAATGATGGAGTAGAGTGTTATAACCAGGCATATATCTAGACATGCAGGCAAGTGCATTCTGCATTTTAAAGAGCCAATTCAGGCACCTAGATTGTAGTGGCTGAGACATTGTGTGCCAGATCGCAATAGTCTGCTGCATCCTCTACAACTTGGCACTCAGAACTGGTCTGTAAAATGGGTATCACGCCATGTAAATTGAGTAACTAATTTACAAAGTAATGGGTTTTTGTGCCATTACTTGATTTGCATAATTCTTTTGGTGAATCTGGTGGCAAAACAATGGAGACAATGGCGTGTGCAAATAAACAACGCTATCAGTAGGGATGTGCCCGAAGCCGAATACCTTATTAGGAAAGGCAAGAATAATGACTTCAAAACTGAAGATGACTGATTATCCAAGAAGCACAAGGATAAAGTGACATTTTAAATAAACATATCCAAAATTACAACAAATTTATGAACCCGTGCAGACTATTTCTAAAGTGTAACCCTTATGAATGGAAATTCGACTCAGTTTGCGGTCTCTGTTAATTGTGCACGTCTGGAGCTTATCAAGTGTAATATTAACTAAGATACGATATCACTTTCCACTTCTTGAAATGTCTGTTAATGTATCACACGATTCACACGTGATTCCCATGTATTTATTTATAGCCTAAACTTAGCGCAATGTCAAATTCCTGACCTTAAGTAATGATTTTATGTCGGAACTCGTCTATCCGTCTTTTAAAGTTGACCACATTTATGTCCACATCAGCGATTAAGGTGATGTGTATTATTATATTTGGTACTGCCCAATAGAGTAGTCTATTCATCTAATAGGAATATTCCTCCCTATGTAAAATGAAGACTGAAACATACTCCGTCTTTTTTTTTCGTACTCTTCTTTAACTGTGCTAAATTTGAGAATGTTAAGTGTTCTTAAACTCTAGAAAGGCGCTATATACATTTTACATTATTATTATTATTATTTAACTAAATAATGGTGTCCTATAATAAAAATTCCCAATATAGTTACAGAACTTTCACCTGTTTGTAGGCTATATTGATTTTATTTTCATTTCTTTTAATGTTTTAATTTGTATTTATTATTCACTGCAAAAGGTGTGCTTGACATTTAACATTTTACTTAACACCTCCTGCCTCCAGAATATTATTATACATGAACAGACAAATGAAAATTCTGTTTTCATGCAGATATTAATATCAGAAATACCAGGAGAAACCAGTTAACAGCATATTCCACAGTTAATGTAGCCAACAAATTCAGCTTCAACTGGAAAGAAAAAAATAAAATAATATATATTTTTAATTGTATATTATTATTTGTATTATTATTATTGTTAGGCTATTATTATGAAAAGGCATATACAAGGAATATTTTATTAATAGAGACTATAAATGTGAGAGTGACATTTAAAAATGGGCGTTTCATCTAGTTTTTACGTACTTCCGGTTTAAGCCCCGCCCACACCTGGTTCTGTCCGAATACAGAAACAGATACAGATAATTTTGTCGTATGAACAGATACAGATACAAATACAGATAATGGCTTCGCTGCACACCCCTAGCTATCAGCAATTCATTTTTATTGAAATCCCCCCTCTATATTTCTCTGAGACAAGGAAGCATGACCCCTTTAAAAGGTTTCATTTCACCATTACAGTTGTTTTATGAAAAAACTAAAAAAAAACCTTTTTATCACCTTCATGATTCTGAGTCATTCTTGGATCTTTATATTGCACATTTCCTTAGGAGCTGCCCTCTCCTTACAAGTGCCCTTGTGACAACACCTCGGCACAGGCTGACTTATCCTTTGAGCCCAAGGTGATGAGAAAAGTGATAGGTAGGATAAGTTGGCCATCTTCTCCTAGTATAAAATGTGGTGGATGTAGGGCAGGTATAATAATAAAGTTTTTGTTTTTTGTGCGGAGGAGGGGTTTGGAAGGGAAAATAATCAGAAGGATAAAAAAGTTTTTTTTTTTTAGATCTCTTTAAACATTCCACAGAATTTTGTACACACACATACAGTTTAATGTAACCTGTATATGGAGGAATGTGTATAAACCAAAGCCATGTCACAATGAACATAGAATTAACATTAAACATACAGGAAGGCAGAAAGGGAACTGTTTTAAAACAGTTTTATTAAATGGATAGTTTAGACAGTAAATTCCGATTAAATGAGCCACATCCAAAGTAGTAGCATGCAGATATTAAACTAACACCTGTAACTACACATTTGATATTAATGCGCCAAATTGTTATGTTGCTGGGCAACTCCAAACAGCCTACAATTGTTAGGCTAATGCACTATATTACCCGGAGGAAGAATTGTTTATTCCGATAATTATTAATAATAAATATAACTGTTTTTTGAACATTGACGTCATGACTCGTCTCATTTTCCCACAACTCATGTAGTATGGATTTTTATTTATTTTTTTATTTTATTTATTTTTTTTTACTGACATTTCTTGGAAAGAAATGTTTACAATGTTTCATCAGTAGAATGACCCAAAAACACTTTAAAAAACTGTACAACCCATTGAAGAGACTGTACATCTATCTCTCACAGCCTTGATTGTCATTTCTGTCAAAAATCAAAGATGGTGCTACTGTGAATAAGGTCTATCGGCAGCATTTGTGGTGTAATGTTGATTACAACAAAAATAATTTCGACTTATCCCTCCTTTTCTTTAAAATAAGCACAAATCGAGGTTACAGTGAGGCACTTACAATGGAAGTGAATGGGCCAATTTTTTTTAGAGTTTTAAGGCAGAAATGTGAAGCTTTTGATTCTATAAAAGCACTTACATTAATTCTTCTGTTCAAACTTATGTATTATTTGAGCTGTAATGTTGTCTGAATCATTTTTGTGGTCATTTTATGGTTTAAGGGTCTACGGTGTTATGTTGTCATGGCAACAAAGCTGTAAAATTAGATATATCTTTACACAGATAAAGTTAGTAAGCGTTTTTATCACACTAAAATCATATTAGCACGTATAACGTTTATATTTTTTGACTATACTTTTGAAACAATGTGTATTTTAGTGTTTATGGATTGGCCCTGTTCACTCCCATTATAAGTGTCTTACTGTAACCGCATTTTTGCTTCTTTTTCTTTTTTTTTTCTTTTTTTTTTTTGAAACGAGGGAAAAGTTGAAAATATTTTTTTTGTTGTCATAAATATTATTATACAAAAGCACAACTTGTATTGTACTTTGAATATTCCTTTAAGCCTTTCTTTATATAGAATCAGAGTTCACATTCTGTTCAAATGTGGTTCCCTGGTACTTGACTCAATAATTGTGACAATCAATACCTTTAAACGAACAGTTCACACAAAAAAAATGTAATTATGTCATAATTTACTCACCCTCCTGTTAGACTTTTTTCTGTGGAACATAAAAGTAGATAAAAGGCAGGATGTTAGCCTCAGTCGCTTCTAAGATTTAATTTAAATTATATTGTATGGGGAAAAAAAGATGCATTGAAAGTAAATGGTGACAGAGGATAATATTCTGCCTAACATCCTTTTGTGTTCCACAGAAAAAAGAAAGTCATACTGGTTTGGAGCAATATCAGGATGAGGGTCAGTAATGGCAGAATTTGCATTTTTGGGTAAAGTATACATATGTCTATATAAGACAAAGCAAAAGTGATGTGGGAGACACATGTTCATGCAAATTGCTAAGCATTGGTCCATGTCTCTTTTGCCTCCACTGAGATCATACCCCGTCAATAAGATAATGCCTGCATTGGAGGGGAGGTCATGAAAAGAATCAATATTTCAATTCAAATTTATTTGTACAGTGCCTTTCACAATACAAAAAGCTCCAAAGCAGGCTTACAAAGATTAGTGCCATGCAATCCCTAGGAACCGAGCCACATTTGTGTATGGTAAGAAAACTCTCTCCTTTGATACTCAGGGCTGAGGTGGGTCAGGGCAGGCATAATTTTGTCTGGCTTTTATGTGGCACTGCATCTTTAAACACAATTTTGAGCAGGCAGAGAGCAGGCTTATCTCGGCTGTTTAAAGACTCCTCTCCACCAATAGCTGGTGTGTGGTGAGCGTACTGGCGCACTATGGCTGCCGTCGCATCATCCAGATGGATGCTGCACACTGGTGGTGGTGGTTGAGGAGACTCCCCTGTTCACTGTGTAAAGCGCTTAGAGTGTAGTGTCAGAAAAGCGCTATATACAGGTGCATCTCAATAAATTAGAATGTCGTGGAAAAGTTCATTTATTTCAGTAATTCAACTCAAATTTTGAAACTCGTGTATTAGATAAATTCAGTGCACACAGACTGAAGTAGTTTAAGTCTTTGGTTCTTTTAATTGTGATGATTTTGGCTCACATTTAACAAAAACCCACCAATTCACTATCTCAACAAATTAGAATACATCATAAGACCAATAAAAAAAAAAACATTTTTAGTGAATTGTTGGCCTTCTGGAAAGTATGTTAATTTACTATATATATGTACTCAATACTTAGTAGGGGCTCCTTTTGCTTTAATTTCTGCCTCAATTCGGCGTGGCATGGAGGTGATCAGTTTGTGGCACTGCTGAGGTGGTATGGAAGCCCAGGTTTCTTTGACAGTGGCCTTCAGCTCATCTGCATTTTTTGGTCTCTTGTTTCTCATTTTCCTCTTGACAATACCCCATAGATTCTCTATGGGGTTCAGGTCTGGTGAGTTTGCTGGCCAGTCAAGCACACCAACACCATGGTCATTTAACCAACTTTTGGTGCTTTTGGCAGTGTGGGCAGGTGCCAAATCCTGCTGGAAAATGAAATCAGCATCTTTAAAAAGCTGGTCAGCAGAAGGAAGCATGAAGTGCTCCAAAATTTCTTGGTAAAAGGCTGCAGTGACTTTGGTTTTCAAAAAACACAATGGACCAACACCAGCAGATGACATTGCACCCCAAATCATCACAGACTGTGGAAACTTAACACTGGACTTCAAGCAACTTAGGCTATGAGCTTCTCCACCTTTCCTCCAGACTCTAGGACCTTGGTTTCCAAATGAAATACAAAACTTGCTCTCATCTGAAAAGAGGACTTTGGACCACTGGGCAACAGTCCAGTTCTTCTTCTCCTTAGCCCAGGTAAGACGCCTCTGACGTTGTCTGTGGTTCAGGAGTGGCTTAACAAGAGGAATACGACAACTGTAGCCAAATTCCTTGACATGTCTGTGTGTGGTGGCTCTTGATGCCTTGACCCCAGCCTCAGTCCATTCCTTGTGAAGTTCATCCAAATTCTTGAATCGATTTTGCTTGACAATCCTCATAAGCATGCGGTTCTCTCGGCTGGTTGTGCATCTTTTTCTTCCACACTTTTTCCTTCCACTCAACTTTCTGTTAACATGCTTGGATACAGCACTCTGTGAACAGCCAGCTTCTTTGGCAATGAATGTTTGTGGCTTACCCTCCTTGTGAAGGGTGTCAATGATTGTCTTCTGGACAACTGTCAGATCAGCAGTCTTCCCCATGATTGTGTAGCCTAGTGAACCAAACTGAGAGACCATTTTGAAGGCTCAGGAAACCTTTGCAGGTGTTTTGAGTTGATTAGCTCATTGGCATGTCACCATATTCTAATTTGTTGAGATAGTGAATTGGTGGGTTTTTGTTAAATGTGAGCCAAAATCATCACAATTAAAAGAACCAAAGACTTAAACTACTTCAGTCTGTGTGCATTGAATTTATTTAATATACGAGTTTCACAATTTGAGTTGAATTACTGAAATAAATGAATTTTTCCACGACATTCTAATTTATTGAGATGCACCTGTAAATGTAACGTTCATTCATTCATTCATTCATTGAGATATTTAGATTAGATGAGGAAGAAACTTTGGGTGGAATCAAGATTCAGCAGGAGGAGCCCACCTTTTAACAAACTTAGAAACAAGCTGTTCATAACAGTAACTAATGTGTCAATCAATAAATGCAATAAACAATTATTGTTTTCTGTTGTATTATTGTAAGATAGCAGTCTATCCTACTGTATGTTATAATATCTTCATTTAGCCAATGATTTTATCCAGAGTGACTTACAAACGAGGAAACACAAGCAGTTTGTAACAGTAAGCCTGGTTTCCCCCAAGGTTATTTTTCTCCATTAACCAATGTCTTATGGAGTTTTATGTTCCTTGCCACAGTCACCTTTAGCTTGCTCACTGGGGGTCTAAATACAAATATAATTTATTTTATTTATTTTATTATTTATTTTAAGGCACAATTTACAGTCATGTGTTTTATTAAACTGCACTATTATGATTCAAAGACATTACTATATTACAGCTTCTTTTTCTGTTAAAGCATAATTTTCTGTAAAGCAGCTTTGAAATGATGTGTTGTGAAAAGCACAAAACAAATAAAAAATTACTTGACTTGACTAGTGGCTGTAAATACATTATAAATAAAAAGTAACACTCATGGGCTCATTAAAATTGTAAACGAAAGCAGTATATTTATCACTGCTACACATAAAACAAAACAGACAACATAACAAATGACACAAAATACAATATCATCAAATATTATGCAAAACAAATTTTTTTCTTTCTACTTATGACACTCTATATAAGATAAACTCATTAGATAGTAGGTAACAGTTATAAATATAAATTACATATTATCACAAATCATATTCACAGCATGATGCAACAACGTATATAATGTATATAATGTATATAATGTATAAAATGGGTGTAATGAATATGAGTAAATTTGGCAGACAATAGCTAAATGCATTTTAAACCTCACTGCACAAACATTAGGCACTGTTGCCCTAATAACTCATTAATCCTACAAGTAATATTTCCATTTGTATGGAATCCATCTCAGAACATGAAGGTGCAGATGTGTTTTACTTAGCAATGACCATGTATGTGGATAATGTATATATATATATATATACCCTTTAATCTGACAGATTGACAGAAAAGACTCCCTCCTCTCTGCATTTTCTTCCTCAGTCCACTTTCTTGCAGGGCTATTACATTTACTGAGATTACAAATCTGGGTCACTAAGGCCTAAGTACACCCTGTAGTTACATGTCAAACACTAAAAGCACAACTAGATGATGTCACATGGCTCTCACACAAATACACTCTCAAACATACACAACGATAATGGTTCTGTTGGTTATAGGCATTTTCAAGCACCACAGCTAACTAAACATCAACAGAGATGACAGTATTTACCTGCCACTAGAATGAAAGAAAGCTTTACAGTTTGTCAGTCTCCAGTTGGACTTCAATACCCAATGACAAAAGAAGCACCTTCCCTGAGCAGTATGATGTATATAAAATACATTCATAACCTGTTCATGCATCAATCAAATATAATTTTAAAGCTGTAAATAGAAGCTTTTCAGTCCTCACTGATAACATCTAAATTGGAATTGCAAGGGTCTGGGTTAAAATGCCTGAAAAGGTATGAAAGAATGTTTCCAATGAACACCTTAAAATGTACAAGTGTCAATGTACACTGATTTGCATTTGTAATATTACACAAACCTCAAAATCCCTCAAATACATTGAAATCTACACATCTTATTTGTGTATAGATTAAACTAATTTCCTTACAGACAAGCAATTAATGCTATGCCCTTTTTAATAGCAGGTGGAGAAGATTAATTACTTGGATTTGTATGAGATGGAAAAAACTTTGATGTAAATTACGTTTTCAACAAGCAGAAATAGTGATGGTCTAATTAATCTGCAGAAAAAACATCTGATTGTAATATTTAATAAACAGCAAATTATTACAAAAATAATTTAGACAGCTCATTAGTTAATGAATAAAGATATTTGATGCACTTGGTTGGGCTCAATTCAAATCTGTCTCATGCTGTTGAGCAAACCAGGCAGGTATGCATTGTAACTGATGTTTTTGTGTGAAGCTTGACATCCAGTACAAGGTCTGCCTTGTCACATCCATATCTCAGTATTCAAATCACACTTTTAGGGCTGGACTGGTAGGGTTGCCACTACTCCTTGTATTTACTTTCAGATGGCTACTTGTCCTCCCCACCCACAAAATTCTGCATTCGGTCAGCTCCTGAACTAGACTGGTTCAGTCTTCTTAGGCGAAAGGGGGATAATGAGCATTTTAACGAGCCAGTCATAATGGTGTTGTTCTCCGACTCGGTAACTACGACTGCGTTCCGACAGTAGCGCTTCAGTCCTTTGCGGAAATGGATGGTGAACAGACCATAAGTGATAGGATCCAGAATGGCGTTAAAAAGCCCAAAAATAAAAAGCAAATGAGTCAATGAGTGAGAAACAGTCTCCTCTAAATCATCAGGAAGGAACCAGTACCACAGACCCAGCAAGTAGTAAGGGGTCCAGCATACAATGAAAGAAGTCACAATGACTATGCTCATTTTCAAAGTCCTCATACGTGCCTTTGGGATGTTGCTGTTGGAACGGCGTAAGTGGACTTCCTTTGAAGATACTGCAAAACAAGATGATTATTTATGAGCTTTAATGTTATGATTTTAAAATGTTCATGCTGGTGGTATTTAACAATGCAGTGGATAAGATTCTCCCACATTACCATACTTTAGAGTAATTCTAGTTAAGCATGACATGTTGATTAATATTGTGATCATTACAGTATGTACCATTTAACTTATTTTCCCCCCAAATTTAACTCTACCTACTATTTCCTATGGTCATTCTTCGAGAGATCTCCACCAATATCCTTGTGTAGCAGAAGATCATGATGGCCAGAGGTATGAGGAATAAGCAAATGAAGGTGAACATATTGTAGAGCGTCTCCTGCCAATGCTTGACAAAACTCCCTCGAGTGGTGCACTGAGTGAAGTTGGCAGGCACAGTGATGGTCACATTATGAAACAGGAACATCTGTTGGGGAATTTAGCAGGTCAGCAGATTTTAAGCACTCACTCTTGATTGTATATCAAAAAAGGATACATTCAAAACCAACATGATGACATGTACCCTTAAATCAACCCCATTCTGCTAACTGACAAGTGCATTCCCCCATTATAATTATTATTGTTTTTTTCAACAGAAACAGTCACCATTTTCTCTAGTGCTACTGATGCTGCCTCAGAGACATGGGTTCTGGTCCCATGGAAACAAGGAAGTAATCGCATTCAGATTATGGTGAGCATGATTCAGAGGTTGCTTTTTCTCTCAAAAAATTACATTTTTACTCCACTGACGGTTAGGTTTAGGGTTGGGGTTTGGGTTAGAGGGTAGGGTTAATAAAATATGCATTCCTATTGACTGTATTACATCATTTCCAGTTAAAAATGCAGCTTGTTCTTGGAGTCACCCTTGTGGACATTTCAACAACACACCAGGAAAACTATCATTCTCACCACTGGGGCTGCAACGGCCAACTGAAAGGGAATTATAAAAATGACTCCGGGCCCCAATGCGGCTGCACACCCTGTACTGCCTTGAGTTATACCACTGGTCCTAACCCTAACCTGCAGCATATTCCTACAAAGAGGAAAATGGTTAGTTAATACGATATTTGTCGCAGCCCCAACCCCAGCCCTAAGCATAACTTAAACCATAAACCTGCCCCTAAAATCTAACTGGTTGATTGAAATATTGTGCCAGGACAAACAATAATGTTTATCCAGGAACACTACTTGGCAAAATCATATTCCTCCTCAAGGTAGGGTGCAACGGGGCTATAGGCCTCACTCGGGGTAAAAGGCTCCTTTAATTTTTTTTCTCCCAAAACACTAAATAGCAACAAAAATGACCACAGTACTTTCCTTAACATCTGTTTGTCACTATGCACTACAAAACTTTCCTGATCCATGAGATCTTTGCGTGTAATATCTAAAGGTTGACTTTGAGGCAATTTGATCCAATTTTTATATTTTTTAAAATGTTGCAAATTTATGCAGCTAATGAAAATCCCTGAAATTAACAAAATTATTTTGAGACAAAATGTTTATCACATTCAGTTTTGTTCAAGGTCATTAAGTCAAATGTTTTTTAATAACTGTCCAATAAGTGAAAGGATAGTATTTGGGGTAAAAAGCCCCCCTGTTGCAGGGGTTAAAGGCCCCTATAAAACACATTGTTTGTTTGTTTGGTTTTTTTTAAGTGGGGGGACTAGATTTGATATGAAAAATGTTCAAAGTGCGCTCACATTGACTGATCCAATCACAATGGAGATTAATTTGTTTTTAGAATACTTGAGATGTTATAAAATGCCAAATGTGTTTGAAAATAACAGGAAATCATGCACCCTTTTTCGAAGTAGTTCTTTTGAGTAAGTATTATCCTAATTTGTTACTCAAAATGTATCTTGCCGTCTCAGAATTATTTGCATTAGTTTACTAATTGTACATTATAACTTTTATAACTAAAGGTTCCCTCACCACACATTTTTTAAAAACTGAATTTTAATTTTAAAAAAACATATATTATTTATTTTCACACAAATTATGTTGCTCCATCAATATTCAATAAAAAGAAAATCGTAACATTTAAGATTTTGATACATTTTGTGACCAGATAAATGCAAATTTTCCATATGTTCTGCCTTTAGTGCCATTGAACCCTACATTATGTAAAAACATCAAACCATTAATCAAAATGAATTTTCAAAGAACATCCACATTTGCGAATCTTAGTAAAATTTCTTACTTTTTTCTGAAGGTAAAACTAAGCACTTAAGCGGGACCTACCTTTCCAAAACATCAGTTTACAATTAAGCACTTGTTAGCCTTAATTTAGCAATCAAAAACCACCCTGACAGATTGTTTGTAGTTTTTAGGAAATGTGTCTTTTCTGTCTTGAATTCTAAATAACTGTTAAATGCTAGATGTCATGCATGTCTAAAGCCAACTAATCAAGTGAACCCTGTCAGCTGTGCATATACTGTAATTAGATGTGACATTTCCCCTTTAGCAAGAGGCTCAATGATTCAGTACATGTTCCCATGGATGAGTCTTTTCAGAATATTCCATAAATATTATGATGTCTGGCTTCAACATATTCTAACTATGACAATTCCAAAGTGACAAATGAAGATTGACACGGCTTCAACAAAGCCCCTGGTGACATACGGTTAAAGCCATCTGTCTGTTAATGGTTCAGAAACGATTCACAAAAACACAATCAACAAATACTGTAGATAGAAATGATGGCAACATATTCATCATAGCCTATCCTGACCTTGTGTCTAGTACCATATCTGTCTAAAATTACCTCATTCAAACACATTCTGCTGTCATGACATTATGATTTACTGTGGAAATTTCGTATTTGAAATCATAATATTCCTTCTAATATACCCTCATTCTTTTTCCTAGCTGACCTGTCATCATCAGCATCTAAACTTTGAAGCACACTAATTTCGAACACGCTGCTTCATCAAGTTGAAAATTTAGAGGAGCAATAATGAGGTCTTGCCGTTTATTACTTCAACTGCAGACTGACCTAACATGTGCATGCCTACACTGATTGAGAATCACCCCTTATTACTGTTAATTCCAGTGATTCTACTTTTGTAGACACATTAGTCTGGCTTGCTTCTGTCATCTTTATCACTTCAGCCACTGTAATTAAAGGCTGTAGACATCAGGCTTTTTTAAATTTAAATTTTTTTATTTTATTTTATTTTTTTATCAGTATTAGGTTTGAAGGTCATTAGTGTGCTTATTTAAGAAATCTAAACTTAAAAAAAACAAAAAACACCTGATTAAATTACAAACTGCATAATTTCACTAAAATGTTTTAAGTGATGGTAATGTTGAGTAATGTGTCTCAGTAATATCCAGTGAATAGTTAAATCTGAGGTGAAATTAAAGAGCTGATGAGCGTGTGTTCTGTAATTATAGAACTAATCTAACAGCCATTAATTTACAACACTTTCTTGTACTGATCTAATTTTACAACAGTTCTTTGGGAAATATGAAAAACTAAATACGTTATTGATTTGAAACTTATTATCAATATGCTCTATACACATACATGATCAAATTAATCAGAAAAACAATCTAATCAGAATTTTTGCAATCATAAAATGCAGTAATGCAATAAGACATTTTTTAAAGGAATATAACCAACAGTTACTTTAAAGTGCTACTTTGCAAATTTGGTATCGTGCATTTCCAAGTTATTATTTTTTTTTCTTCTATAATAAAATTTCTTTGTAGAGCCTCTTTTTTCAAAAACATCTTTCAAATTTTTTACTCAGTTGCATTACCCTTAAATTACTATGCTGACAAAGAGAGGAACTGTACGTATAAGTGAGTTATTATGAGTTCTTATTGTTTCTGTTGTTCTTCCCTTTGACCTGCCATGTTCTTTTGTTTAAAAATTGGCAGCTTTGGAAAATCAGGAGTATGTAATCAAAATCACAAAACTTAATAAAGTGTATGAGGCTTCAAGTAAATGAAGCAAAAAAATAGTAAAATACATTTTCCATTTAAAGCATTGGTAAGCATGGTTCAAAAATTAGACTGAACATGAACAAATATAGCTGTAAACACTGTGTCTATGTGGCGCTATAAAATTTCCTGTTTGAGTAACTCACTTAAAACCGCCCCAACAACATTACTCAACCAATGGCGTGAGTTGGGTGTGGGACTATCTGACTGTTTGAACAACAAAATATGAGGGGCGTATTCGGAAGGCTGTTTTGAAAACATTGTTTATTTTTGCAATTCTGTTCGGGGGTGCTAGTGTAGCAGAAATTACAATTACAATTACAATTGGGCTTTAAAGTCCAAGCTTCATTTTAAGAAAAGCCAGTTATTAAACCTCCTGTCATTTTAATTTCAAACTCTCTACACATTTCAACACATTCAGGTGTTACTCCAGACTCTGGAGTTTTTGGTGATTGCAACTAATACAGCACACAGAGATAAGACACAAAGAAAACATGAAAAATCACTCAAGAAGCTTCTCACCTGGGGTATAGAGAGAACAATACTCATCACCCAGGCCACACTCAGCATTATTTTGTTCTTCTTCTTAGCCATATTGATGGCCAGAGGGTTGAGAATAGCCGATTGCCTGTCCAGGCTTATGACCACAGTCACAAACGCACAGGAGTACATAGCCATGAGCTTTAGAAACATTAACAACCTGCAAACCAGGTCTCCTGCTAGCCACTGTACTGTAATGTTCCAAGCTGCATCCACAGGCATCACAATGAAAGTTACCAGCAGGTCGGCCACGGTTAGGTTCATGATTAAAATTCTTACATGGGATTTGCGCTTGTTGTTAGTGCTGGCAGCCCACAACACGGCAAGGTTGCACACGGCCGACACTGCGCAAAGAGTGAAGGTAATTATCACCCTCACTTTTGCTGCCATGGAGAAGGTAGGCAGCTGCAATGCTGCTTCACCTGTGCTATTGTTACATGTGGGCAAGGTATAGTCGCAACTACTATTAAGAGCATCTGTAGTCAATTGATGAAACATGATGTTCTCAGATGTTGGAGGGCTGTCATTCATCACTGAAGAAAGAAAGCGTGTGTTTGCTTCATTCGCTCAGCTACCTTCTGCTCTTTGAGGTTCATAAAGGATTCATGACAGTTCAGGAGAGGAGACATGGACAGTACCTGGAAAGGCTCCTTTATTTGACAGTACTGTAGTGGGATTCAAAAAAAAAAAGACAATTTATTTTATTTTTTTCTCAGATATCAAACATGTCATCAAATCTTTATAGTACAGCATGCACTGAAGAAACATCTAAATGAACTGCTTTGATTCAAGTCCAAATATAATTTAACATCAGTGAATCAACCTGACTACATTAGGTTACAACAACAAAACTAATTTTAAGGGTTAGATCAGGTAGAAATAGCTTCTTAAGATAACATCTGCTGGTTACCACTTTTTACAGTGTATAATGCGTTTCACAAAAACAATACATGATTGATATTTATTATGGTCATTTATTATCTTTAAAATGATTGCTGAAACAATATGCATCTCATGTGCATGTAATGTGTCTACTGGTTTTTGAACATGCATTAAAAGTCAAAAGGCAGGTGTCTACAGTATTTACAGTATGCTCTTTAATTTACTTTTTTATTCTAATTTAAATCACTCTCAGACTTACCTGATACAATTCACCCAGAATGATCACATCAGGGCATTAGAAGAAATCCAACGACCTTTAACTATTGTTTGTAAATCTCAATGACTAATCACATAGAAGAACTCTTGGTTAATTACCATCATCCATGCATCTCCCAAATCCGATATGCAATACGTCCAAATGTGTTCCTCTTCTGAAACACTTGTCCAGATAAATGAGTAGTTTGTTGAATGTCGCAGGGTGACATTCGTCTTGATTGGAAGCCGTGAGTAAAAAATTAGTTATTCAGTCTGATTTTAATCTAATAAGAAATGCACCAACTTGAAAATATAGTGTTGTCTGCTTTTTAAATTTAGGGAAAATACTGTTTAAATAATGTGAAATATTCGGCAGAAAGTTCTAAGTTTCAGATATTATCAACCAGTATGTTAATAATGTCGTATGACTTCGATAGCATCCTTAGTTGGTGCTTTCTATTCCAGCTGGAGTGTGAAGTGTCTGTGGAGGTCTGTGCACGTCTGCTCACTCTGGTGCAGCGAGCGCATTCACGGACTTTCTACCATTCCCTCGCGCGTCACTTGACAACACCCGCGCGCACTCGCTCTCTCTGCGCGTCAAACAGAACCGTTATCACAGGTCAATTCTGTTGGCATAATTCATGTTAGCAATTTACATTCAGTAGTTTCACCTAAACAAATACTGTTTGACTATTTCTATTAGTGTGAGTAGTTAAATGTTATTAGTATTGGTTTAGGTTGGTGAGTAATTAAATTATATTAGAATGTAATTGTTGGCACCGACGAGATTTTTCTTGTTGATTTGTGGTTCAGGCTAAAAACATTATCCTACAGTTATTTGGCAGCTCTAGCAATTCATTGAGCAGACAAGCACTTAAAGATGTTAAATCTTGAAATACTGAGCTGCAAATGTAGCAATTGTGAAGCCAGTTTAATTGACCAGGATGAGTAAAAATAAATAAACGAGAGAGATTATTGATCAAAAGAGACACACTTGCCACCTATTTAAAATAAAGCCAAATGTGGAGGACGGAAAGTGGGGGATTGATTTATCAGGAATGTATTATTAAGAAAAATTATCATAGGTACAAAAATAAAAATAACCATCAGTCAAGAAACAAATGGCATATTTTTGAGATATAATTGTTATATACAAAATATATACACACACCGATGAGCCAAAACATTATGACCACTCAAAGGTGAAGCGAATAATGTTGATCATCTCCTAACAAGGCCACAGGTCAAGGTCTGGGTAGATTAGATGGTAAGCGAACAATCAGTTCTCGTAATCTACGTGTTGAATGCAGGAGAAATGGGCAGGAGTAAAGACCTAAGCGACTTTGACAAGGGCTAAATTGTTATGGCCAGACGACTGAGTCAGAGCATCTCTGAAACGGCAATGCTTGTGGGGTGCTCCTGGTCAGCAGTGGTGAGTACCTACTGACAATGGTCCGAGGAGGGACAAACCACAAACCGGCGAGAGGGCAACGAAGGCTATCTCGTCTGGTCTGAACCGACAGAAGATCTACTGTGGCACAAGTCACAGAACATTTTAATGATGGTTACGGGAGGAATGTGTCACAACACACAATGCATCGCACACTGCTGCGTATGGGGCTGTGTAGCCGCAGACAGGTCTGAGTGCCCATGATGACTCTTGTCCACCGTTGAAAGTGCCTACAATGCTCACGCAAGCGTCGGAACTGGACCTTGGAGCAGTGGAATAAGGTTGCTTGGTACGATGAGTCCTGTTTTCTTTTACATCATGTGGACAGCTGTGTATATGTGCGCCATTTACCTGGGGAAGTGATGGCACCAGGATGTACTGTGGGACATCCATTCATGTGGACATCAATATGAATTGTGCCACCTACCTAAACATCGTTGCAGACCAAGTACACCCCTTCTTGGCAATGGTATTCCCTGATGGTGGTGGCTTCTTTCAGCAGGATAATGCACCCTGCCACACTGCACACATTGTTCAGGAATGGATTAAGGAAAATGATGAAGAGTTCAAGGTGTTGCCCTGGCCTCCAAATTCCCCAGATCTCAATCTGATTGAGCATCTGTGGGATATGCTGGCCCAACAAGTCCGATCCATGGCAACTCCACCTCACAACTTACAGGACTTGAAGGATCTGCTGTTAATGTCTTAGTGCCAGATACCACAGGACACCTTCAGGGGTCTTGTAGAGTCCATGCCATGGCGGGTCGATGCTGTTTTGGCGGCACATGGAGGACCAACAGCATATTAGGCAGGTGGTCGTAATGTTTTGGCTCATCAGTGTATATATTATTATTATTATTATTATTATAAATAGATATCATTATTATTATCATTATATATTTTTCTTTTCAATTTTTTTATTATTAGGCTTCTTATAGTCTGAGTGAATTATTTCTTTTCTTTTCTTTTTTCTTCAAATGTTGCACCTGTGACCAGAATTTACAGTTCTCTTTCATAACTATAACCCTTTAATTTTATAACCCATATTTTAATTATAATGTACTCACTGAGCCGTGATGCGAGCTTAGCGTTGCACATGGCTATTGTGATGAATCATAGAGGTCTGTACGGGCCTTAAAATGAAACCCGAACCCGACCCATACCCGAGACTGTGTGGCCCGACCCTACACGGCCCGAACCATACCGTCAGATTTTAAGCCCGAACTTGACCCGAACCCGAAATTACTTACTATCTAATTTCTTCTCCTAGCAAGTACTGTTGCAATAGGCTGTATTTTATGTAAGCATATAGGCAACATTCGTAACAGTAATGAAACAGTAAACATACACAGTTTTAACAAGCACAGCAGCCCCTTAGTACACTAGAGCAGAAGGGAAAAAAGTATTGACTTCGTGGTGCAGAACAATCTGGAATAAAATGAAACAATGCAACAGTCCCCTCTATGCAGCCTGAACTTGTTCAGATTGTTGAATCTTTGTGACAACTGCGCTGAAAACAATCTAGACGCAGTGCAAAGAATTAAACAGAGCGCAGGTGTCTCACCATGCGTTTTTGAAAATGTGAAGTGTGCCAGTCCTGTACGAGACACTGAAGAAAAAGCAAAACGCATTGCAAATTTCAAAGACATTCGTCCAGCATGTGTTTACGTAGGAAAACAATGGGAAAACAGAACAGAAGCGCGCAAAAACGCGTTCGGTGTGAACGGCCCCTAACTCGTCCATTCGCGCCAGTCTGTGAGTGAGAGCGCGTGCGCAAAACAAGTTCGGTAGGCCTGTTTATTTTTTCATTCATACAAACCCAAACCCGACCCAAACCCGAAGTCCTGTTTGAAAAACTGACCCGAGCCCAGCCCGAAACCCATTGGGTTCTCGGGTCCCATCAGGCCCGGGTCAGGTTGCAGACCTCTAATGAATCCCCAAACAGGCCTCAACATCTCCACCCAGAATAATCGGCACATTTGATGATACAGTGAGCACAGCATGCTCTTCTGGTTAAAATATATGTCCTAAAAATTACTGTGAAAAGTAACAGTGAACTGTGATTTCAGTGAGGCTTTGTATTAAAGAAAGCTGCAAGGGAAATTAATATCATAGTGACCTGAAGGTCTCTCCTACCCACCCAGACCAGAAGACAAGAAGGGGTTCCATGGCAGAAGTCAAGCTCAATTCAACTTCAGAAGGTGTCATAGACAGATCTGAGCTCCGACCTGATTTGGCCCCATTTCACTGCTACAGGGTACTGAGCTGTCTGGCACATCAGCACTGCAAAAATACAGATCTCTCCTGTCTCCTCTCATTAAATCTCACCATGTATAAACAAACACACAACCTGTCCTCCCCAAACACACACAAAGTATAAACATCCTGTCACCAGTAAGAACTGGAGAACTTATTTAACCCTCTCCACAGGTATAATATGCACAGCTAACTTGCTTAGAGAGGAATTGCAATCAGCTGAGGATTTGAATGATGGACTTTTGAACTTCCCACTTTTGATAGAATTTCAAATTGAGAGATAACCTTAATATGAAAAAGAATGAGTGCTTTTGTAAAAACTGGAATTATTGTATACTTTATTGTTTCATTTTCCTATTTCCTATATAAGGTTAAGCTCGCCCTGATTTGGAGAGGGCAGAGAAAATTAATTTTCTGAGAGTCCATAAAAAGAAAGTTACCCTTACAGCAAAGAAGAGGAGCATAAATTTAAATCAATATTACTTCCCCTCACATTTCTATTGGGTATGCAGATTGCCCCAAGATATGCACACTCTCTTGGTCTGTTCAAAGGGAAAACTTAATCAGTCCTTACTTTGTTAATAAAGCATACAATAAAGAATCAAGGGTGAGTCTACATCTATCTATTTTTGCCTATACAAGAACTTTAAGCACAACTTTCACATGGTCATTCTCTGGAAGGTTCTGTCACATTTAATGTAACTTGCTGTATGGAAATCTTTCTGCACTGTAAACCCTAAAGTCACTACTGAAAATATAAGTATTCCTTGAAATGTTAGGTTTTGGGCTCATAACTCAAATATTTAAGTTCATTGTACATATTTATCTTAAAAATTAATAGACTTTAGACCATAGACCAAGATTTTAAGTGTTAATAACTTACATTTTGAGTACATAATTGATGCTATGAGGAATACCCATAATGCTTTGTTCTTGAATTATTTAATTATATTTCCTTGGTCAAAGGGAAGTTATGGGGGCTTTTACATTTTTAGTCTTTTGTAGTATATTTCGTGTGATGTCACCATTAGTGTTTGGTGAATTTGGACCCTGTTGACCTGTGCATGTGTAACGGTAGCCAGCTGGTAGGTAGCTATGCAGTGTCACTCCCCTGGCCTCAAGAGCTTCACTAGCAACTAATACTAGGAGCTGTAGCTTTTAGCCTCTTTGTTAGCACACCCGCCTCCCATGCTGGAAATCCTGGTTCAAATCCTGCTTGGAGCAGATCGAGCAGCACCGGATATACATGTGCAGTTAAAGTGGAAGTATATATGCATTTCTTTGGAGAATTAAGTTTATTTAATGACTGACCTAGAATCAGTTATGATCTTTATTTGAGCTGTGCTATTCTTTGATCTAAAATTTAATCAGTTCAATTAAAATGATTAACAACAGTAGAAACAACAATATTTAAATAGCAAATCTGAATTAAATCTACTTGCATCTAGTTACCTTAGCCTAAATAGCTAAGTTCATTCTGTCATGATCCTGCCATTTTGGTCTGGTTTTATTCATTATGTGGAAGGATTGTGACAGTTTCCTCCACCTCTCTCTCAGGTTGTCCATGTGCTTTTGTTTTCCTCCTTCCCTTGTGTTTCCCACAGGTGCTGCTCAGCAGCACAGTCAGCATTGTCATGGCAACGGCCAGTTGGCAGAGATGGAACGTCAGCTGCGAGAGTGGAACACCAAATCCCAAAATTCCCCTTTGTCAGTGTCTTTGGAGAGGCCCACCAAGCCTGTTATAGTCCACCAGGAGGTGACGGCCGTTACCACTGCAGTGCTTCTTACCACCCAGATGAGGAGAAGGAGGAGAAAGGCCCCTACTCATCAGGCTCTGCCAGTGCTTATGACCACGGAGGTCATTCCCCAGTCTCTGCCAGTGCTCACGGCCACAGAGGCCATTCCCCAGTCTCTGCCAGTGCTCACGGCCAAGGAGGCCATTCCCCAGTCTCTGCCAGTGCTCATGGCTATGGAAGCCGTTTCCCTGTCACAGCCTGTGCTCACAACCACAGAAACCGTTCCCCTGTCACAGCTTGTGCTCACGACCACAGAAACCGTTCCCCTGTCACAGCCTGTGCTCACGACCACAGAAACTATTGCCCTGTCACAGCTTGTGCTCATAACCACAGAGGCCATTCCCCTGTCACAGCCTGTGCTTACGGCCATGGAGGTTGTTCCCCTGCCACTACCAGTGCCCATGGCCACAGAGGCCGTTTCCCTGGTTAATTCCGCTCCAATCCTGGAGCTGTCTGTCCTCGCCCCCATCCTGGAGCCGTCTGTCCTCGCTCCCATCCTGGAGCCATCTGTCCTCGTTCCCACTCTGGAGCCACCTTTCCTTGCTCGTGTCCTGGAGTTGCCTGTCCTCGCTTCTGTCCTAGAGGCAACTGATCCCGCTTATTCCCTTAAGCTATATCCTGGGTTAATCATCCCTAGTCAAGCAGTCAAGTCAAATCAAGCCACCACGCCAAGTCAAGCTGTCAAACCAAACCTAGCCATTACACCAAGCCAAACCATCACACCTAATCAAGCCACCACGCCAAGTCAAACCGCCATGTCAAGTCATCTCACCAATTCAAACCATCACACCAAATCAAGCCGCCAAACCAGTCAAGTCGCCAAGTCAAGCCAAGCCATTACACCAAGCCTAACCATCACACCTAATCAAGTTACCATGCCAGGTCATACTGCCCTGCCATGTCATCTAATCAGTTCAAACTGTTAAGCCAAGTCAAGCTGCCAAACCGATCAAGCAGCACAGTCAAGTCAAGCAGTATAGTCAAGTCAAGCAGCGCAGTCAAGTCAAGCAGCGCAGTCAAGTCAAGCAGCCCAGCCAAGTCAAGCTGCCATGATCCTGCCATTTTGGTCTTTTTTTATTCGTTATGTGACAGGATTGTGACAGTTTCCGCCACCTCTCTCTCTCAGGTTGTCCATGTACTTTTGTTTTCCTCCTTTCCTAGTGTTTCCCACAGGTGCTGCTCAGATGATTTATGCTGCTTGTGATTATTGGCAACACCTGTGTTCAATCTTCCCTTCCTCTTTATATTCTCTCCTTTGTCTTCTTCCCCGTCTGGTCATTGTGTACATTCTAGTCTCCAGTCCGATCGTGTTGTTCTTATTCCTGTGCAGTTCTCCTGTCGGTTCATCCTTAGTTCCTTTTGTCTTGTTATTTTGTTTCTCCCTTGTGAGAGTTATGTTTTCTGTTTTGTTCAGTTTTCTTAGTCAGTTTGTTTTTGTTCTATTTTTGTCTTGCTTTGGTTTTCTTCTCCCTCATGAGAGTTTTGTTTGTATTTTTTTGGTTGTGTTTCATTTAAATAAAACATCTTTCATTGCCATCCTGCGTCTTGGGTCCTACCTCAAATATTCTGCGACACATTCTATATTAACAGCAAGTTAGTTGAATTTAATTTGATACGTTTTGGAGACACCATTACTCAATTCAATTGTGGGAACAAGTTTACTAAATCAAATGAGTAGAGCCAACTTATTAGGGTTTTCAGTGTGTCCTAACAATACCTTATACTGTATATTAAGCCCTGATGTAATCAGACTTTAAATCAGCAGAACCATCAAATGTTATGTGCAAAAGTATACTTATAGTATATTATATACTGGACCCAAGGTTTTATTTGATTAACAGCAGATAATAACCGGCTAACTGTACATTACACAGCTACCTACTAAATAAATAAATGGACATGAAATATTGATTTGGATTTAAATTGTTAGAAGAAAGAAATTGTGGCGTCATTTGAGCTGAATTCCACCTCTGGTTTGCGTCCGAGTTCTGTTCGTGTTTATTTTGCGAAAATGACCATCTGACTGCTCATTATTCCACTTATTGCAAGACTGCTTGCCAAATAAATAAATAAATGGACATGAAACATTGATTTGAGTTTAAATATTTTATTAGCTTACAATAATTGTAGAGATTGCAGAGTGATAAGAGAAGTGGACTGAATACCCGGATGACCGGTCTGAAATCACTTAGTCCCTGGATGTGCGGTTGTTATTCAGAAATATCTGACCGCTAGATGGCACAATTGACCAATCAGAATCAAGTATTTCAGAGAGTCATGTTATAATATACAATATACAACTATATGTAAACGGATATGCCTGTGAAGCTTATGCAACCAAAATGGCTATGTGCTCTCCGAGACTGGCCCAGGCACTGGCTCAAAGCAATTAACCAGTAAAATCAAAAAGTCAACATACCAATTGAGTAGGTCATGCACTTACACACACTCTTGTACACAAACAGATTTTATTCTAATTTACTCATTACAGTTTGACCTACTGAGTCTGCTATGGTATGTTTCAAAGACAGAATTATCTGAAAGGGGGATGAAGGCTTCATCAACCCCATTATTGTTGAAAAGGTCATTTCCCTGTCTCGTCCCATTGATGCTTTTCATTACCCTTCTGTATCATCAGTATTTGTGATCATTAACTCATACAAAGTCTTTCATACCTTCACATGTAATATCTGTTCTCTCTACATTATTGCTATTGAAACCAAGGTAACGTAATGTATCCGATCTTCCAGTGTGAATATGCATAAATACAAGTACAGAAATACACACATACACAAAGGGGTCATGCAGGCGTTGTAATGCAGAGCAACGAAGAATTATTTTACATGTACCTTGGCGAGACAGAACAACTTTGTGATAAAAGCATGGCACAGAAAAAGAAAAACCCCTCCAGGCAAGACTCAGATGAAGCCGAGAACTTGCATTTAAAGAACAAGAATCACTCTGAGATTTTGAGTGAGATCTTGTTTTGTGAGTTTGATTTTAATAAAGTTCCCCACATTAAATTGCCGTTTGTGAAGCTCAGTGTGATGAGACTGTGATGCAATGGAGATATTCGCTTTTTCACACTTTTTTTTTTATTTATTTTATTTTATTTTTTTTTATGGTTATTAGTATTAATCCTGTGGAGAGCTTGTCTATCCATTTCAGTGGGATTCAAAAATAATTTTAAGACTCTTCATTACAACACATTCAGAGACCCCATTAAATAGCTTGAAGAGCAACATGGTCACACAGAAAGCTAGAGTTAACAAGCATAATTTGGAGGCTCCATGTCACACATTTTGAACTTTTAAGAGACTTTTAGTTTGTAGTTTTGTAGAGACTTTTAGTTTGAAGTTTGTGGAGACTCTTAGTTTGAAGTTTTTTAATTCTTCCTCTGTTATGTCTGCCTTCATGTCTATTGCCCTAATTTGTATCCCAGGTGTTCCTTGTCTTCTTATTAGCCCTTGTATATATCCACCTTATTTTGCAATGCAGAAGTAAGCAGTGGCTGCGGTGGTACGGTTGCACTCGAGTGGTGTATGTTTCCGGATCAAAACCAAAATTGCGATGACAAGATCTTGAGGTAATCGAACTGGGAATGGATCAGAGACTAAAAGAATGGAAGATACAGTTGAAGATGAGGATGAGATGGAGGTAGGATGGACACAGGTAGATGGAAGAACAGGAAAGAAAGAAAAAAGAGAAAAATTGAAAGGAGGAAGGATCGGAAAGTAGTTCGATAACTAGTGAGGAAGAAGGGGATGAAAGTGATAAAAACAAGAATGCGTACAGGGTAATATTGAAGTTTAAGGGAGTTGAAGGAGTATCAGGAGTAAATCCAATGGCGTTGACAAATGAATTAAGGAAACTAGTGGGTGAGATTGCATTTGCAAAAGTATTTCAAGATGGTGCCTTGTTGATAGCGTGCAGGAACGAAGAGCAAAAAAATAAAGCAGTAAAACTAAAGATGGTGGGAAAACATGGTAATGAATTATAAGATTGTAGGACAGAAGTCGTGGGTCTATGGAGTGATAAATGGAGTTCCATTAGGAGTTACTATGGATGAATTAAAAAAGAATGTAGAGGGAGAAAATGTCATGGATGCAGTTTATTTACAAATGAAGGGAGAAGAGTAGACAGTTTGTCAGTGTCTTAAATTGGAAGGGAAAGAAATGCCAGATCAAATCAAGATGGGTTTTATAAGCTACCCGATCAGGAAGTATGTAGCTCCTCCTCTGAGGTGTTACAATTGCCAGAGGTATGGTCATACTGTGTCAGTATGTAAATCTAAAATAGGATGTGGAGGGAGCATGAGTTTGGGAAGTGTGAGGAAGGAGTAGGATTGAAATGTTGCAATTGCAGAGGTAGTCATAATGCGGCATATGGAGGTTGTGAGGCAAGGAAAAGAGCAATGGAAGTACAACAGGAAAAAAAAAATATAAAAAATAACCTAACGTATGCTGAAGCAGTGAAAGTAGTAAATACTAGGAATAAGCAGAGTGGAAAAGAAAGAATGGAGCATGGTAAAGGGATTGAAGGAAGAGGAAGAGTAATTGGCGAGGGTAGATTATCAGAAGACCCAATGATATTAAACAAAACCTTTGTGCTCTTCATGGTAGAAGTGATTAACTGTACTGCACAAACAGAAAGAAGAACAGAAAAGATACAAATAATTGTTAAAGTGGCAGAGAGATTTCTAGAGATAAAAGGATTGAAATGGGAAGATATAAGGAAAATTCTTAACACAGAATCTCAGTCAAGTCAGGAGACATGGGTGGGTTAGTGTTGTTTATGTTAATTATCTTACAATGGAATACCAGAAGCCTTTGCGCCAGTGGTCAAGAATTTAAAGGGTACATAAACCAAATGAAAGAAAAGCCAGATGTAATATGCATTCAAGAGACATGGCTGAATCCTAGATTAGATTTTGTTTTAAAAGGATATATAAGTGTGAGAAGAGATAGGGAGGAAGGTAAAGGTGGAGGGTTTGTCACGTTTTTAAGAGGGAATGCCTTATAGAATTTTGGAGAAAGGGGTAACAATGGAATATATAGTAGTGGAAATATGGATTTGAAAAGAATTATGTCATAATAAACATACTGTATATAATCCATGTAATAGGTTAATACAGGAGAGTATGGAAGAAATAAAAGGTCTAAGTGGTGAAAGGGTGATATGGTGTAGGGATTTTAATGCCCATAATACTTTATGGGGAGGAATAACGACGGACACAAATGGTCAGGTTATTGAAGAGCTGATGGAAAGGAAAAACGTTGTTTGCTTAAATGATGGAAACTCCACATGAATGGATGTGAATTCAGGAAGGGAATCCGCAATAGATCTAACAATTGTTTCAAATACATTAGGAGGAATAATAAATTTTAAAGAAATGTACAGTTGTTAGTGATCATTTTCCAATAAGTACAATTGTAAATAATAAGGAGGGAAAAACGAGGAAATACAGGGAAATGGAAGTTTGAGAATGCTAACTAGGGAAAAATACAAAATAATGAGTGATATCTCGGATATACAGAGGAAAGAAATAAACTAACAGATGGATTACAGAAGAAAGGTGAACAGCAATTAACCTTAAAGAAGCTTTTAAACCCGGTAAGAGGGAATAGTCTGTTAATGCAATTTCTGAATAGAGCTCGGTTAATTGAAAGAATATAGCTAGGCCATAATTTTTTTTTTTATTTATCTTTTTCTTTCTTCCTCCTCTCTCTGGACAGTGAGGGACTTGGGGCTGATAATGGAGGAGCTGAACACGCAGCGCCATTGGAAGCACGAGTCCTGAAAGGTCTGGTGAAAGAAGGAAAAGAGTCTCTGTTCCGTAACCCACAGTAGATGGCAGTAATGCTCTATTTTAGAATGCGAGCCGCCAATAAAAAAGACGAAGAAGCAGCGGCTGCATTTCCAGCGATTGTGAGAAAGTTCCGATGGCATTGACCGCAGTGTAAATAACTAGAAGGTTATAATACCAGAGTTAGTGATCTGGGCTTATAAACTATCACACAAACACAGGATATACAGCAGAATTATGTGCCAATGTTGGATAATTTTCTAACGTCAGCATTTATAGTAAAAGTGTAATTAAATAATTTACATGTTGCTGTGTGTTGTTGTATTGAAGAGACGGTAATAAAATCTGCTTCTTTCTTTACCGAGATTGTGATAATGCAGTCTTTCTAATCTCAATGTAAACCTCCGTTCATATGTACCTGCATAACCTCCGATGATGCCTTTAATTATTTATTTCCAAAGGCGATGTTTTATAAGTCATGGTGAATGCGAGATCTGCGTGGCTGTTTACTATGCACCGCTAAGAAAGAAAGAATGCTTTCTGACAACAGAGTAAAATGCGTTCATTATTTGGCCAAGATGAAATGAGATGCTGTTTTGGTGCAAAGAAAGTTAAGCAGCATTTTCCCTGCATCTTCTCTCTACTGGTTGTGTAAAGTTTGTGGAGGCATGTCAGACGGCGAGGAGGACTGTCCGTGTCAGCGCCTGATTTCATTAATTCTGCCAGTGCAACAGTGTGTGATTAAATTACGGCAAAATGTGATAAACAGTAAAACAATATGCACTCAAAACCAATGAGTTTATGAAAATCGTAATTAATGATAATATGTTGACATTTTTTGCCAGCCTATAATATAAATAGCATAATGTAGTATTTTTGTATAGCTAAAATAGCTGGAAGTGGCCCACAATCAAGGTTGATAAAGGTGGCGCTCTAGTTTTGCTGAAAAATAAGGTGGATACCCTCTTGTTCTTTGTTTCTGTGTCGGTCGGTTCCTGATTTGTATGTAGAGCATTGTTAACCAGCAAACAGCTGTAGAGTTTGTTTCCTTTTTTTTTTTTTTTGAGTGATTTCCTTCATTGTTGTATCCCCTTCTTTTGTTAATAATTAAAGGTCTGCATTTGGATCCTGACTCTGTCGCCTCTTCCCTTCACGAACCCTGACACTCCATTTACCCTCTAAGATTACATTTGACTCCACTGACAGGGTTTGGGGCTAGAGTTAATAAAATATGCATTCCTCTTTACTGGATTACCTCATTTACAACTAAAAACAACTAGTTTGGCTAAGCATTGCTTATACTTTCATCGTTTTAACACGTGTGTCCACTGTATTTTACATAGATTATTAAATCAATCTCAAACATCTGCTGATTAGGAACCACATCGATCTCAAACCCTTGCCACTCAAGAACAACCATAACAACAACAATCAATTGCAGTAAATCATGGCATCTGCTCATGTTATTTCTTCCTGCATTACATGCCACATGTTTACTATAGCTTCTTCCATCAGCAGTGAGGGATTCACATGTGTTAAATGTAAAGAATTAGTCAGACTGACGGAGAAGGTTAATGAGCTAGAGACAAGCATCCAAACTCTAGCGGAGGCCAGTGAGAAAGAGAAGCCGTTATACTGTTTCGGATGCGGGTAGAACAGCGAGCAACACACACACTTTGGTTCCGGCTCTAGAGTCCCCACAGCAGGGCGATTGGGTGACGTCTCGGCTGCATACTCGCTCAGCAAAGCGACACCACTCTCCCGTTCCTGTTAGGGTTTCCAATCGATTCTCCTCACCTAGTGATGCACCCATTGAGAATCATGTTGAAAGAGCCCAAATAATTGGTGATTCTATTGTAAAGAATGTGGAAATGGAGACTCCAGCCAACATTGTTAAATGCATTTCAGAGGCTCGGGTGTCTGACATCAGATCAAATTTACAATGCTGGCTAATGCTAAACGTAGATTTTCTAAAATTATGTCGGCACTAATGATGTCTGGCTTCACCAAATGGAGATCAGTAGAGATAATGTTAAAGAGGTGTGTGAACTTGCAAAAATGATGTCAGACACTGTAATATGCTCGGGCCTCCTCCCTACTCGTCATGGTGACAAGGTTTATAGTAGATTAGTGTCACTGAATGGCTGGATGTCTGAGTGATGTCTGGAGAATAGTATAGGATTTATAGACAATTGGAAGAGTTTTTGGGGTAGACCTGACCTGCTAAAAGAGACAGACTCCATCCCTCCAGGGAAGGTGCCGCTCTCCTCTCTAGTAATTTGGCTCATAGTCTAAATAATGATAGTATCTAACTAACTGGGGCCCAGGTCAGGAAGCAGACAGACTGTTTAATCCAAACGTCTGCTAGCTGCCTTGAGACATCACATAGGTCTCATAAACTACAACACAGAGACTGTATCACCTAGATATCATGTAGAGACTGTGTCTGTTCCCTGAACTACCAAACACAAAACTCTCACAAAATCATTTAGAATTTTTTTTTTTTTTTTCATTAAGGTCAAACTTGGAAAAAAGATAAACATCATATAAAGGTAGAGCTACTAAACATTAGATCTCTTTCTACCAAAGCACTAATTGTAAATTAAATTATTACAGATCATAGTTTAAGTTTTAAGTCTTTTGAACTAATAATGCTTAATATGACACTGTCCGATATAAATTTTTGCCCTTGCTACAGTATATAGATCAGCCAGGCCTTACTCTGGTTTCCTTGGTGAATTTGTAAATTTTGTATCTGATCTAGTAGTTAATGTAGATAGAGCTTTAATTGTTGGTGACTTCAACATTCACATAGATAACAAAAATGACACATTGGGATTAGCATTTATTGATATTCTCAACTCTCTTGGAATCAGACAAAATGTGACAGGGCAAACTCATAGCCATAATCATATGCTAGATTTAATTCTGTCATATGGAGTTGATGTTGATACTACAGAAATTCTACCACAGAGTGAATACATCTCAGATCATTACCTCGTCTCTTGTATGTTGCAATCAGCTAATATCACTCAATCTACACCATGCTATCGTTCAGGTAGAACTATTCTTTCAACCACTAAAGATAGCTTCACTAATAATCTTCCAGAATTGTCTCACATAACAGAAAATATAACGTCATGGTTACTTGCTTAACCTCCATTCCCTGATGGAGGGAACGAGACGTTGTGTCGATGTAATGACAACAGGGGTCACTCTTGGGAGCCCGAAACACCTCTGGTCTTTGATAAAAGGCCAAGGATAATTGGCGAGTGGTATTTGCATGCCACTCCCCGGACATACGGGTATAAAAAGGAGCCGATATGCAACCACTCATTCAGGTTTTATGCTGAGGAGCCGAGACAAGGTCTGGCCATTTCAGCAGGTAGTTCAGCCTTGTTCCCTCCATCAGGGAACGGAGGTTACGCAAGTAACCAGGACATTCCCTATCTGTCACTCACTCGATGTTGTGTCAATGTAGTGACACTAGGGGTCCCTATACAAAACGCTGAACTGTGTTGCGTGAACTGGTGGTGTGTGACGGGTAGACAACTGTGTGCCTCGTAGCCAGCGCACCAGGCCGACACATAACCTCCCCCAACATAGTTATAACGGCCCTTTGGGGACAAGTCGACTACCCAAAAGATAGAGACAGGCTAACCCAGTTGTGGCCTCTTTTCCCCTTCTTTTATTTACACTCCCTAAAAAACAAGGGGGATTATCCAACTGGGCTGCCAGGTCTAGTCGGGGGGTGTCCCTCCCAAGGGGAGGACACCGCGGAGACCACACCTTGCCCAAAGAGAGGGGGGGATATTTAAGTGGAAAATATGTCACATGGTCTTGCTGACCATGTGGAGAGTCTCATGGTAGATCCTACCCAACGGGGTAGGAGTTACTACAAACATGGAGACTGTGGCAGAGGGGGTTCTGCCCAAGGAAGACACAGTTTGCCAACAGGGAAACGAATTAGCAGAAGATATACATTGCATGGGGTTAACTTACAGAGAACTGGCACATGCGGAGCACTGTGTACTGGGCCGGCAGCGAGTCTCTCCGAAAACACACCCGGCCGGCTATCCCGGGCTTATCCGCTTGTATTGCGTGCCACTACCTGCGACAAAACTGGTTCCACCCGGAGGTTGTAGAAACCTTGCAAAGGTGTTGGGTGTTGCCCAGCCCGCTGCTCTGCAAATGTCTGTTAGAGAGGCACCCCTGGCCAGGGCCCAGGAGGCCGCTTCACCCCTGGTAGAATGGGCTCATAGCCCTATCGGGGGCGGCACGTCCTGGGCGTGATATGCCATAGCTATGGTGTCAATGAGCCAGTGGGTGATCCTCTGCTTGGAGACAGTGCTTCCTTTCTGCTGTGCACCTAAAGATCCTAAAGCTCTGTGTGTGATCCAAATAGATGCGTAAAGCGCGCACCGGACACAGCAACAACAGGGTTGGGTCTGCCTCCTCCTGGGGCAGCGCTCGCAGGTTCACCACCTGGTCCCTTAAAGGGGTTGTGGGAACCTTGGGCACATAGCCCGGTCGGGGTCTCAAGATCACGTGAGAGTAGCCCGGACCGAACTCCAGGCACGTTTCACTTGCAGAGAATGCTTGCAGGTCTCTTACTCTCTTGATGGAAGTGAGCGCAGTCAGGAGGGCAGTCTTCAAGGAGAGTGCCTTAAGCTCAGCTGACTGCAAATGCTCAAAGGGGGCTCTCTGTAGACCCTGAAGAACTACAGAGAGGTCCCATGAGGGAACGAGGTGCGGTCTGGAGGGGTTCAGCCTCCTAGCGCCTCTCAGGAACCTGATGATCAGGTTGTGCTTCCCTAAGGACTTACCATCCACTGTGTCGTGGTGTGCTGCTATAGCAGCAACATACACCTTCAAGGTGGAAGGGGACAGCTGCCCTTCCAAACTCTCCTGCAGGAAGGAAAGCACCGATCCGACTGCACATCTCTGGGGGTCTTCCCATTGGGAAGAACACCACTTAGCGAACAGACACCACTTAAAGGCATACAGGCGCCTCATAGAGTGGGCCCTAGCCTGAGTGATCGTGTCTATCACCGCGGGTGGTAGACCGCTTAAGTCTTCCGCATCCCGTCCAGGGGCCAGACATGGAGATTCTAGAGGTCTGGATGAGGGTGCCAGATGGTGCCCTGTCCCTGAGAAAGAAGGTCCTTCCTCAGGGGAATTCACCAGGGGGGCTGTTGCGAGGTGCGTGAGGTCCGAGAACCACGTCTGGGTGGGCCAGTAGGGTGCTACCAGGATGACCTGCTCCTCATCCTCCCTGACCTTGCACAGGGCCTGTGCAATTAGGCTCACTGGGGGAAACGCATATTTGCGTAGGCCAGGAGGCTAGCTGTGTGCCAGCACGTCTATGCCGAGAGGTGACTCGGTCAGGGCGTATCAGAGCAGGCAGTGGGAGGATTCTTGGGAGGTAAACAGGTCTACCTGTGCCTGTCCGAATCGACTCCAAATCAGCTGGATCACCTGAGGGTGGAGTCTCCACTCTCCCCTGAGGGTAACCTGCCATGACAGAACGTCCGCTGCAGTGTTGAGGTCGCCCTGGATGTTAGTGGCTTGCAGCAGCTTTAAGTGCTGCTGACTCCAGAGGAGGAGACAGCGGGCGAGTTGTGACATACAACGAGAGTGCAGACCGCCTTGGCGGTTGAGATATGCTACCATTGCTGTGTTGTCTGTCCGAACTAACAGGTGCTTGCCCTGGATCAACGGCCGGAACCTCCGCAGGGTGAGCAGAATTGCCAACAACTCGAGGCGGTTGATGTGCCAACGCAGCCGTGTGACCATCCATAAGCCGGCGGCAGCGTGCCCTTTGTAAACAGTGCCCCAGCCTGTTTTGGAGGCGTCTGTCGTGACTACGACGTGCCTGGAGACCTGCTCTAGGGGAACACCTGCCCGTAGAAATGAGAGGTCGGTCCAAGGGCTGAAGAGACGGTGACAGACCAGCATGATGGCCACACGATGTGTCCAGCGGTGCCATGCCCATCTCGGGACTCGAGTCTGAAGCCAGTGCTGAAGTGGTCTCATATGCATCAAACCGAGCGGGGTGGCCACCGCTGAGGATGCCATATGCCCCAGGAGCCTCTGAAAGAGTTTCCATGGAACCGCTGTTTTCTGTTTGAACACCTTCAAACAGGCCAGCACTGACTGTGTGCACTTGTTCGTGAGGCACGCTGTCAATGAGACTGAGTCCAACTCCAAACCGAGAAAAGAGATGCTCTGAACCAGGAGGAGCTTGCTCTTTTCCCAGTTGACCCGAAGTCCTAATCTGCTGAGGTGCGAGAGCACCAAGTCCCTGTGTGCATGCAACATGTCCTGAGAGTGAGCTAGTATTAGCCAATCATCAAGATATTTGAGTATGCGAATGCCCACTTACCTTAATGGGGTAAGAGCTGTCTCTGCGACCTTCATGAAGAGGGGACAAGGACAGGCTGAAAGGGAGGACCTTGTACTGATATGCCTGACCCTCAAATGCAAACCGCAGGAAGGGACTGTGTCGAGGTAGAATCGAGACGTGAAAGTACGCGTCCTTCAGGTCTACCGCCGCGAACCAATCTTGATGCTGGATACTTGCCAGAATGCATTTTTGTGTCAGCATTTTGAATGGGAGTCTGTGTAAAGCCTGGTTCAGTACTCGCAGGTCCAAGATTGGCCGCAACCCACCGCCTTTTTTCAGTACGATGAATAGGGGCTGTAAAACCCCTTCTTCATCTCGGCCGGAGGGACAGGTTTTATCGCACCCTTCCGTAGGAGGGTAGAAATCTCCACGCGCAAGGTAGCAGCGTTTTCGTCCTTCACCAAGGTGAAGTGGATACCACTGAATCTGGACAGACACCTGGCGAACTGAATCGTGTAGCCGAGTCAGACGGTCCGGACCAGCCATCGCGACAGATTGGAAAGCGCAAGCCACGCATCCCAGTTCCACGCAAGGGGGACCAAAGGTTCAACGTCATCGGATGTACCGGCAGGTGGGGCCTCGTGGCAGGGCAGAGCTCGAGGTGCCACACCATGTCGTGGCCGTGCTGAGTCTAGGGACATTGAAGCACTAAACTGGCTCCTTGTGACCACCCCCGGAACAGCCTGGGACGGGGGAGGAAGAGGCCTGTCCTCGCAACCCATGGAGACTGTCACATAGGGGTTGCTCATGCAATGTGCTATCAGTTTGCATTGTTGCAAAAATATCTGATGGGGGATGGTGCTTGTCAGTAATTCAGCAGAATGAGTTTCATTACAGGGTACATAAACTTATGGAAGCAACATGTCGATTTCCCACACAAACGTGTCGTTTTAGATGCTAGGAATGCTACACTCTTAGGAAAAAAGCCTTTATGCCAAAAGGGTTCTTTGGGTTGACAACTGCTTAATGTGAGTATGTATGTGTGTATGTATGTGTATGCATAAATTACATTATTGAACGTTTTGTTTATAAATAGTTTTGAAAACTACACCACATTACTTTTGCATTTCATACTGCAGAAAACGTTTACAATTGTTGGGCACTTCGTTCAGGAGTGGGTTTGGTTATTAGCAATAATTAATAATTATCAAGTATAATTATTCATTATTAAAATCAATAGAACATTGATTAGAATCAATGTTAGCTTTTTAATCCTTTAAATCAACAATTATCAAAGATAACCATCAATTATCAAAATCAATAGAATATTAATTATTATCAAAGATAACCATCAATTATCAAAATCAATAGAATATTAATAAGGATTAATATCATTGGGGCACCACCCTGGAATCAGGGACTAATAACCAGACAGTATAGCAGTCTCACTATAGGATTGTTCTCTTAGGAAAGTCGATGTCCGGAGAACATCGACATTCAAAAGGAAAACAATGAAGGCTTGAATCCAAGCACCGACATCCCCTGCCAGCCCTAGACACAGGTACATGCAGAACAATACCAAGCACTTCTCTTTAAAGTATAACAAAGTTTATTAATTCAGTAATATCAATTAATAATCAATACAATGCAGTCAATAAACTTCCGACTTCCAACTACAAACAGTAACATGATTAGATATGTTAACAAATAAGCCTATTATACATGATAGGAAAGTATGTATATGAGTGTGTGTGTGTGTGTGTGTGTGTGTAAGGAGGGCACAAAATGGCGGACGTGGCTCTCGTGGAGAGTACGTCATGCGAATGTGGGCGGAGAGACTGGTTAATGGTGTCTGCCCATTTAACGCGTGTCTCCGCTGGTCATTAACTTAGGGACAAAGCTGAGCTTTATCGCCAAGTTATCTACTCACCAAATGTGTGTGCATGTATGTTTGTGAGGGGTCGTGTATGTATGCGGTTAGTACGAGAGAGAGAACAGGGTAACGGCACCGAAGCTGGTTTTAGCGATCGTGGTTGAGAAGGCAACTGTTAGTTTATCACTCAGAGACACGGTGAACGGATCGTAATCCGTCCGCCATGATTGTTGGTTCTTTAATGGATAAACCCAGTGTGCCGGTCTCACCCCTGATGGCGGAAATATACAATGTGGTTGGATGACAACACAGCAAATCTCATTCGTGGTAACAGTAAGTTACAGTAATATCTTGAGTATTATTAGCAGTAATGAGTGGACTCGGTTGTCCGTAAACTGTACAAGCAATACACAAGAATAACACACTATAATAATCTATCTCTGCCCAGACGTAAACCTCTTACTTGAGTCGCATGAGGATGCAGGTAGAATGTGTGTTCGTCCGTCGTTTGACTCCGACTCAGTTCCTCGAAGCTCTGGTGATAACAGGAGGCAATTTCCTTGCTCTGTCGGTGGGCAGTACGGCAGCTGTTTCTCGGCGGGTCAACGGAGAAAACGGCAAAATCTTCTTTCTTCACTTCTGCAGGCAAAAAGTTGAAGACGCGGATTTCTCAGCGGTCTCCTTCAGATCCGTTAGCATGCTTGGTGGAACACGGAGAAATCTCAACTCGTCCATCGAGATTGTATGGCCAAAGTTTCAGGTACGTACGTTACTTCCATGGGCAATGAGGCTACACCTGGGAGCAGCAGAGCTGCAACTAGTTGCGGTGGATACTGTCGCTGGAATCAACGGCCAGAAAGATCTCTGAGGTTTTTATACTCCCGATGACGTCATGGTTGAGGGACACCTTCTGTCGTGCGCCTCATCCAATAGGAGTTGAGGGTTCAATCCATCAGAACTTCACACATAGGTGTAAAGTGAGCAAGACTTCATGGGATCTGTTTTGGACTCCCTTTGTTTGATTTTGGCACGGTTGTTATCAGGCTGTATGTAGGCCTCAGCCAGGCTTTATGACTGTATGTGGGCCTGCCTTTGTCTCATATCTTAGTACATGAGGCCCAACACAATGTACTTCTACAGCTTTTGGTTTGATTAGAAAAGGATAAATGCCAGATGATCAGATCCAATGTCCACTCTCTCTTTTAGACGACAGGTTTATCTTAGTATTAATATAAAGTTTATAGTCAATTATTGACTCATAATTCAACAAAAGATGCAAAAAAGCATTGGTTTATCATAAACAGCAAACAACTTGAGTGTGTAGTGCTGTTTTTCCCCTCCTATCTAGTGCAAAGGCACATTTAAACCGCACGCTCACAGACACGCAACTCGTGCGAGCATCCTATTTAAAATTTTAACGGTCACGGAAAGTCGTTCGAGCTGAAAGCAAGGTATGGGCAGATCGATCCTAAAGTATCGATACTTCCGATACTGATGCTGTATCAAAAATATCGATTCTAACATTTTTTTTTAAACTAGGGATATTATTTGGTTAACAAAAACATGAACAATAATCATAAGCTTCAAAGTGAAATAAAAAGGATTAGGTTATATTTAGGGGTGTTCGATTTTGAGTCGACCCCCACAAAACTGCTTGTCAGGCATGAGCGGAAAATCAACGGAATTATAAAAATCATAGTTTCATTTTCACTCGTATACAGCTCACTCAATCCACTGCTTATTGCATCCGATTACCGCTCCATGATAAAGGTGAAGTTTTTCTGTAACTGCTGGTCAGTTTCTCCTACTCAAATCCAAACACTAACATTAGTGGGATGGGAGAAGCTTACTAGATGGCTTCCATGCCAATGGAAAAACAAATCGCACATGTTTTCTTGCTCGATTCACTTCAATAACTATTAATAGGAATATTATGGAGACATAATAAGAAAATACAAATAAAAACCATGGTTTTACTACAGTAATATTGTAGTAGTAACCATGGTTAATTGTATGGTAACTATGGTTTAACTAAGTACCAGGATTAAACTATAGTGAAACCATGGTTAATTTTTGTAAGGGTAAACAAAACAGGAGTCTAATAATTTTCTGTTTAGGCTCATAAATGTAAAAAAAAAAAATGTTTTTGTTGTAAATACAAACCATTAAAAATGCCTTACTTAATGATACTTTAATATCTTTTATATGGTTATTTCACTTTCGATATAATATATGAACTACTCAATTTGCATATTCATTAAACGTTCTCCAGGTAATAAAACAAAAAATGAATTTAAAAACTAAACAAAAACCAAATCATATGGTTGCATATTGGGAACCAAATATGAAGCGAGTGATAGAACCCTTTAGGGTATAAAATAGTATAAAATGTGGTGGACGTAGGGCAGGTATAATAATAAAGTTTTTGTTTTTTGTGCGGAGGAGGGGTTTGGAAGGGAAAATAATCAGAAGGATAAAAAAGTTTTTTTTTTTTTAAATCTCTTTAAACATTCCACAAAATTTTTTATACACACACACATACAGTTTAATGTAACCTGTATATGGAGGAATGTGTATAAACCAAAGCCATGTCACAATGAACATAGAATTAACATTAAACATACAGGAAGGCAGAAAGGGAACTGTTTTAAAACAGTTTTATTAAATGGATAGTTTAGACAGTAAATTCCGATTAAATGAGCCACATCCAAAGTAGTAGCATGCAGATATTAAACTAACACCTGTAACTACACATTTGATATTAATGCGCCAAATTGTTATGTTGCTGGGCAACTCCAAACAGCCTACAATTGTTAGGCTAATGCACTATATTACCCGGAGGAAGAATTGTTTATTCCGATAATTATTAATAATAAATTTAACTGTTTTTTGAACATTGAATCATGACTCGTCTAATTTTCCCACAACTCATGTAGTATGGATTTTTTTCTTTTTTTTTTTTTTTTTTTTTTTACTGACATTTCTTGGAAAGAAATGTTTACAATGTTTCATCAGCAGAACGACCCAAAAACACTTTAAACAACTATCCAGCCCATTGAAGAGACTGTACATCTATCTCTCACAGCCTTGATTGTCATTTCTGTCAAAAATCAAAGATGGTGCTACTGTGAATAAGGTCTCGGCAGCATTTGTGGTGTAATGTTAATTACCACAAAAATAATTTAGACTTATCCCTCCTTTTCTTTAAAATAAGCACAAATCGTGATTACAGTGAGGCACTTACAATGGAAGTGAATGGGCCAATTTTTTTTTTTAGAGTTTTAAGGCAGAAATGTGAAGCTTTTGATTCTATAAAAGCACTTACATTAATTCTTCTGTTCAAACTTATGTATTATTTGAGCTGTAATGTTGTTTGAATCATTTTTGTGGTCATTTTATGGTTTAAGGGTCTACGGTGTTATGTTGTCATGGCAACAAAGCTGTAAAATTAGATATATCTTTACACAGATAAAGTAAGCGTTTTTATCAGACTAAAATCATATTAGTACGTATAACGTTTACATTTTTTGACTATACTTTTGAAACAATGTGTATTTTAGTGTTTATGGATTGGCCCTGTTCACTCCCATTATAAGTGTCTTACTGTAACCGCATTTTTGCTTTTTTTTTTTTTTTTGTGGTCATAAATATTATTATACAAAAGCACAACCTGTATTGTACTTTGAATATTCCTTTAAGCCTTTCTTTATATAGAATCAGAGTTCACATTCTGTTCAAATGTGGTTCCCTGGTACTTGACTCAATAATTGTGACAATCAATACCCTTAAACGAACAGTTCACACAAAAAAATGTAATTGTCATAATTTACTCACCCTCCTGTTAGACTTTTTTCTGTGGAACATAAAAGTAGATAAAAGGCAGGATGTTAGCCTCAGTCGCTTCTAAGATTTAAATTCAATTATATTGTATGGGGAAAAAAAGATGCATTGAAAGTAAATGGTGACAGAGGATAATATTGTGCCTAACATCCTTTTGTGTTCCACAGAAAAAAGAAAGTCATACTGGTTTGGAGCAATATCAGGGTGAGGGTCAATAATGGTAGAATTTGCATTTTTGGGTAAAGTATACATATGTCTATATAAGACAAAGCAAAAGTGATGTGGGAGACACATGTTCATGCAAACTGCTAAGCATTGGTCCATGTCTCTTTTGCCTCCACTGAGATCATACCCCGTCAATAAGATAATGCCTGCATTGGAGGGGAGGTCATGAAAAGAATCAATATTTCAATTCAAATTTATTTGTACAGTGCCTTTCACAATACAAAAAGCTCCAAAGCAGGCTTACAAAGATTAGTGCCATGCAATCCCTAGGAACCGAGCCACATTTGTGTATGGTAAGAAAACTCTCTCCTTTGATACTCAGGGCTGAGGTGGGTCAGGGCAGGCATAATTTTGTCTGGCTTTTATGTGGCACTGCATCTTTAAACACAATTTTGAGCAGGCAGAGAGCAGGCTTATCTCGGCTGTTTAAAGACTCCTCTCCACCAATAGCTGGTGTGTGGTGAGCGTACTGGCGCACTATGGCTGCCGTCGCATCATCCAGATGGATGCTGCACACTGGTGGTGGTTAAGGAGAGTTCCCTGTTCACTGTGTAAAGCGCTTAGAGTGTAGTGTCAGAAAAGCGCTATATAAATGTAACGTTCATTCATTCATTCATTCATTGAGATATTTAGCTTAGATGAGGAAGAAACTTTGGGAGGAATCAAGATTCAGCAGGAGGAGCCCACCTTTTAACAAACTTAGAAACAAGCTGTTCATAACAGTAACTAATGTGTCAATCAATAAATGCAATAAACAATTATTGTTTTCTGTTGTATTATTGTAAGATAGCAGTCTATCCTACTGTATGTTATATCTTCATTTAGCCAATGATTTTATCCAGAGTGACTTACAAACGAGGAAACACAAGCAATTTGTAACAGTAAGCCTGGTTTCCCCTAAGGTTATTTTTCTCCATTAAACAATGTCTTATGGAGTTTTATGTTCCTTGCCACAGTCGCCTTTAGCTTGCTTACTGGGGGTCTAAATACAAATATCATTTATTTATTTATTTTATTATTTATTTTAAGGCACAATTTACAGTCATGTGTTTTATTAAACTGCACTATTATGATTCAAAGACATTACTATATTACAGCTTCTTTTTCTGTTAAAGCATAATTTTCTGTAAAGCAGCTTTGAAATGTTGTGTTGTGAAAAGCACAAAACAAATAAAAAATTACTTGACTAGTGGCTGTAAATACATTATAAATACAAAAGTAACACTCATGGGCTCATAAAAATTGTAAACGAAAGCAATATATTTATCACTGCTACACATAAAACAAAACAGACAACATAACAAATGACACAAAATAAAATATCATCAAATATGCAAAAAAAATATTTTTGTTTTTGTTTTTAATTGATCCTTTCTACTTATGACACTCTTTATATAAGATAAACTCATTAGATAGTAGGTAACAGTTATAAATATAAATTACATATTATCACAAATCATATTCACAGCATGATGCAACAATGTATATAATGTATATAATGTATATAATGTATAAAATGGGTGTAATGTATATGAGTAAATTTGGCAGACAATAGCTAAATGCATTTTAAACCTCACTGCACAAACATTAGGCACTGTTGCCCTAATAACTCATTAATCCTACAAGTAATATTTCCATTTGTATGGAATCCATCTCAGAACATGAAGGTGCAGATGTGTTTTACTTAGCAATGACCATGTATGTCTGCAATGTATGTGTGTGTGTGTGTATATATATATATACCTGTCCCCTTTAATCTGACAGATTGACAGAAAAGACTCCCTCCTCTCTGCATTTTCTTCCTCAGTCCACTTTCTTGCAGGGCTATTACATTTACTGAGATTACAAATCTGGGTCACTAAGGCCTAAGTACACCCTGTAGTTACATGTCAAACACTAAAAGCATAATTAGATGATGTCACATGGCTCTCACACAAATACACTCTCAAAAATACACAAGAATAATGGTTCTGTTGGTTATAGGCATTTTCAAGCACCACAGCTAACTACACATCAACAGAGATGACAGTATTTACCTGCCACTAGAATGAAAGAAAGCTTTACAGTTTGTCAGTTTCCAGTTGGACTTCAATACCCAATGACAAAAGAAGCACCTTCCCTGAGCAGTATGATGTATATAAAACACATTCATAACCTATTCATGCATCAATCAAATATAATTTTAAAGCTGTAAATAGAAGCTTTTCAGTCCTCACTGATAACATTTAAATTGGAATTGCAAGGGTCTGGGTTAAAATGCCTGAAAAGGTATGAAAGAATGTTTCCAATGAACACCAGAAAATGTACAAGTGTCAATGTACACTGATTTGCATTTGTAATATTACACAAACCTCAAAATCCCTCAAATACCTTGAAATCAACACATCTTATTTGTGTATAGATTAAACTAATTTCCTTACAGGCAAGCAATTAATGCTTTTTAATAGCAGGTGGAGAAGATTAATTACTTGGATTTGTATGAGATGGAAAAAACTTTCATGTAAATTACGTTTTCAACAAGCAGAAATAGTGATGGTCTAATTAATCTGCAGAAAAAACATCTGATTGTAATATTTAATAAACAGCAAATTATTACAAAAATAATTTAGACAGTTCATTAGTTAATGAAAAAAGATATTGATGCACTTGGTTGGGCTCAATTCAAATCTGTCTCATGCTGTTGAGCAAACCAGGCAGGTATGCATTGTTACTGATGTTTTTGTGTGAAGCTTGACATCCAGTACAAGGTCTGCCTTGTCACATCCATATCTCTGTATTCAAATCACACTTTTAGGGCTGGACTGGTAGGGTTGCCGCTACTCCTTGTATTTACTGTCAGATGGCTACTTGTCCTCCCCACCCACAAAATTCTGCATTCGGTCAGCTCCTGAACTAGACTGGTTCAGTCGTCTTAGGCGAAAGGGGGATAATGAGCATTTTAACGAGCCAGTCATAATGGTGTTGTTCTCCGACTCGGTAACTACGACTGCGTTCCGACAGTAGCGCTTCAGTCCTTTGCGGAAATGGATGGTGAACAGGCCATAAGTGATAGGATCCAGAATGGCGTTAAAAAGCCCAAAAATAAAAAGCAAATGAGTCAATGAGTGAGAAACAGTCTCCTCTAAATCATCAGGAAGGAACCAGTACCACAGACCCAGCAAGTAGTAAGGGGTCCAGCATACAATGAAAGAAGTCACAATGACTATGCTCATTTTCAAAGTGCTCATACGTGCCTTTGGGATGTTGCTGTTGGAACGGCGTAAGTGGACTTCCTTTGAAGATACTGCAAAACAAGATTTTTTTTGATGATTATTTATGAGCTTTAATGTTATGATTTTAAAATGTTCATGCTGGTGGTATTTAACAATGCAGTGGATAAGATTCTCCCACATTACCATACTTTAGAGTAATTCTAGTTAAGCATGACATGTTGATTAATATTGTGATCATTACAGTAAGTACCATTTAACTTATTTTCCCCCCAAATTTAACTCTACCTACTATTTCCTATGGTCATTCTTCGAGAGATCTCCACCAATATCCTTGTGTAGCAGAAGATCATGATGGCCAGAGGTATGAGGAATAAGCAAATGAAGGTGAACATATTGTAGAGCGTCTCCTGCCAATGCTTGACAAAACTCCCTCGAGTGGTGCACTGAGTGAAGTTGGCAGGCACAGTGATGGTCACATTATGAAACAGGAACATCTGTTGGGGAATTTAGCAGGTCAGCAGATTTTAAGCACTCGCTCTTGATTGTATATCAAAAAAGGATATCAAGTGAACCCTGTTAGCTGTGCATATACTGTAATTAGATGTGACATTTCCCCTTTAGCAAGAGGCTCAATGATTCAGTACATGTTCCCATGGATGAGTCTTTTCAGAATATTCCATAAATATTATGATGTCTGGCTTCAACATATTCTAACTATGACAATTCCAAAGTGACAAATGAAGACTGACACGGCTTCAACAAAGCCCCTGGTGACATACGGTTAAAGCCATCTGTCTGTTAATGGTTCAGAAACGATTCACAAAAACACAATCAACAAATACCGTAGATAGAAATGATGGCAACATATTCATCATAGCCTATCCTGACCTTGTGTCTAGTACCATATCTGTCTACAATTACCTCATTCAAACACATTCTGCTGTCATGACATTATGATTTACTGTGGAAATTTCGTATTTGAAATCAAAATATTCCTTCTAATATACCCTCATTCTTTTTCCTAGCTGACCTGTCATCATCAGCATCTAAACTTTGAAGCACACTAATTTCGAACATGCTGCTTCATCAAGTTGAAAATTTAGAGGAGCAATAATGAAGTCTTGCCGTTTATTTCTTCAACTGCAGACTGACCTAACATATGCATGCCTACACTGATTGAGAATCACCCCTTATTACTGTTAATTCCAGTGATTCTACTTTTGTAGACACATTAGTCTGGCTTGCTTCCGTCATCTTTATCACTTCAGCCACTGTAATTAAAGGCTGTAGACATCAGGCTTTTTTAAATGTAAAATTTTTTTTAGAATTTTTTTTTTTTTATCAGTATTAGGTTTGAAGGTCATTAGTGTGCTTATTTAAGAAATCTAAACTTAAAAAAAAAACAAAAAAAAAACACCTGATTAAATTACAAACTGCATAATTTCACTAAAATGTTTTAAGTGATGGTAATGTTGAGTAATGTGTCTCAGTAATATCCAGTGAATAGTTAAATCTGAGGTGAAATTAAAGAGCTGATGAGCGTGTGTTCTGTAATTATAGAACTAATCTAACAGCCATTAATTTACAACACTTTCTTGTACTGATCTAATTTTACAACAGTTCTTTGGGAAATATGAAAAACTAAATACGTTATTGATTTGAAACTTATTATCAATATGCTCTATACACATACATGATCAAATTAATCAGAAAAACAATCTAATCAGAATTTTTGCAATCATAAAATGCAGTAATGCAATAAGACATTTTTTAAAGGAATATAACCAACAGTTACTTTAAAGTGCTACTTTGCAAATTTGGTATCGTGCATTTCCAAGTTATTATTTTTTTTTCTTCTATAATAAAATTTCTTTGTAGAGCCTCTTTTTTCAAAAACATCTTTCAAATTTTTTACTCAGTTGCATTACCCTTAAATTACTATGCTGACAAAGAGAGGAACTGTACGTATAAGTGAGTTATTATGAGTTCTTATTGTTTCTGTTGTTCTTCCCTTTGACCTGCCATGTTCTTTTGTTTAAAAATTGGCAGCTTTGGAAAATCAGGAGTATGTAATCAAAATCACAAAACTTAATAAAGTGTATGAGGCTTCAAGTAAATGAAGCAAAAAAATAGTAAAATACATTTTCCATTTAAAGCATTGGTAAGCATGGTTCAAAAATTAGACTGAACATGAACAAATATAGCTGTAAACACTGTGTCTATGTGGCGCTATAAAATTTCACTTAAAAACTCACTTAAAACCGCCCCAACAACATTACTCAACCAATGGCGTGAGTTGGGTGTGGGACTATCTGACTGTTTGAACAACAAAATATGAGGGGCGTATTCGGAAGGCTGTTTTGAAAACATTGTTTATTTTTGCAATTCTGTTCGGGGGTGCTAGTGTAGCAGAAATTACAATTACAATTACAATTGGGCTTTAAAGTCCAAGCTTCATTTTAAGAAAAGCCAGTTATTAAACCTCCTGTCATTTTAATTTCAAACTCTCTACACATTTCAACACATTCAGGTGTTACTCCAGACTCTGGAGTTTTTGGTGATTGCAACTAATACAGCACACAGAGATAAGACACAAAGAAAACATGAAAAATCACTCAAGAAGCTTCTCACCTGGGGTATAGAGAGAACAATACTCATCACCCAGGCCACACTCAGCATTATTTTGTTCTTCTTCTTAGCCATATTGATGGCCAGAGGGTTGAGAATAGCCGATTGCCTGTCCAGGCTTATGACCACAGTCACAAACGCACAGGAGTACATAGCCATGAGCTTTAGAAACATTAACAACCTGCAAACCAGGTCTCCTGCTAGCCACTGTACTGTAATGTTCCAAGCTGCATCCACAGGCATCACAATGAAAGTTACCAGCAGGTCGGCCACGGTTAGGTTCATGATTAAAATTCTTACATGGGATTTGCGCTTGTTGTTAGTGCTGGCAGCCCACAACACGGCAAGGTTGCACACGGCCGACACTGCGCAAAGAGTGAAGGTAATTATCACCCTCACTTTTGCTGCCATGGAGAAGGTAGGCAGCTGCAATGCTGCTTCACCTGTGCTATTGTTACATGTGGGCAAGGTATAGTCGCAACTACTATTAAGAGCATCTGTAGTCAATTGATGAAACATGATGTTCTCAGATGTTGGAGGGCTGTCATTCATCACTGAAGAAAGAAAGCGTGTGTTTGCTTCATTCGCTCAGCTACCTTCTGCTCTTTGAGGTTCATAAAGGATTCATGACAGTTCAGGAGAGGAGACATGGACAGTACCTGGAAAGGCTCCTTTATTTGACAGTACTGTAGTGGGATTAAAAAAAAAGTAATTAAATTTTTTTTTTTTTTTTTCTCAGACATCAAACATGTCATCAAATCTTTATAGTACAGCATGCACTGAAGAAACATCTAAATGAACTGCTTTGATTCAAGTCCAAAATATAATTTAACATCAGTGAATCAACCTGACTACATTAGGTTACAACAACAAAACTAATTTTAAGGGTTAGATCAGGTAGAAATAGCTTCTTAAGATAACATCTGCTGGTTACCACTTTTTACAGTGTATAATGCGTTTCACAAAAACAATACATGATTGATATTTATTATGGTCATTTATTATCTTTAAAATGATTGCTGAAACAATATGCATCTCATGTGCGTGTAATGTGTCTACTGGTTTTTGAACATGCATTAAAAGTCAAAAGGCAGGTGTCTACAGTATTTACAGTATGCTCTTTAATTTACTTTTTTATTCTAATTTAAATCACTCTCAGACTTACCTGATACAATTCACCCAGAATGATCACATCAGGGCATTAGAAGAAATCCAACGACCTTTAACTATTGTTTGTAAATCTCAATGACTAATCACATAGAAGAACTCTTGGCCCAACAAGTCCGATCCATGGCAACTCCACCTCACAACTTACAGGACTTGAAGGATCTGCTGTTAATGTCTTAGTGCCAGATACCACAGGACACCTTCAGGGGTCTTGTAGAGTCCATGCCATGGCGGGTCGATGCTGTTTTGGCGGCACATGGAGGACCAACAGCATATTAGGCAGGTGGTCGTAATGTTTTGGCTCATCAGTGTATATATTATTATTATTATTATTATAAATAGATATCATTATTATTATCATTATATATTTTTCTTTTCAATTTTTTTATTATTAGGCTTCTTATAGACTGAGTGAATTATTTCTTTTCTTTTCTTTTTTCTTCAAATGTTGCACCTGTGACCAGAATTTACAGTTCTCTTTCATAACTATAACCCTTTAATTTTATAACCCATATTTTAATTATAATGTACTCACTGAGCCGTGATGCGAGCTTAGCGTTGCACATGGCTATTGTGATGAATCATAGAGGTCTGTACGGGCCTTAAAATGAAACCCGAACCCGACCCATACCCGAGACTGTGTGGCCCGACCCTACACGGCCCGAACCATACCGTCAGATTTTAAGCCCGAACTTGACCCGAACCCGAAATGACTTACTATCTAATTTCTTCTCCTAGCAAGTACTGTTGCAATAGGCTGTATTTTATGTAAGCATATAGGCAACATTCGTAACAGTAATGAAACAGTAAACATACACAGTTTTAACAAGCACAGCAGCCCCTTAGTACACTAGAGCAGAAGGGGAAAAAGTATTGACTTCGTGGTGCAGAACAATCTGGAATAAAATGAAACAATGCAACAGTCCCCTCTATGCAGCCTGAACTTGTTCAGATTGTTGAATCTTTGTGACAACTGCGCTGAAAACAATCTAGACGCAGTGCAAAGAATTAAACAGAGCGCAGGTGTCTCACCATGCGTTTTTGAAAATGTGAAGTGTGCCAGTCCTGTACGAGACACTGAAGAAAAAGCAAAACGCATTGCAAATTTCAAAGACATTCGTCCAGCATGTGTTTACATAGGAAAACAATGGGAAAACAGAACAGAAGCGCGCAAAAACGCGTTCGGTGTGAACGGCCCCTAACTCGTCCATTCGCGCCAGTCTGTGAGTGAGAGCGCGTGCGCGAAACAAGTTCGGTAGGCCTGTTTATTTTTTCATTCATACAAACCCAAACCCGACCCAAACCCGAAGTCCTGTTTGAAAAACTGACCCGAGCCCAGCCCGAAACCCATTGGGTTCTCGGGTCCCATCAGGCCCGGGTCAGGTTGCAGACCTCTAATGAATCCCCAAACAGGCCTCAACATCTCCACCCAGAATAATCGGCACATTTGATGATACAGTGAGCACAGCATGCTCTTCTGGTTAAAATATATGTCCTAAAAATTACTGTGAAAAGTAACAGTGAACTGTGATTTCAGTGAGGCTTTGTATTAAAGAAAGCTGCAAGGGAAATTAATATCATAGTGACCTGAAGGTCTCTCCTACCCACCCAGACCAGAAGACAAGAAGGGGTTCCATGGCAGAAGTCAAGCTCAATTCAACTTCAGAAGGTGTCACAGACAGATCTGAGCTCCGACCTGATTTGGCCCCATTTCACTGCTACAGGGTACTGAGCTGTCTGGCACATCAGCACTGCAAAAATACAGATCTCTCCTGTCTCCTCTCATTAAATCTCACCATGTATAAACAAACACACAACCTGTCCTCCCCAAACACACACAAAGTATAAACATCCTGTCACCAGTAAGAACTGGAGAACAAATTTAACCCTCTCCACAGGTATAATATGCACAGCTAACTTGCTTAGAGAGGAATTGCAATCAGCTGAGGATTTGAATGATGGACTTTTGAACTTCCCACTTTTGATAGAATTTCAAATTGAGAGATAACCTTAATATGAAAAAGAATGAGTGCTTTTGTAAAAACTGGAATTATTGTATACTTTATTGTTTCATTTTCCTATTTCCTATATAAGGTTAAGCTCGCCCTGATTTGGAGAGGGCAGAGAAAATTAATTTTCTGAGAGTCCATAAAAAGAAAGTTACCCTTACAGCAAAGAAGAGGAGCATAAATTTAAATCAATATTACTTCCCCTCACATTTCTATTGGGTATGCAGATTGCCCCAAGATATGCACACTCTCTTGGTCTGTTCAAAGGGAAAACTTAATCAGTCCTTACTTTGTTAATAAAGCATACAATAAAGAATCAAGGGTGAGTCTACATCTATCTATTTTTGCCTATACAAGAACTTTAAGCACAGCTTTCACATGGTCATTCTCTGGAAGGTTCTGTCACATTTAATGTAACTTGCTGTATAGAAATCTTTCTGCACTGTAAACCCTAAAGTCACTACTGAAAATATAATTTGTCTTAGTTAAGTATTCCTTGAAATGTTAGGTTTTGGGCTCATAACTCAAATATTTAAGTTAATTGTTCTTATTTATCTTAAAAAATAATAGACTTTAGACCATAGACCATAGACCAAGATTTTAAGTGTTAATAACTTACATTTTGAGTACATAATTGATGCTATGGGGAATACCCATAATGCTTTGTTCTTGAATTATTTAATTATATTTCCTTGGTCAAAGGGAAGTTATGGGGGCTTTTAAATTTTTAGTCTTTTGTAGTATATTTCATGTGATGTCACCATTAGTGTTTGGTGAAGTTGGACCCTGTTGACCTGTGCATGTGTAACAATAGCCAGCTGGTAGGTAACTGTGCAGTGTCACTCCCCTGGCCTCAAGAGGTTCACTTGCAACTAATGCTAGGAGCTGTAGCCTTTAGCCTCTTTGTTAGCACACCCGCCTCCCATGCTGGAAACCCTGGTTCAAATTCTGCTTGGAGTGGATCGAGAATTAAGTTTATTTAATGACAGACCTAGAATCAGTTATGATCTTTATTTGAGCTGTGCTATTCTTTGATCTAAAATTTAATCAATTCAATTAAAATGATTAACAACAGTAGAAACAACAATATTTAAATAGCAAATCTGAATTAAATCTACTTGCATCTAGTTACCTTAGCCTAAATAGTTAAGTTCATTCTGTCATGATCCTGCCAATTTGGTCTGGTTTTATTCGTTATGTGGAAGGATTGTGACAGTTTCCTCCACCTCTCTCTCAGGTTGTCCATGTGCTTTTGTTTTCCTCCTTCCCTTGTGTTTCCCACAGGTGCTGCTCAGCAGCGCAATCAGCGTTGTCATGGCAACGGCCAGTTGGCAGAGATGGAACGTCAGCTGCGAGAGTGGAACACCAAATCCCAAAATTCCCCTTTGTCAGTGTCTTTGGAGAGGCCCACCAAGCCTGTTATAGTCCACCAGGAGGCGGCGGCCGTTCCCGCTGCAGATCGCCTGGAGGCGGCGGCCATTCCCACTGCCGACCGCCAGGAGGCGACGGCCATTACCACTGCAGTGTTTCTTACCACCCAGAAGAGGAGAAGGAGGAGAAGGGCCCTTACTCTTCAGGCTCTGCCAGTGCTTATGATCACGGAGGTCGTTCCCCAGTCTCTGCCAGTGCTCACGGCCACGGAGGCTGTTCCCCAGTCTCTGCCAGTGTTCACGGCCAAGGAGGCCATTCCCCAGTCTCTGCCAGTGCTCACGGCTATGGAAGCTGTTCCCCTGTCACAGCCTGTGCTCACAACCACAGAAACCGTTCCCCTGTCACAGCCTGTACTCACAACACCAGAAAACATTCCCCTGTCACAGCCTGTGCTCACGACCACAGAAACTATTGCCCTATCCACGGAGGTCGTTCCCCTGCCACTATCCGTGCCCATGGCCACAGAGGCATGGTTTCCCTGGTTGATTCCGCTCCAATCCTGGAGCCGTCTGTCCTCGCCCCCGTCCTGGAGCCATCTGTCCTTGCTCCCATCCTGGAGCCATCTGTCCTCATTCCCATCCTGGAGCCGCCTTTCCTTACTCATGTCCTGGAGTCGCCTGTCCTCGCTTCTGTCCTAGAGGCACCTGATCCCGCTTATTCCCTTAAGCTATATCCTGGGTTAATCATGCCTAGTCAAGCAGTCAAGTCAAATCAAGCCACCACGCCAAGTCAAGCTGTCAAACCAAGCCTAGCCATTACACAAAGCCAAACCATCACACCTAAGCAAGCCACCACGCCAAGTCAAACCGCCATGTCATGTCATCTCACCAATTCAAACCATCACACCAAATCAAGCTGCCAAGCCAGTCAAGTCACCAAGTCAAGCCAAGCCATTACACCAAGCCTAACCATCACACCTAATCAAGTCACCATGCCAGGTCATACCACCCTGCCAAGTCATCTAATCAGTTCAAACTGTTAAGCCAAGTCAAGCTGCCAAACCGATCAAGCAGCGCAGTCAAGTCAAGCAGCGCAGTCAAGTCAAGCAGCCCAGCCAAGTCAAGCTGCCATGATCCTGCCATGTGACAGGATTGTGACAGTTTCCACCACCTCTCTCTCAGGTTGTCCATGTACTTTTGTTTTCCTCCTTCCCTAGTGTTTCTCACAGGTGCTGCTCAGATGATTTACGCTGCTTGTGATTATTGGCAACACCTGTGTTCAATCATCCCTTCCTCTTTATATTCTCTCCTTTGTCTTGTCTTCCCCATCAGGTTGTTGTGTTACGTTCTAGTCTCCAGTCCGATCGTGTTGTTCTTATTCCTGTGCAGTTCTCCTGTCGGTTCATCCTTAGTTCCTTTTGTCTTGTTATTTTGTTTCTCCTTTGTGAGAGTTTTGTTTTCTGTTTTGTTCAGTTTTCTTAGTTGGTTTGTTTTTGTTCTATTTTTGTCTTGCTTTGGTTTTCTTCTCCCTTGTGAGAGTTTTGTTTGTATTTTTTTGGTTGTGTTTCATTTAAATAAAACATCTTTCATTGCCATCCTGCATCTTGGGTCCTACCTCAAATATTCTGCGACACATTCTATAGTAACAGCAAGTTAGTTGAATTTAATTAGATAAGTTTTGGAGACACCATTACTCAATTCAATTGTGGGAACAAGTTTACTATATCAAATGAGTAGAGTCAACTTATTAGGGTTTTCAGTGTGTCCTAACAGTACCTTATACTGTATATTAAGCCCTGATGTAATCAGACTTTAAATCAGCAGAACCATCAAATGTTATGTGCAAAAATATACTTATAGTATATTATATACTGGACCCCAGGTTTTATTTGATTAACAGCTAACTGTTCATTACACAGCTACCTACTAAATAAATAAATAAATGGACATGAAATATTGATTTGGATTTAAATTGTTAGAAGAAAGTAATTGCGGCGTCATTAGAGCTGAATTCCACCTCTGGTTTGCGTCAGAGTTCTGTTCGTGTTTATTTCGCAAAAATGACCAACTGACTGCTCATTATTCCACTTATTGCAAGACTGCTTGCCAAATAAATAAATAAATGGACATGAAACATTGATTTGAGTTTAAATATTTCATTAGCTTACAATACTTTTAGAGATTGCAGAGTGATAAGAGAAGTGGATTAATACCCGGATGACCGGTCTGAAATCACTTAGTCCCTGGATGTGCGGTTGTTATTCAGAAATATCTGACCTCTAGATGGCACAATTGACCAATCAGAATCAAGTATTTCAGAGAGTCATGTTATAATATACAATATACAACTATATGTAAACGGATATGCCTGTGAAGCTTATGCAACCAAAATGGCTATGTGCTCTCCGAGACTGGCCCAGGCGCTGACTCAAAGCAATTAACCAGTAAAATCAAAAAGTCAACAAACCAACTGAGTAGGTCATGCACTTACACACACTCTTGTACACAAACAGATTTTATTCTAATTTACTCATTACAGTTTGACCTATTGAGTCTGCTATGAGTGGTGGTGGTGTAGACTAAAGCACTGAACTGGTAAGCAAAAGGTTGTTGGTTCAATCCCCACAACCATCACCATTGTGTCCTTGAGCAAGGCACTTAACTCCAGGTTGATCCAGGGGGATTGTCCCTGTAATAAGGGCACTGTAAGTTGCTTTGGATAAAAGCATCTGCCAAATGCATAAATGTTAATGCTATGATATTTTTCAAAGATAGAACTATCTGAAAGGGGGATGAAGGCTTTATCAACCCCATTATTGTTGAAAAGGTAATTTCCCTGTCTTGTCCCATTGATGCTTTTCATTACCCTTCTGTATCATCAGTATTCGTGATCATTAACTCATACAAAGTCTTTCATACCCTCACATGTAATATCTGTTCTCTCTACATTATTGCTATTGTAACCAAGGTAATGTAATGTATCCGATCTTCCAGTGTGAATGTGCATAAATACAAGTACAGAAATACACACATACACAAAGGGGTCATGCAGGTGTTGTAATACAGAGCAATGAAGAATTCTTGTACATGTACCTTGGGGAGACAGAACAACTTTGTGATAAAAGCATGGCACAGCAAAAGAAAAAACCCTCCAGGCAAGACTCAGATGAAGCTGAGAACTTGCATTTAAAGAACAAGAAGCTCTCTGAGATTTTGACTGAGACCTTGTTTTGTGAGTTTGATTTTAATAAAGTTCCCCACATTAAACTGCCGTTTGTGAAGCTCAGTGTGATGAGATTTTGATGCAATGGAGATATTCGCTTTTTCACACTTTTTTTTTTTTTTTTTTGAAATGGTTATTAGTATTTATCCTGTGGAGAGCTTGTCTATCCATTTCAGTGGGATTCTAAGAATAATTTTAAGACTCTTCATTAAAACACATTCAGAGACCCCATTAAATAGCTTGAAGAGCAACATGATCACACAGGAAGCTGACATGTTGGCACACTGAAATCAGTGACAAGCATAATTTGGAAGCTCCATGTCACACATTTTGAACTTTTAAGAGACTTTTAGTTTGTAGATTTGTAGAGACTTTTAGTTTGAAGTTTGTGGAGACTCTTAGTTTGAAGTTTTTTTAATTCTTCCTCTGTTATGTCTGCCTTCATGTCTATTGCCCTAATTTGTATCCCAGGTGTTCCTTGTCTTCTTATTAGCTCTTGTATATATCCACCTTATTTTGCAATGAAGAAGTAAGCAGTGGCTGCGGTGGTATGGTTGCGCATGAGTGGTGTACGTTTCCGGATCAAAACCAAAATTGCGATGACAAGATCTTGAGGTAATCGAACTGGGAATGGATCAGAGACTAAAAGAATGGAAGATACAGTTGAAGAGGAGGATGAGATGGAGCTAGGATGGACACAGGTAGATGGAAGAACAGGAAAGAAAGTAACTAAAAAGAGAACAAATGGAAAGGAGGAAGGATCGGAAAGTAGTTTGATAACTAGTGAGGAAGAAGGGGATGAGAGTGATAAAACAAGAATGACTACAGGGTAAAATTGAAGTTTAAGGGAGTTGAAGGAGTATCAGGAGTAAATCCAATGGCGTTGACATATGAATTAAGGAAACTAGTGGGGGAGATTACATTTGCAAAAGTATTACAAGATGGTGCCTTGTTGATAGCGTGCAGGAACGAAGAGCAAAAAATAAAGCAGTAAAACTAAAGATGGTGGGGAAATTATAATAATAGTTTTCATTAAATTATATATATATAAACTATATAGTAATGAATTATAAGATTGTAGGACAGAAGTTGTGGGTCTATGGAGTGATAAATGGAGTTCCATTAGGAGTTACTATGGATGAATTAAAAAAGAATGTAGAGGGAGGAAATGTCATGGATGCAGTTTGTTTACAAATGAACAAAGAAGGGAGAAGAGTAGATAGTTTGTCAGTATGTCTTAAATTGGAAGGGAAAGAAATGCCAGATCGAATCAAGATGGGTTTTATAAGCTACCTGATCAGGAAGTATGTAGCTCCTCCTCTGAGGTGTTACAATTGCCAGAGGTGTGGTCATACTGTGTCAGTAAATCTAAAATAAGATGTGCACGATGTGGAGGTGAGCATGAGTTTGGGAAGTGTGAGGAAGGAGTAGGATTGAAATGTTGCAATTGCGGAGGTAATCATAATGCAGCATATGGAGGTTGTGAGGCAAGGAAAAGGGCAATGGAAGTACAACAGGAAAAAATAAAAAAAATAACTAACGTATGTTGAAGCAATGAAAGTAGTAAATATTAGGAATAAGCTAAGTGGAAAAGAAGAATGGAGCATGGTAAAGGGATTGAAGGATCAGGAAGAGTAATTGGTGAGGGTAGATTATCAGAAGACCAAATGATAGTAAACAAAAAAAACTTTGTGCTCTTCATGGTAGAAGTGATTAACTGTACTGCACAAACAGAAAGAAGAACAGAAAAGATACAAATAATTGTTAAAGTGGCAGAGAGATTTCTAGAGATAAAAGGATTGAAATGGGAAGATATAAGGAAAATTCTTAACACAGAATCTCAGTCAAGTCAGGAGACATGGGTGGGTTAGTGTTGTTTATGTTAATTATCTTACAATGGAATACCAGAAGCCTTTGCGCCAGTGGTCAAGAATTTAAAGGGTACATAAACCAAATGAAAGAAAAGCCAGATGTAATATGCATTCAAGAGACATGGCTGAATCCTAGATTAGATTTTGTTTTAAAAGGATATATAAGTGTGAGAAGAGATAGGGAGGAAGGTAAAGGTGGAGGGTTTGTCACATTTTTAAAAGAGGGAATGCCTTATAGAATTTTGGAGAAAGGGGTAACAATGGAATATATAGTAGTGGAAATGGATTGAAAAGAAGAATTATGTCATAATAAATTTATATAATCCATGTAATAGGTTAATACAGGAGAGTATGGAAGAAATAAAAGGTCTAAGTGGTGAAAGGGTGATATGGTGTAGGGATTTTAATGCCCATAATACTTTATGGGGAGGAATAATGACGGACACAAATGGTCAGGTTATTGAAAAGCTGATGGAAAGGAAAAACTTTGTTTGCTTAAGTGATAGAAACTCCACACAAATGGATGTGAATTCAGGAAGGGAATCTGCAATAGACCTAACAATTGTTTCAAATACATTAGGAGGAATAATAAATTAGGAAGTATTAAAGAAATGTACAGTTGTTAGTGATCATTTTCGTATAATAAGTACAATTGTAAATAATGAGATAAGGAGGGAAAAATGAGGAAATGCAGGAAAACATCATGGTTACTGGTGTAACCTCCGTTCCCTGATGGAGGGAACGAGACGTTGGTGTCGATGTAGTGACACTAGGGGTCACTCTTGGGAGCCCGAGACACCTCTGGTCTTTGATAAAAGGCCAATGAAAATTGGCGAGTGGTATTTGCATGCCACTCCCCCGAACATATGGGTATAAAAGGAGCTGGTATGCAACCACTCATTCAGGTTTTACGCTGAGGAGCCGATATAAGGTCCGGCCATTTCAGCGGGTAGTTCAGCGTTGTGGCAGGAGGGACCAACGGCTCGTTCCCTCCATCAGGGAACGGAGGTTACACCAGTAACCATGACGTTCCCTATCTGTCACTCACTCGACGTTGGTGTCGATGTAGTGACACTAGGGGTCCCTATACAAAACGCCACAAGGCTGAACTGTGTTACGTGAACTGGCGGTGTGTGGTGGGCAGACTACTCTGTGCCTCATAGCCAGTGCACCAGGTCGACACGTAACCTCCCCCAACACAGTTATGAGTGTCGAACGGCCCTTTTTGGGGACAAGTCGACTACCCAGAGATAGAGACAGGCTTAATGCAGTCGTGGCCTCTTTCCCCTTCTCTTTTTCCACTCCCTAAAAAAGAAGGGGGATTATCTGACTGGGCCGCCAGGTCTAGTCGGGGGGTGTCCCTCCCAAGGGGAGGACACCACGGAGACCACACCTCGCCCCAAGAGAGGGGGGGATATTTAAGTGGAAGAATACATCACATGGTCTTTGCAACCATGTGGAGAGCCTTCAAGGTAGATCCTGCCCAATGGGGGAGGAGTTACTACAACATGGAGACTGAGGGGCTCTGCCCAAGGAAGACGCAGTTTGCCAGTAGGGAAACCGAACTAGCGGAAGATATAGATCGCATGGGGTTAGCCTTACAGGGAACCGCCACATGCGAAGCACCTACCCCAGAACCAGGTTCTTAGTTAGCGCGTGTACTGGGCCGGCAGCGAGTCTCTCCAAAAACTCGACTGCCACAGGGCTCGGAGGAAGTCAACCAGGGAACAACTTTTGTGAACACTACTGGGAATTAACAGCGCACGTCTTCAGCTCAAAAGGAGGTGGAAGGCGCTATGTGCAAGCGATACACCCGGCCGGCTATCCCGGGCTTATCCGCTTGTGTTGCGTGCCACTACCTGGGATGAAACCGGTTCCACCCGGAGGTTGTAGAACCTTGCAAAGGTGTTGGGTGTTGCCCAGCCCACTGCTCTACAAATGTCTGTTAGAGAGGAGCCTCTGGCCAGGGCCCAAGAAGCCGCTACACCACGGGTAGAATGGGCTCGTAGCCCTACCGGGGGCGGCATGTTTTGGGCGAGACATGCCATAGTTATGGCGTCAATGAGCCAGTGGGTGATCCTCTGCTTGGACCAGCGCTTCCTTTCCGCTGTGCACCAAAGCAGACAAAGAGCTGCTCAGAGATTCTAAAGCTCTGCGTGCGATCCAAATAGATGCGTAAAGCGCGCACCAGACACAGCAACGACAGGGCTGGGTCTGCCTCCTCCTGGGGCAGCGCTTGCAGGTTCACCACCTGGTCCCTAAAAGGAGTGGTGGGAACCTTGGGCACATAGCCCGGTCGGGGGTCTCAGGATCACATGAGAATAGCCCGGACCAAACTCCAGGCACGTTTTGCTGACAGAGAACGCTTGCAGGTCACCTACCCTCTTGATGGAAGTGAGCGCAGTCAGGAGGGCAGTCTTCAAGGAGAGTGCCTTAAGCCCGGCTGACTGCAAGCTCAAAGGGGGCTCTCTGTAGACCCTGAAAAACTACAGAGGTCCGATGAGGGAACAAGGCGCGGCCTGGAGGGATTCAGCCTCCTGGCACCTCTTAGGAACCTGATGATCAGATCATGCTTCCCTAAGGACTTACCGTCGACTGCGTCGTGGTGTGCTGCTATGGCAGCAACGTACACCTTCAAGGTGGAAGGGGACAGCCTCCCTTCCAACCTCTCTTGCAGGAAGGAAAGCACTGATCTGACTGCGCACCTCTGGGGGTCTTCCTGAAGGGAAGAACACCACTTAGCGAACAGACGCCACTTAAAGGCATACAGGCGCCTCGTAGAGGGAGCCCTAGCCTGAGTGAACGTGTCTACCACTGCAGGTGGGAGACAGCTTAGGTCTTCCGCGTCCCATCCAGGGGCCAGACATGGAGATTCCAGAGGTCTGGGCGCGGGTGCCGGATGGTGCCCCTTCCCTGAGAAAGAAGGGCCTTCCTCAGGGGAATTTGCCCGGGGGGAGCTGTCACGAGGAGCGTGAGGTCCGAGCACCACGTCTGGGTGGGCCAGTAGGGTGCTTACCAGGACGACCTTCTCCTCGTCCTCCCTGACCTTGCACAGGGTCTGTGCGAGCAGGCTCACTGGGGGAAAACGCATATTTGCGAATGCCAGGGGACCAGCTGTGTGCCAGCGCATCTATGCTGAGGAAGGCCTCGGTGAGGGCGTACCAGAGCGGGCAGTGGGAGGATTCTTGGGAGGCGAACAGGTGCACCTGTGCCTGACCGAATCAACTCCAAATCAGCTGGACCACCTGAAGATGGAGTCTCCACTCTCCCTTGAGGGTAACCTGTTGTTACGGCGCGTCCGCCAAAGTGTTGAGGTTGCCCGGGATGTGAGTGGCTTGCAGCAACTTGGTGCTGCTAACTCCGTTGGAGGAGACGGCGGGCGTGTTATAACATACAGCGGGAGCGCAGACCGCCTTGACGGTTGACATATGCTACCACTGCCGTGCTGTCTGTCCGAACTAGCACGTGCTTGCCTTGGATCAACGGCCGGAACCTCCACAGGGCGAGCAGAATTGCCAGTAACTCGAGGCAGTTGATGTGCCAACGCAGCCGCGGACCCGTCTAGAGGCCGGCAGCTGCGTGCCCATTGCCAACAGCGCCCCAGCCCATTTTGGAGGCATCTGTCGTGACCACGACGCGCCTGGAGACCAGTTCTAGCGGAACACCTGCTCGTGGAAATGAGAGGTCGGTCCAAGGGCTGAAAAGACAGTGACAGACCGACGTAATGGCCACGCGGTGTGTCCCGTGGCGCCATGCCCGTCTCGGGACTCGAGTCTGGAGCCAGTGCTGAAGCAGCCTCATATGCATCAACCCGAGCGGGGTGGCCACCGCCGAGGATGCCATATGCCCCAGGAGCCTCTGAAAAAGTTTCAGTGGAACCGCTGTTTTCAGCTTGAACGCCTTCAAACAGGCCAGCACTGACTGGGCGCGCTCGTTCGTAAGGTGTGCCGTCAAGGAGACTGAGTCCAACTCCAAACCGAGAAAAGAGATGCTCTGAACCGGGAGGAGCTTGCTCTTTTCCCAGCTGACCCGAAGCCCTAGTCGGCTGAGGTGTGAGAGCACCAGGTCCCTGTGTACGCATAACCCGTCTCGAGAGTGAGCTAAGATTAGCCAGTCGTCGAGATAGTTGAGAATGCGAATGCCCACCTCCCTTAACGGGGCAAGGGCAGCCTCTGCAATCTTCGTAAAGATGCGAGGAGACAGGGACAGGCCGAAAGGGAGGACTTTGTACTGATACGCATGACCCTCGAACGCGAACCGCAGGAAGGGTCTGTGTCGAGGAAGGATCGAGACGTGAAAGTACGCATCCTTCGGGTCTACCGCCACGAACCAATCTTGATGCCGGACGCTCGCTAGAATGCGTCTTTGCATCAGCATCTTGAACGGGAGTCTGTGTAAGGCCCGGTTCAGTACTCGCAGGTCCAAGATTGGCCGCAACCCACCGCCTCTTTTCGGTACAATGAAGTAGGGGCTGTAAAACCCCTTCTTCATCTCGGCTGGAGGGACAGGTTCTATCGCGTCCTTCTGATCTCCACGCAAGGTAGCAGTGTTTCCGACTTTCACCAAGGTGAAGTGGACACCGCTGGACCTGGGCGGATGCCCGGCGAAGTGAACGTGCAGCCGAGTCGGACGGTCCGGACCAGCCCTCGTGACGGACTGGAAAGCGCAAGCCATGCGTCCAAGTTCCGCGCAAGGGGGACCAAAGGGACAACGTCATCGGATGTACCGGCGGGTGGGGCCTCGCAGCAGGGTGGAGCTCCAGATGCCACACCACATCGTGGCCGTGCTGAGTCCGAGGACATCGAAGCACTTACCTGGCTCCTTGTGACCACCCCCGGAACAGCCTGGGACGGGGAGGAAGAGGCCTGTCCTCATGACCCATGGAGACTGTCACATCGGGGGTGGATTTGTGCCACAGCTGGGCGCTCAGGGCGGGAGACCGCCACTGGAGCGCCAACCTGCCAAATGGAGTGGTGGACGGTGGTCGTGATGCCAGCCGTACACACCGGATATGTGACCCAGGGAACAAGGAAACCACTCTTGCGGAGCTCTTGAGTACTGCAGCCACTTGGGCATGCAGCGCAATTAAATGCAAAAGGTAACAAAAAGATGAAGATCTGCTTACCAGCTCCAGAGCAGCAGGTTTGGTTGTCCCTGGGTCACCCATCTCAGGGGCGCTTCGAAGACCTCCGTGGGTTCTTCGGTGCCGGCTGTGAGACGGGTGGCGTCGGCTTCCTGCGGTGGGCTCCACGCCGGGGCCGGGCCAGAGGGGCGGGCTGCGGTGGAGCCAGTGCAGTCACCGCAGGGGGACGCCCTCGGCGATGAGTAGATGGGGTGCGGGATCTTGAGCCACGCCGGGGCAGGATAAGCCGGCTAGCATCCATCTACTGCTCTACCATTGAGAACTGCTGGGCAAAGTCCTCGACGGTGTCACCGAATAGGCCCGCCTGGGAAATGGGGGCAGCAAGGAATCGTGTCCTGTCGGCCTCACCCATCTCGACCAGGTTGAGCCAAAGGTGGCGCTCCTGGACCACTAGTGTGGCCGTCGTCCGCCCGAGAGACCGCGCCGTGACCTCCGTCGCTCGGAGAGCGAGGTCGGTCGCCGAGCGCAGTTCCTGCATCAATCCCGGGGCGGAACTACCCTAGTGCAGTTCCTTTAGCACCTTGGCGGACTTGCAGGAGAGCCATGGCGTGCAGGGCGGAGGCGGCTTGTCCAGCAGCGCCGTAGGCTTTGACCGTCAGAGACGACGTAAACCTACAGGCCTTGGACGGGGGCTTTGGGCACCCGCGCCAGGTGGCGGCGCTCTGCGGGCACCGCGAGCGCCTTTATCCACCGGGGGATTGCCGAATAACCCTTGGCCACCCCACCATCGAGGGTAGTGAGAGCGGGGAAGCTGAAAAGATCGGGACCGGGCAGTAAAAGGTGCCTCCCGCGACCTTGTCAGCTCTTCATGCACTTCCGGGAAGAAAGGAACGGGGCGGGGCGTGGCTTTGAGCGGCACCGCGAGCCCAGGAACCAATCACAGAGCCGCAAGGGTTCAGGGAAGAGCGGTGAAATCCACTCTAACCGACGCTCGCGGCTGTCCGGGAAAGCATGTCGTCATCTCCGCGTCAGCCTGTGACTGGGCGATCGACCCCGAAGGGAGGAGCCCAGCTGAGGCTTCCGACTGGACCAGCCCGCTCTCCGATGCTGCGCTCGAGAGATCATCACTTTCGCAGGCTCCGAATAAGAGGTCGAACTCGCCGTGAGACGAGCCGGCGGACTCACCCGGAAGCCCGATCGGGGCAGACGAGCGTGCTGGGGAATGGGAGGTCCGCAGGGGGATACCCGGTGGAGGCGGTCCCATTGGGGTCCCCAAATCGCCCCCAGTGCTAGCCGTGCTGGCCTCAAACCCGTGGGTAAAAGGACCAAGGCGGGAGCCTCTGGGGTGGCTCGCTTTCTTACGAAGGCGAGCCGCGACCGCAACGTTGCCATGGACATATTCTCGCAATGAGAACGTGACCATCCACGAACGCTGTCTCCGCGTGAGCAGTGCCCAGACACGAAAGACAGTGATCGTGACCGTTAGAAGGCGAGAGATAACGAGCACAACCAGGAATAACACACAATCGGAAAAGCATCTTTAAAAAGACGCGTCTTTAAAAAGACGTTTCTGTGTGTGCGCTCTTTTAGAGAAATATATACTCTTTTAGAGGGGAAAAATGCTCTTTCAGAAAATATACTCTCTAGTTTTTCTGCCGAAGCGCCCAGGGGCGTTCTCTGCAGTGCACCAGTGCAGAGGAGGCAGAAGCCGCTGAAATGCGCCATCAGATCCAGCAGGTGAATGAACAGTAGTATTCAGCTCAGCGAGCATGACCGTTCGGCTCCGAAGAGAAAATCTGAATGAGTGGTTGCATACCAGCTCCTTTTATACCCGTATGTTCGGGGGAGTGGCATGCAAATACCACTCGCCAATTTTCATTGGCCTTTTATCAAAGACCAGAGGTGTCTCGGGCTCCCAAGAGTGACCCCTAGTGTCACTACATCGACACCAACGTCGAGTGAGTGACAGATAGGGAATGGAAGTTTGAGAATGCTAACTGGGGAAAAATACAAAATAATGAGTGAGGAAGGAATGAAAATGATCATGATTAATGAAGGAAAAGATACTGAAAGGATAAATATAGAATTTGTTTCAGTGATACAGAATGCTGCAAAAGAATGTATCCCAAAAAGTAAAGGAAAGAGGGTGGAGAAAATAGTTCCATGGTGGAACGAGAAGAGTACAACAGCAGTCAGAAAGAAAAGGAAAGCGTTTAAAATACTGAAGAAAACACATAATTGGGAACATATGATAATATATAAGAAAACTCAAGCAGAAACAAGGAAAATTATAAGGGAAGTAAAGGGAGAGTATTGGAGATCATTTTGTGAAGAAATTGGTAAAAGTACTCCAGTTGAGGAAGTGTGGAGCATGATTAAAAAGAGGAATTAGGAGAGAATATGAATATCCAATTTTAAGTATGGAAGAGGAAAATGCAATAAGTGACAAAGAAAAAGCAGAAATGTTCTGAAAAGAGATTTTAAAAATAAATAGTTCAGATAACTTGACAAAGGAGAGTAATGAAATGAGGGAGAAGCTGCTAAGAAAACATCCATATATATTGGAAAGGAGGAGGGCAGTGGATGGTTTATTTAATGTTCCGTTTTCATTCCCTGAATTAAAACGAGCATTAAAAAAAATGAAGGTAACAACTCCAGGACAAGATGAAATAAGTTATATTATGTTAAAAAAGTTAAGTGAAGAATCACTTGGAGTAATATTAAAGTTTATAACAGAATATGGGAAGAAGGGATTTTGAACCTCAGAGTTGGAAGGAAGCTTTAATTATTCATATAAAGAAACCAGGTAAAGATCCAAATGTACCTCTAAATTACAGACCAATAGCTTTAACTACACATTTATGTAAATTAATAGAAAAATTGTTTACTGACTGGCTAATGTATCATTTGGAGAAAATTAAGTTCTTTTCTCCGTATCAAAGTGGATTTAGATGCGGAAAGGGAACAATGAATTCAAAGTGAGTTTGGAAATGGATATAAGGAAAGCTTTGATAAATAAAGAAACAGTAGTAGCAATTTTCTTTGATATTGAAAAGGCTTATATGTTATGGAAGGAAGGTTTGCTGATAAAATTAGATCAGATTGGAATAGGTGTTAGGTTACATAATTGGATTAAAGATTTTTTAATAGAAAGAAATATAAAATCAAATCAAATCACTTTTATTGTCACACATCCATATACACAAGTGCAATAGTGTGTGAAATTCTTGGGTGCAGTTCTGAGCAACATAGCAGTCGTGACAGTGATGAGTCATATACCAATTTACAATAAACATCAGATTTACACAACACAATTTAAAATCTAATATACACATAATTACACGCAACACAATATACAAATAATAACATACAATGTACATTATACAATACACATAATATAGAATACACATTATACAATAAAAAAAAATAGTATATGTAGTATATATAAAATGTACAGTAGGTTGTATTGTACTGTATTGACATTCAGGCTGTCGGTTGATAGTCAGTTGCCAGTGTGTTGTTAAGAGAATATAATTTATGACAGTCCAGTGTGTGATAATAAGATTAATAAAGTGCAGTGCTGATGTATATTGATCGTGAGAGATCAAGAGTTCAAAAGTCTGATTGCTTGGGGAAGAAGCTGTCATGAAGTCGGCTGGTGCGGGTCTTGATGCTGCGATACCGCCTTCCTGATGGTAGCAGTGAGAGCAGCCCATGGCTCGGGTGGCTGAAGTCTCTGCTGATCCTCTGAGCTTTTTTCACACACCGCCTGGTGTATATGCCCTGGAGGGAGGGAAGCTCACCTCCGATGATGTGTCTGGCAGTTCACATCACCCTTTGCTGGGCTTTGTGGTTGTGGGCGGTGCTATTGCCGTACCAGGCGGAGATGCAGCCAGTCAGGATGCTCTCTACAGTGCTGGTGTAGAACCGTGTGAGGATGTGGCGGTTCATTCCAAACTTCCTCAGCCATCTCAGGAAGAAGAGGTGCTGATGAGCCTTCTTCACAACGGCCTCAGTGTGGACGGACCATGTGAGTTCCTCAGTGATGTGGACACCCAGGAACTTGAAGCTGCTGACTATCTCCACAGGTGCTCCATTGATGGTGATGGGGCTCTGTTCTCTTTCTCTTCTCCTGAAGTCCACCACAAACTCCTTTTGTCTTACTGACATTGAGGGAGAGGTTGTGCTCCTGACACCAGCGTGTCAGAGTGTGCACCTTCTCTCTGTAGGCTGTTTCATCTTTGTAAGTGATTAGACCTACCACTGTCGTATCATCAGAAAACTTAATGATGGCATTGGAGCTATGTGTTGCCACAAAGTCATGTGTATACAGGGAATACAGGAGTGGGCTAAGAACACAGCCCTGCAGGGCTCCAGTGTTGAGGGTCAGTGATGAGGAGATGTTGCTGCCTATTCTAACCACCTGGCATCTGCTTGACAGGAAGTCCAGGATCCAGCTGCACAGCGAGCTGTTTAAGCTCAGAGCCCGGAGTTTCTCATCAAGCTTGGAGGGCACTATGGTGTTGAATGCTGAGCTGTAGTCTACAAACAGCATTCTCACATAAGTGTTCCTTTTTTCCAGGTGGGAGAGAGCAGTGTATATTGTAGATGCAATGGCATCATCAGTGGAGCGGTTGTTGCGGTAAGCAAACTGCAATGGGTCCAGTGATGGAGGCAGCACAGAGCAGATGTAATCTCTGATAAGTCTCTTAAAGCATTTGCTGATGATGGGGGTCAGAGCAACAGGATGCCAGTCATTTAAGCAAGTGATTTTGGATTGCTTTGGTACAGGCACAATGGTGGATGTTTTAAAGCATGTGGGGACTACAGACAAAGAGAGGGAAAGGTTGAAAATGTCTGTAAAAACACCAGCCAGTTGGTTCACGCATGCTCTGATGACGTGGCCCGGAATGCCATCTGGGCTTTACGGATATTCACCCGTCGGAAGGATCGGGTTACATCCGCTACAGAGATGGAGAGTGAACTAACCTCTGTAGGTTCGGCTGCGAGAGCTCTCTCCATGAGGGCTGTGTTATTTCCCTCGAAACGAGCATAAAAAGTATTTAGCTCATCCGGGAGAGAGGCAGCGGTGTTCATGGCGGAGTTTTTATTCCTTTTAAAGTCTGTGATATTAATTCCCTGCCACATGCTTCTAGAGTTGGTGGTGTTAAATTGTCCTTCAATCTTGTCCCTGTACTGGTGTTTTGCTGCTCTGATAGTTTTTCAGAGGGCATAACTGGCTTGTTTATGCTCCTCCGCGTTCCAGGAATTAAAAGTGGAGGTCCGCGCATTAAGTGCCGCACGAACATCGTTATTAATCCAAGGTTTCTGGTTCGGGTAGATCCGTATTGTTTTGGACGGAACAACATCCTCTACGCACTTTCTGATGAAACACGTTACGCTATCAGCGTAAACCTCGTCATCAGAGGCAGGCCGGAACATCTCCCAGTCCGCGTGATCAAAACAGTCTTGTAGCATAGAGTCTGATTGGTCTGACCAACACTGGATCGTTCTGAGGGTGTTGTGTGATGTGTTGGTGGTATGTGATGTGTTGGTGGTATTTTGGTGCAATTGATTTAAAATTGGCTTTGTTAAAGTCCCCGGTCACAATGAACGCGGCCTCAGGGTGCGCGGTTTCCTGCTTGCATATAATCCCGTACAGTTCCTTGAGTGCCCAGTCTGTGTTGGCTTGTGGGGGGATGTACACAGCAGTGATAATGACCGCTGTGAATTCCCTCGGTAGCCAGAATGGTTGACACAGAAGCATGAGAAATTCCAGATCAGGAGAGCAGAAAGACTTGATAGAATGTACATTCCTCTGATCACACCAGGATTTGTTGATCATAAAACATACACCACCTCCTCTGCTTTTACCTGAGAGGTCTTTTACTCTGTCCGCTCGGTGCACGGAGAACCCTGCGGGTTCGATGTCTGAGTCTGGAATCTCCGCAGACATCCAAGTTTCTGTAAGGCAGATAATGCAGCAGTCCCTCATCTCTCGTTGGAAATAGATCCATGCTCTCAGCTCGCAGAGCTTGTTGTCCAGAGACTGAACATTTGCCAGTAAAATACTGGGTAGCAGTGGTCATTGCGCGACATCTTACTCTGATGAGAACGCCGGCTCTATTTCCCCTTTTCCTTCTGCATTTTCGCGGCCGGGTAGCCCAGACAAAGGGCTCCGCTGGCGTGTTCGTATATGGCGGGTCAGCATTGAGGAATTTGAAGTCCGGTTTATGGTGTGTAATTGCAGAACCAATGTCCAAATGTGTTTGTCTGTCATAGACAATAAGGCAGACAACATCCAAGACAAAAAACATAAGAATTGTAAACCAAACAAACAAGAAACTACAGTGTTGTTTCGGAGCTTGCAATGCAGCAGCCATACTCGGTGCCATCTTGAGTCCTCTGAAAAGTCGAAGATTGGAAGTGCCAATATATAAAAGTGAAGATTGGAGAATATATATCAGAAAAAGGTCGACTGAGAATGGGAACCCACAGGGTAGTGTCATAAGTCCACCAGTTGAGCTCCGTCCTGCACGGGGGTAGGCTCCTCGCCCCTGCCTCCTATCTCTGGCAGGATATGGCGGTTCCAGGTACAACTTCTTTGGACCGCTAGACGGGGATTACGCAAAAGAGAGATATTACATTTCTGTTTTATATTCATCAAATAAATGTAATCTTAAATTTCACTCAAATCTGCGAGTCTTCCTGATAGAACATATGTTCAGATTCAAGCTCTGCCCTGTTAAGTCTGGAAGCTCAACAGTCTGAAACTAGACAAGATATATTGTTGGAGATTCTTCAGATATTATATATAATGCAGCAGACAAATAAGACAGTTCAGTATTTATGGGTTCCTGCACATACTGGAGTATCAGGGAACAAGGAAGCAGATAAATTAGCAAAACAAGTTATGGCAAAGGAAAATATAGACATGCATATAATGTATAGTAAATCAGAGCTCAAATCAAGAATAAAAAATGAGTTAAATCATAAATGGGATAAGGAACAAAAGGGTAGGCATCTACATTTAACACAACCATTAGTAGGAAGAGGAAGCAATTCAGGTGGGAGGAGAAAAGAAGATTGTGTTTTACTTAGACTCAGACTGGGACATACAGGACTTAACTCAACAATGTATATAATAGGAAAACATCTTACAGGATTATGTGATTGGCGTGGAGTTAGAGAAACAGTGGAACATGTATTAATACAGTGTAACAGATATACAGAGGAAAGAAATAAACTAACAGATGAATTACAGAAGAAAGGTGAACAGCAATTAACCTTAAAGAAGCTTTTAAATCCGGTAAGAGGGGACAGTCTGTTAATGCAATTTCTGAATAGAGCTCGGATAATTGAAAGAATATAGCTAGGCCATAATTTGTTTTATTAATTTTTTTTTTCTTCCTCCTCTATCTGGGCAGTGAGGGACTTGGGGCTGAAAATGGAGGAGCTGAACACACAGCGGCATCGGAAGCACGAGTCCTGAAAGGTCTGGGGAGAGAAGGAAAAGAGTCTCTGATCCGTAACCCACAGTAGATGGCAGTAATGCTCTATTTTAGAATGTGAGCCGCCAATAAAAAAGAAGCAGCAGCGGCTGCATTTCCAGCGACTGTGATGTTGGCATTGACCGCAGTGTAAATAACTAGAAGGTTATAATACCAGAGTTAGTGATCTGGGCTTATAAACTATCACACAAACACAGGATATACAGCAGAATTATGTGCCAATGTCGGATAATTTTCTAACGTCAGCAGTTATAGTAAAAGTGTAAGTAAGTAATTTACTTGTTGCTGTGTGTTGATGTATTGAAGAGACGGTAATAAAATCTGCTTCTTTCTTTACCGAGATTGTGATGATGCAGTCTTTCTTATCTCCATGTAAACCTCCGTTCATATGTACCTGCATAACCTCCGATGATGCCTTTAATTATTTATTTCCAAAGGCGATGTTTTATAAGTCATGGTGAATGCGAGATCTGTGTGGCTGTTTACTATGCACCACTAAGAAAGAAAGAATGCTCTCTGACAACAGAGTAAAATGCATTCATTATTTTGCCAAGAAGAAATGAGATGCTGTTTTGGTGCAAAGAAAATTAAGCAGCATTTTCCCGGCATCTTCTCTCTGCTGGTTGTGTAAAGTTTGTGGAGGCATGTCAGACGGTGAGGAGGACTGTCCGTGTCAGCACCTGATTTCATTAATTCTGCCAGTGCAACAGTGCGTGATTAAATTATTTCAAAATGTGATAAACAATAAAACAATATGCGCTCAAAACCAATGAGTTTATGAAAATTGTAATTAATGATATGTTGACATTTTTTGCCAGCCTATAATATAAATAGCATAATGTAGTATTTTTGTATAGCTAAAATAGCTGGAAGTGGCCCACAATCAAGGTTGATAATGGCGGCGCTCTAGTTTTGCTGAAAAATAAGGTGGATACCCTCTTGTTCTTTGTTTCAGTGTCGGTTCCTGATTTGTATGTAGAGCATTGTTAACCAGCAAACAGCTGTAAAGTTTTTTTTCGAGTGATTTCCTTCATCGTTGTATCCCCTTCTTTTGTTAATAATTAAAGTTCTGCATTTGGATCCTGACTCTGTCGCCTCTTCCCTTCACGAATCCTGACACTCCATTTACCCTCTAAGATTACATTTTACTCCACTGACAGGGTTTGGGGCTAGAGTTAATAAAATATGCATTCCTCTTTACTTGATTACTTCATTTACAACTAAAAACAACTAGTTTGACTTAATTTCCATCTTTGCATCACAGTTTACAGGAAACTGAATTAAATACATAAAAACAGATAATATTAAGAATAATTAAATTACTTTTAATAGTCAGATACAACACACATAAAACAGCACATAAAATCATTGGTTTATCTAGCTGATTGATTATTAAAGAGTCTAATGGCAGTTGCAAGGGTTCCATGTCTCAGACGTTCTGGCTGTAATGCATGTCAGTTGCCCAGTGACATCAGTAGGCACACTGCACGAGTGTTTGTAGCTTGCTAGCCTGCTTAGCATTGCTTATTCTTATACTTTCATCATTTTATCACGTGTGTCCACTGTATTTTACACAGATTATTAAATCAATCTCAAACATCTGCTGATTAGGAACCACATCGATCTCAAACCCTCGCCACTCAAGAACAACCATAACAACAACAACAACAAACAATTGCAGTAAGTCATGGCATCCGCTCATGTTATTTCTTCCTGCATTACATGCCACATATTTACTATAGCTTATTCCGTCAGCAGTGGGGGATTCACATGTGATAAATGTAAAGAATTAGTCAGACTGACGGAGAAGGTTAATGAGCTAGAGACAAGCATACGAACACTAGCGGAGGACAGTGAGAAAGAGAAGCCGCTAGATACTGTTTTGGATGTGGGTAGAACAGCGAGCAACACACATACTTTGGTTCTGGCTCTAGAGTCCCCGCAGCAGGGCGATTGGGTGACGTCTCGGCTGCATACTCGCTCAGCAAAGCGACACCACTCTTCCGTTTCTGTTAGGGTTTCCAATCGATTCTCCTCACTTAGTGATGCACCCATTGAGAATCATGTTGAAAGAGCCCTAATAATTGGTGATCCTATTGTAAAGAATGTGGAAATGGAGACTCCAGCCAACATTGTTAAATGCATTTCAGGGGCTCGGGTGTCTGACATCAGATCAAATTTACAATGCTGGCTAATGCTAAACGTAGATTTTCTAAAATTGTTATTTATGTCGGCACTAATGATGTCTGGCTTCGCCAAATGGAGATCAGCAGAGATAATGTTAAAGAGGTGTTTGAACTTGCAAAAATGATGTTAGACACTGTAATATGCTCGGGCCCCCTCCCTACTCGTCAAGGTGACAAGGTTTATAGTAGATTAGTGTCACTGAATGGCTGGATGTCTGAGTTATGTCTGGAGAATAGTACAGGATTTATAGACAATTGGAAGAGTTTTTGGGGTAGACCTGACCTGCTAAAAGAGACAGACTCCATCCCTCCAGGGAAGGTGCCGCTCTCCTCTCTAGTAATTTAGCTCATAGTCTAAATAATGATAGTATCTAACTAACTGGGGCCCAGGTCAGGATGCAGACAAACTGTTTAATCCAAACGTCTGCTAGCTGCCTTGAGACGTCACATAGGTCTCATAAACTACAACACATAGAGACTGTATCACCTAGATATCATATAGAGACTGTGTCTGTTCCCCGAACTACCAAACACAAAACTCTCACAAAATCATTTAGACATTTTTTTTGATTAAGGTCAAACTTGGAACAAAAGATAAACATCATATAACGGTAGGGCTACTAAACATTAGATCTCTTTCTACCAAAGCACTAATTGTAAATGAAATTATTACAGATCATAGTTTAAGTTTTAAGTCTTTTGAACTAATAATGCTTAATATGACACTGTCAGATATAAATATAAAATCTTTGTAGTCTTTTGCCCTTGCTACAGTATATTGATCACCCAGGCCATACTCTGGTTTCCTTGGTGAATTTGTACATTTTCTATCTGATCTAGTAGTTAATGTAGATAGAGCTTTAATTGTTGGTGACTTCAACATTCACATAGATAATGAAAATGACACATTGGGATTAGCATTTATTGATATTCTCAACTCTCTTGGAATCAGACAAAATGTGACAGGGCCAACTCATCGCCATAATCATATGCTAGATTTAATTCTGTCATATGGAGTTGATGTTGATACTACAGAAATTCTACCACAGAGCGCATACATCTCAGATCATTACCTCATCTCTTGTTTGTTGCGATCAGCTAATGTCACTCAAGCTACACCATGCTATCGTTCAGGTAGAACTATTCTTTCAACCACTAAAGATAGCTTCACTAATAATCTTCCAGAATTGTCTCACATAACAGAAAATATAACGTCATGGTTACTTGCGTAACCTCCGTTCCCTGATGGAGGGAACGAGACGTTGTGTCGATATAATGACACTAGGGGTCACTCTTGGGAGCCCGAGACACCTCTGGTCTTTTATAAAAGGCCAATGAAAATTGGCGAGTGGTATTTGCATGCCACTCCCCCGGACATACGGGTATAAAAGGAGCTGGCGTGCAACCACTCATTCAGGTTTTATGCTGAGGAGCCGAGACAAGGTCTGGTCATTTCAGCGGGTAGTTCAGCGTTGTCTGGTCAAGGGTGCCAGATGGTGCCCCGTCCCTGAGAAAGAAGGTCCTTCCTCAGGGGAATTCGCCGGGGGGGGGGGCTGTCGCGAGAAGCGTGAGTTCTGAGTACCACATCTGTGTGGGCCAGTAGGGTGCTACCAGGATGACCTGCTCCTCATCCTCCCTGACCTTGCACAGAGTCTGTACAAGTAGGCTCACTAGGGGAAACGCATATTTGTGCAGTCCAGGGGGCCAGCTGTGTGCCAGCGCATCTATACCAAGAGATGCCTCAGTCAGGGCGTACCAGAGCAGGCAGTGGGAGGATTATTGGGAGGCGAACAGGTCTACCTGTGCCTGTCTGAATCGACTCCAGATCAGCTGGACCACCTGAGTGTGGAGTCTCCACACTCCCCTGAGGGTAACCTGCCATGACAGCACGTCCGCAGCAGTGTTGAGGTCGCCCGGGATGTGAGTGGCTCGCAGCGACTTGAGGTGCTGCTGACTCCAGAGGAGGAGATGGCGGCGAGTTGTAACATACAACGAGAGCGCAGACCGCCTTGGCGGTTGACATATGCTACCGTTGCCGTGTTGTCTGTCCGAACTAACACGTGCTTGCCCTGGATCAACGGCCGGAACCTCCGCAGGGCAAGCAGAATTGCCAGCAACTCGAGGCAGTTGATGTGCCAACGCAGCCACGGGCCCGTCCACAAGGTGGTGGCTGCGTGCCCATCTTGGATGCATCTGTCATGACCATGACGTGCCTGGAGACCTGCTCTAGGGGAACGCCTGCACGTAGAAACACGAGGTTGGTCCAAGGGCTGAAGAGGCGGTGACAGACCGGCGTGATGACCACGCGATGTGTCCCATGGTGCCATGCCCATCTCGGGACTTGAGTCTGAAGCCAGTGCTGAAGCGGTCTCATATGCATCAACCCGAGCAGAGTGGCCACTGCTGAGGATGCCATATGCCCCAGGATTCTCTGAAAGAGTTTCAGTGGAACCGCTGTTTTCTGTTTGAACGCCTTCAAACAGGTCAGCACCAACTGTGCACGCTCGTTTGTGAGGCGTGCTGTCAACAAGACTGAGTCCAACTCCAAACCGAGAAAAGAGATGCTCTGAACTGAGAGGAGCTTGCTCTTTTCCCAGTTGACCCGAAGCCCTAATCGGCTGAGGTGCGAGAGCACCAAGTCCCTGTGCACACAACATGTCCCAAGAGTGAGCTAGGATTAGCCAATCATCGAGATAGTTGAGAATGCAAATGCCCACCTCCCTTAACAGGGCAAGAGCTGCCTCTGCAACTTTCGTGAAGACACGAGGGTACAAGGACAGACCGAAAGGGAGGACCTTGTACTGATATGCCTGACCCTCGAATGCTAACCGCAGGAAGGGTCTGTGTCGAGGTAGAATCGAGACGTGAAAGTACACGTCCTTCAGGTCTACCGCCGCAAACCAATCTTGATGCCGGACGCTCGCCAGAATGCGTTTTTGCATCAGCATCTTGAACGGGAGTCTGTGTAAAGCCTGGTTCAGTACTCGCAGGTCCAAGACTGGCCGCAACCCACCGCCTTTTTTAGGTACGATGAAGTAGGAGCTGTAAAACCCCTTCTTCATCTCGACCGGAGGAACAGGTTCTATCGCACCCTTCTGTAGGAGGGTGGCGATCTCCATGCGCAAGGTAGCAGCATTTTCGTCCTTCACCAAGATAAAGTGGATTCCGCTGAACCTGGGCGGACGCCTGGCAAACTGAATCGCGTAGCCGAGTCGGACGGTCCAGATTAGCCATCGCAATGGATTGGAAAGCGCAAGCCACACATCCAAGCTCCGTGCGAGGGGGACCAATGGGACAATCACGTTGGACATACCGGCAGGTGGGGCCTCGTGGCGGTGCGGAGCTTGAGGTGCCACAGCATGTCGTGTCCGTGCTGAGTCTAGGGACATCGAAGCACTTACCTGGCTCCTTGTGACCACCCCCGGAACAGCCTGGGACGGGGAGGAAGAGGCCTGTCCTCGTGACCGTGGAGACTGTCACATCGGGGGCGGATTTGCGCCAAACCTGCCAAAATGGAATAGTGGACGGTGGTCATGATGATGGCCGTGCCCACTGTATATGTGACCCAGGAAATGAGGAAACCGCTCTTTTGCTGAACTGTTGGGTACCGCCGCCACTTGGGCATGCGGCGAAATCAAATGAAAAGGCATCAAAAGATTCTCCTCCCGGCCCTCCACCGGGGGATGGAGTGATCTTCTTACCAGCTACCCAGGCAGTGGGTTTCGTCATCCCTGTGTCGCCCATCTCAGGGGCACTTTGAAGCCTTTTGTGGATTCTTGGCAGCCAGCCGTGAGATGGGTGGCATCTGCTTCCTGCGGTGGGCACCACGCCAGGGCCGGGCTGAAGGGGCGGGCTGTGGCGGAGCCGGTGCAGTCAACGCAGGGGGATGCCCTTGGTGACGAGCAGGAGGGGTGTGGCATCTTGAGCCGTGCCGGGGCAGGATATGCCGGATAGCCTCCGTCTGCTGCATTACCGTCGAGAACTCCTGGGTAAAGTCCTCGACGGTGTCGCCGAATAGGCCAACCTGGGAGATAGGGGCAGCCTCACCCATCTTGACCAGGTTGAGCCAAAGGTGGCGCTCCTGGACTACTAAGGTGGACATCGCCCGCCTGAGAGACCACGCCATGACCTTCGTCGCCCATAGAGCGAGGTCGGTCGCCGAGTGCAGTTCCTGCATCAAATCTGGGGCGGAACTACCCTCGTACAGTTTTTTTAGTGCCTTGGCTTGGTGGACCTGCAGGAGAGCCATGGCGTGCAGGGCAGAGGCAGCTTGTCCAGCAGCACTGTAGGCTTTGGCCGTCAGGGATGACATGAACCTACAGGCCTTGGATGGGAGCTTTGGGCATCTGAGCCAGGTGGCGGCGCTCTGCGGGCATAGGTGCACCACGAGCACCTTATCCACCGGGGGAATCGCCGAATAGCCACTGGCCACCCCACCATCGAGGGTAGTGAGGGCGGGGGAGCTGAAAGATTGGGACTGGGCAGTAAAAGGTACCTCCCACAATTTTGTCAGCTCCTCGTGCACTTCCGGGAAGAAAGGTGCTGGAGCGGGAACCAATCATTGAGCCGCGAGGGTTCAGGGGAGAGCGGAGGGTTCCATTCTAGCCCGATGCTCGCGGCCACCCGGGAAAGCATGTCCGTCATTTCCGCATAAGCCTGTGACTGGGCAATCATCCCCAAAGGGGGGAGCCCAGCTGAGGCTTCTGCATCCGACTGGACGAGCCCGCTCTCTGATGCTGCGCTCAAGAGCTCATCAGCTTCATGGGCTCCAAACAAGAGGTCGAACTCGCCGTGAGACGAGCCAGCGGACTCATCCGGAAGCCCGATCGGGGCAGACGAGCATGCTGTGGAATGGGAGGTCCGTGGGGGGATACCCGGCAGAGGTGGTCCCACTGGGGTCCCCAAATCGCCCCCAGTTCTAGCCGTGCTGGCCTGATACCCATAGGTAGAAGGACCGAGGCGGGGAGCTGCTGGGGTGGCTTGATTTCTTACGAAAGCAAGCCGCGACCACAACGTTGCCATGGTCATGTTCTCACAGTAAGTACATGAACCATCCACGAACGCTGTCTCCACGTGGGTCGCGCCCAGACACGAAAGACAGCGATCGTGACCGTCTGAATTGAGAGGTAACGACTGCAACCAGGAATAACACACAAACGGAAAGGCATCTTTAAAAGGATGCATCTTTAAAAAGACGTTCCGTGTGTGCCGCTCTTTAGATAAATATAATCTTTAAGAAAAATATACTCTCTTTTTTCTGCTGAAGCGTCCAGGGGCGTTCTCTGCAGTGCACCAGTGCAGAGGAGGGAGAAGGTGAATGAACAGTCAGCTCAGTAAATATCAGCTGTTTGGCTCCAAAGAGAAAATCTGAATGAGTGTTTGCATGCCAGCTCCTTTTATACCCGTATGTCCGGGGGAGTGGCATGCAAATACCACTCGCCAATTTTCAATGGCCTTTTATCAAAGACCAGATGTGTCTCGGGCTCCCAAGGGTGATCCCTAGTGTCACTACATCGACACAACGTCGAGTGAGTGACAGATAGTGAAATACAGTCTTCCCTAGATAGTGATAGTGTCGCCCCACTTTGATTAAAGAAAATTAAAGAAAAAAGCATTGCACCATGGTACAATGCTCACACTCATGCTCTCAAGAGAGCAGCTCGGAAAATGGAGGGCAAGTGGAAGAATACAAAATTAGAGGTATTTTGCGGTGCATGGAAGGATGGTGCCTGAAGCTACAGACAGGCACTAAAAGCTGCCAGGTCAGCATATTTGAGCAAACTCATAGAAAATAACCACAACAATCCTAGGTGTTTATTCAGTACTGTGGCTAAATTGGTTAAGAATAAAGCCTCGACTGAACCAGATATGCCATCACAGCACAATAGTAATGACTTCATGAATTTCTTTACTGATAAAATTGAAATTATCAGAAATAAAATTGGAACTATGTAATCAACTGTCACAGCACCTCAGAAAATAGTGTCTCATTATTTCAATCCTTTGCTGTCATAGGTCATGAAGAGCTAAAAAAACTTATCAAAAGCCACAACATGTATGTTAGATCCAATACCAACTAAGGTCTTAAAAGAGGTATTCCCAGTAATCTCAGAACCTCTTCTTAATATAATTAACTCCTCGCTATCCATAGGACATGTCCCAAGAAACTTGAAAATGGCAGTTATCAAACCGCTTATTAAGAAGCCACAGCTTGATTCTAGAGAATCGGCTAATTATAGACCAATTTCAAATCTGCCATTTATGTCGAAAATACTAGAAAAGATAGTGTCCTCCCACCTATGTTCATGTCTACAGAGAAATAGTATATATGAACAATTTCAGTCAGGATTTAGGCCCCATCACAGTACAGAGACTGCACTTATTAGAGTTACAAATTACTTATCATCTGATCACGGCTGCATTTCTCTTCTAGTGCTTTTAGATCTCAGTGTTGCCTTCGACATGATAGATCACGACATTCTCTTGAATAGGCTGGAGAATTATGTTGGCATTAGTGGACTTGCATTAGCATGGTTTAGGTCCTATTTATCAGACCCCTACCACTTTGTATGTGTAAATGAGGAATTCTCAAATCAAACAAAAGTTAAGTATGGAGTGCCACAGGAATCAGTTTTAGGACCTCTGCTTTTCTCCTTATACATGCTTCCCTTGGGAGATATTATCAGGAATCATGGAATAAGTTTCCACTGTTATGCCGACGATACCCAACTTTATCTTTCTTCTAAACCCAACGAAAAATTCACAGTTCTCCAAATTAGCAGAGTGTATCAATGAAATCAAAGATTGGATGGCCAGAAATTTCCTTCTACTTACCAGAGCCTGCCAGATCCAGCTCCGTTCCTGCTTTGTGTTGGACTCCACATGTCACAGAGAGATGACGACAAACTTCAGCCGGTGCTAGACAGACATCTTCAGTTTTTTGACTTCAGAGGATGAACTGATGCCAACACCAACTGTAAGACATTGGATACTTCATATGCCACTGCCTGAACCTTGGATTTAGGATGGACCCCACCGAACCTCACCGAAATGACCTGCAGGTTGAACTGCGATGCACCTCATCATTTATCTTTGCCTGCATCATCTTTGTCTATTGATGGACTACACTCTTGAAATGGAATACAGAGACTATCATTTAATTGCCAAAAAAACCTTCATCAGCCAACTAACAAAAGACAATGCATCTATGTAATCTTCTGCAGTTAATCCAGGATGGACTTCAAAGACATTAGTCATTAATCTTAAAGTTCATAAAATAATATATATATATATATATATATATATATATATATATATATATATATATATATATATATATATATATTATTTTTAAAACACTAGTCCTTAATGCTTAATATACAAATGTAAAACCATGACTTGCACTGCACACAAATAACTAATATTGGCATTATATTCATGTTGTTTAGCCAGAGGGGAACTGGCCCCCACAGTGAGCCTGGTTTCTCCCAAGATTATTTTTCTCCATTAAGCAACGTCTTATGGAGTTTTGTGTTCCTTGCCACAGTCGCCTTCAGCTTGCTCACAGGGGTTCTAAATACAATTATTTAATTATTTAATTCTATACACATTTTACAATCATATTTAATCAAACTACACAATGATCATTGTAAGACATTATAGATATTACAGTTTAATTTATTTGTTTTTGTTAATGCGTGATTTCCTGTAAAGCTTCTTTGAAACGATGTGTGTTGTGAAAAGCGCTATACAAATAAACATGACTTGATTTTTATTCCTGAGGACTCTTCCTGTGCTTTCTCCTCTCCTCGGAGGAAGAAGGTCATGCAGTGGTTGATCTGTATCATGCATGTCAGTAATAAGCTGTTTTTACAGTCTCCTCTCTTCTTTTCTGCAGTTTAGGAATGATTGGAGGGGTACCCATTTTTGCCATTATCTTGATTTATTTATTTATTTATTTATTTTACTCTTTCGAAGGCACTCTCGTTTTTTAGACTTGCTTTAAAACTTTTTTGCTGCCCCTCTGTGGATATTTCACCCGAAAATCAGTGCTGTGTGTGCCAATACTGTATATACAAAAATTCTTCCTGCTTCGGCCAATGGGGGCAGTGCTTCAAATTTCTGTAAGCACAGACTGAGTTAGCTCAAGAACTGCTAACCTACTGTTGCCGAATTCACAGTGAGGTCAGTCTGTGAAGAGCGCAGTTTTCCACCATGTGTTGATATGTAGAATTTCTACACCTGCATACAACATGTTTTGAGGCAGGTACATATACAAGCTGATCCAGGGGTGTGAGCAAGCAGGGGTGAAGTTAGTCTCACATAGCCAGACCCATGACTGTGGTCTGGGGGCATTTCTTGGCCACTTCAATTGGCCAAGAAATGCCCATTTAGACAGGAAAAGACATCTAACTGACATGTTAAGCGACCAATCACGGACAGTTCTGTCATTACAGGTGTTTGGGGTGGGGTTATCTGAGATTTATCATACCATAATAAAAGGCCAACAAGGGGGAAAAAATAATTTATAAAATGGTGTGTGTGTCTCCAGAAGCGATTGCACAGAAAACACATGGGAGAATAGCAGAAAATGTGTAGAGGTTCTCATTAAACAATAAAGGTGTAACGGTTCTCTCGGTTCAGTTTGAATCACAGTTTAAGTGTCATGGTTTCGGTATGGTTCTGTAATTTCTTTGTTCAGAAATTTATTTTTTTACTGCCAAATCCAAAGAATAATCTATTTGTTAAATACTTCAGCAGGTTTGCCCTTAAATAACAATCATTGTTTTACAAAAGTAGCCATAGTTTAACCATGGCAATTGTAGTAAAATCACAGTAACAACAATATAAACTTGGTTACTGTCATGGTTACAATATATAGTAAAATCATGGTTACTATATAGAAACTATAGTGTAACTGTTATAAAACCATGGTTAATTGTATCAAAACAATAATTTCTGCTCAGAAATCCATGGTGACAGCAGTCATGGTTACTACAATATTACTATAGTAAAGCCATGGTTAATTTTCTTCAGGGTCATAAACTAAAAAAATAAATAATAATAATTCTCTAATTTACTAAATCAACATTTTAATTTAATACCTACACTATTATGCTACATGCATCAACATAAAGAGCAATTCAAACTCATCTCAACATATATTCAATATTTGGAAGTTGTACATCACTATAGAAGGAACAACCTTGCTATTAAAATACATACAAGAAGGGATGTTGTGATAATGCTGCTCAAGTATTTTAATCATACATGGAAATCTCACATGAACATCCCAAGTGCTTTAGTTATTGTTTCGTGTCTGTCCGGATTAGCACTGCTTAAGTGCCTACTTAAAAACGCAAGGGAGAGTGTGCAGTTTCGGCTAAACTGCGGCTCTTTTCCTGGGTGATGTCAGCGTAAACTATTAATCATGTATCAATGTATTACCATATCGGCATCTTAATGCCATTAATCAAAGCACATTATTGATGCTCGTGACAGATTACAGCCATGAGAGGAAACAGGAAGAACTTGTGTGCACGTTTTAAATAAACCCACACGCGCATTATTGACATTTATTACCAGTATACAGTACTCGTGTCGAGTGATGTCTACAAACAGTGCCTGTTTTGTAAACGTCTTTTGACCATCGCTGTTGTAATTGACTACAAAAAGAAAATGTTCCCAGAAAGGAGAAACGCAGGGGGCTTCTCTATCAGCATCTCGTTTTCTCCACTTGCCTTTTTCAACTACAAACAATGCGTGCAGAACAGTGATGTCATCAAGTTGACCCACGTGAAACACTGGTGGAGCGTATCCATCTACAGATCCATTCAGGTGCATTAGCGGAGGTTGTAACTGTGCCTGTCTGTTTGACGCTTTGTTTTCTTGACCAAAACTTCTGCTCCAGATGCATCATTAAATTTGAGGTGAACCGACCACGGTGCCAATTCTCCCCGAACAGTGGGTGGCGAACCGAACGGTTCGTTTTTTTTACAGAGAACTGTTACACCCCTATAATACAGTATATAATGAAACCTCATTATAAAGAATTTCACAGACATAACTAAGTAAACAAAGCAGAAAATGCAGCCCTGCTTGTGGATATCTGCTTCACTTTCTGCTGCATGCCTCAAACGAAACTCTGAATACCTTTAAAAGATTTGATGTTACTTATCTGGCAAACTTGGGCAAATTCTGTGATTATTTCATCCTCAAAAGCATCATCGAACACAACTCGACTTCCAGGTGGACTGATAAAACCTCCTTGCTTCTCTAAGCAATTTGCAACTTTGTATTACAGCACTTCTCTTATTTCTGCCTCCTTAGGATGAATTGCTTCTATTGTACTCCTCATTTGTAAGTTGCTTTGGATAAAAGCATCTGCTAAATGAATAAATGTAAATGTCCTGTGTGTGTCTCCTTGCAGAAGTTCTATCAAACCGGCCAATAAGATTTGTGCTAAATTGATCGAGAAAGCATTTTCCAGTTCCCTATCTGTCACTCACTCGACATTGTGTATAAAAGACATACGGGTATAAAAGGAGCTGGTATGCAACCACTCATTCAGATTTTCTCTTCGGAGCCGAACGGTCATGCTCACTGAGCTGAATTCCTACGACAGTTCATTCAGCTCTGCTGGATCTGACGGCGCATTTCAGTGGCTTCTCCCTCCTCTGCACTGGTGCACTGCAGAGAATGCCCCTGGGCGCTTCAGCAGAAATAAAAAGAGTATATTTCTCTAAAAGAGTATATTTCTCAAAAAGAGTATCTATCTCTAAAAGAGCGGCACACGCGAAACGTCTTTTTAAAGACGTGTCTTTTTAAAGATGCCTTTCCTTTGTGTGTTATTCCTGGTTGCGCTCGTTATCTCTCGCCTTCTGACGGTTACGATCACTGTCTTTTGTGTCTGGGCACTGCTCACGCGGAGACAGCTTTCATGGATGGGTCATGTACTCATTGCAAGAACATAGCAACGATGCAGTCGCAGCTTACCTTCGTAAGAAAGCAAGCAACCCCAGAGGCTCCCTGCCTCGGTCCTTCTACCCATGGGTATGAGGCCAGCGCGGCTAGCACTGGGGGCGATTTGGGGACCCCAATGGGACCGCCTCCACCGGGTATCCCCCCGCAGACCTCCCATTCCCCAGCACGCTCATCTGCCCCGATCGGGCTTCCGGATGAGTCCACCGGCTCGTCTCACGGCGAGTTCGACCTCTTATTCGGAGCCCGCAAAAGTGATGAGCTCATGAGTGTAGCATCGGAGTGTGGGCTCGTCCAGTCGGACGCGGAAGCCTCAGCTGGGCTCCTCCCTTCGGGTGTGGTTGCCCAGTCACAGGCTGATGCGGAGATGACGACACGCTTTCCCGGGCAGCCGTGAGCGTCGGGCTAGAGTGGAACCCTCCGCTCTCCCCTGAACCCTCGCGGCTCGATGACTGGTTCCTGGGCTCGCGGCACCGCTCAAAGCCACGCCCCGCCCCCGTTCCTTTCTTCACGGAAGTGCATGAAGAGCTGACAATGTCGTGGGAGACATTTTTTACTGCCCAGTCCCAATCTTTCAGCTTCCCCGCCCTCACTACCCTCGATGGTGGGGCGGCCAAGGACTATTTGGCAATCCCCCGGTGGAAAAAGGCACTCGCAGTGCACCTATGCCCGCAGAGCGCCACCACCTGGCGTGGGCACCCAAAGCTCCCGTCCAAGACCTGTAGGTTTACGTCGTCTCTGATGGCCAAGGCCTACGGTGCCGCTGGACAAGCTGCCTCTGCCCTGCACGCCATGGCTCTCCTGCAAGTCTGCCAAGGTGCTAAAGGAATTGCATGAGGGTAGTTCCGTCCCGGGATTAATGCAGGAGCTGCGCTCGGTGACCGACCTCGCTCTCCGGGCGACAAAGGTCATGACGCGGTCTCTCGGGCGGGCGATGTCCACCTTGGTGGTCCAGGAGTGCCACCTTTGGCTCAACCTGGTCGAGATTTGAGAGGCCGACAAGGCACGGTTCCTTGCTTCCCCTATTTCCCAATTTGGCCAGTCCGGCGACACCAAGGACTTTGCCCAGCAGTTCTCAGTGGTGAAGCAGCAGACGGAGGTTATCTAGCACATCCTGCCCCGGCGCGGCTCAAGATCCCACACTCTGTCTGCTCGTTGCCAAGGGCGTCCCCCGAATCTTTTGTTACCTTTGCATTTAATTGCGCTGCATGCCCAAGTGGCTGCAATACCCAGGAGTTCAGCAAGAGCGGTTTCCTTGTTCCCTGGGTCACGTATCCGGTGTGCGCGGCTGTCATCACGACCACCGTCCACCACTCTATTTGGCAGGTTTGGCGCTCCAGCGGCGGTCTCCCCGCACCTGAGCGCCCAGCTGTGGCATAAATCCGCCCCCGATGTGACAGTCTCCACGGGTCATAAGGACAGGCCTCATCCTCCCCTGTCCCAGGCTGTTCTGGGGGTGGTCACAAGGAGCCAGGTAAGTACTTCAATGTCCCTGAACTCAGCACGGCAAAGACACAGTGTGTACCCCCCCCGGCGAATTCCCCTGAGGAAGGACCTTCTTTCTCAGGGACGGGGCACCATCTGGCACCCACGACCAGACCTCTGGAATCTCCATGTCTGGCCCCTGGACCGGACACGGAAGACCTAAGCGGTCTACCACCCGTGGTGGTAGACACGATCACTCAGGCTAGGGCCCCATCTATGAGGCGCCTGTATGCCTTTAAGTGGCGTCTGTTCACTAAGTGGTGTTCTTCCCAACGGGAAGACCCCCAGAGATACGCAGTTGGATCGGTGCTTTCCTTCCTGCAGGAGAGGTTGGAAGGGTGGCTGTCCCCTTCCACCTTGAAGGTGCATGTTGCTGCTATAGCAGCACACCACGACACAGTGGATGGTAAGTCCTTCGGGAAGCACGACCTGATCATCAGGTTCCTGAGAGGCACCAGGAGGCTGAACCCCTCCAGACCATGCCTCGTTCCCTCATGGGACCTCTCTGTAGTTCTTCAGTGTCTACAGAGAGCCCCCTTTGAGCCTTTGCAGTTAGCTGAGCTTAAGGCACTATCCTTGAAGACTGCTCTTCTGACTGTGCTCACATCCATCAAGAGGGTAGGAGACCTGCAAGCGTTCTCTGTCAGCGAAACGTGCCTGGAGTCGGTCCGGGCTACTCTCACGTGATCTTGAGACCCCGACCAGGCTATGTGCCCAAGGTTCCCACCACCCCTTTTAGGGACCAGGTGGTGAACCTGCGAGCGCTGCCCCAGGAGGAGGCAGACCCAGACCCTGTCATTGCTGTGTCCGGTGCGTGCTTTACGCATCTATTTGGATCACACGCAGAGCTTTAGGATCTCTGAGCAGCTCTTTGTCTGCTTTGATGCACAGCGGAAAGGAAGTGCTGTCTCCAAGCAGAGGATCGCCCACTGGCTCATTGACGCCATAGCTATGGCATATCATGCCCAGGACGTGCCGCCCCCAGTAGGGCTACGAGCCCATTCTACCAGGGGTGTAGTGGCCTCCTGGGCCCTGGCCAGGGGTGCCTCTCTAACAGACATTTGCAGAGCAGTGGGCTGGTCAACTCCCAACACCTTGCGAGGTTCTACAACCTCCGGGTGGAACCGGTTTCGTCCCGGGTAGTGGCACATAATACAAGCGGATAAGCCCGGGATAGCCGGCCGGGTGTATCACTTGCACATAGCGCCTTTCACCTCCTCTGAGCTGAAGACGTGTGCCATTAATTCCCAGTAGTGTTCACAAATTATGTTCCCTGGTTGACTTCCGACGAGCCCTGTGGCAGCCGAGTCTTCGGAGAGACTCGCTGCCAGCCCAGTACACGTGCTAACTAAGAGCCCTGTTCTGGGGTAGGTTCTCCGCATGTGGCGGTTCCCTGTAAGGTAACCCCATGTGATGTATATCTTCCGCTAATCCATTTCCCTGTTGGCAAACTGCGTCTTCCTTGGGCAGAGCCCCCTCTGCCACAGTCTCCATGTTTGTAGTAACTCCTCCCCCGTTGGGTAGGATCTACCATGAGACTTCTCCACATGATCGGCAAGACCATGTGACATATTTTCCACTTAAATATCCCCCCCCCCCCTCCTGGGTGAGGTGTGGTCTCCACAGTATCCTCCCCTTGGGAGGGACACCCCCCGACTAGACCTGGTCGGCCCAGTCAGATAACCCCTTTTTTTTAGGGAGTGAAAAAAAGAAGGGGAAAAGAGGCCACGACTGGGCTAGCCTGTCTCTATCTTTTGGGTAGTCAACTTGTCTCCAAATGGCCGTTCGACACTCATAACTATGTTGGGGGAGGTTACGTGTCGGCCTGGTGCGCTGGCTATGAGGTACACAGTTGTCTGCCCATCACACACCAGCAGTTCACGTAACACAGTTCAGCTAGTTGCGGCGTTTTGTATAGGAACCCCTTGTGTATTCGGCACCAGACACCAGAAGTGTCTCGGGCTCCCAAGAGTGACCACTAGTGTCACTACATCGACACAACGTCTCGTTCCCTCCATCAGGGAACGGAGGTTACACAAGTAACCATGACGTTTTATGAGATGTAAGCATCAGACAGTTAGTGCACAGACTGTGGGGCTGTCTGTGGGTGTGCCATCTGAGGCTGAGACTAGGGTGGAGTAGGTCCACCTTAGTACTAGTGCTGCAGCCATGCAGGTGCATGCAAACCTGCATTGATCAAGTTGCTGATCTAGTTCATCTATGATGCACCTTTTCAGTTGGGGCAAGGCTGAATTTAGCATTAGCTATTGCCCAAAAGCCCTGGAAGAGGTTTGGCGTCATGATAAGGTGCTAAATGTAATCTCTAAAACAACTAGCTACAGCATGACTTAAAACAAGCATCTCAGTCCAGCAAACATATCGAAGCAGAGGACAGACCACAACCAGTGGAAAATATCAGTTTGCTAGAAACAGTTAGCTGAAGGTAGAAGTATGAAGGCAATTTCAGAAACATTGTGTAGATCACTAAACTCTTCACTTATTAGTACAGGTACATGGAGTAAACGCTTATCAGTTAAGACATTATCAGATTTTCTTTTTAACACATTACCAGTCAAAAAGTCACATTTTCATTCTTTATTACTACTGTTTTCCCCAGTTTAGAATAATATTACAGTAATCTAAACTATGAAAAAACACAAATGGAAGAATAGTAGTTATATAGTCACTTATACACCGATCAGCCACAACATTAAATTAAAGCCTAATATTGTGTAGGTCCCCCTTGTGCCGCCAAAATAACGCCAAACCACAATTGTACAGAGTGGTCATCTGAGTTACCATAGACTTTGTCAGTTCGAACCAGTCTGGCCATTCTCTGTTGACCTCTCTCATCAACAAGGCATTTCCATCCACAGAACTGCCGCTCACTGGATGTTGTTTGTTTTTGGCACCATTCGGAGTAAATTCTAGAGACTGTTGTGCATGAAAATCCCAGGAGATCAGCAGTTACAGAAATACTCAAACCAGCCCAGTGTACATTCAGTGTACATTTGATTTTTTAAAGATAGGGCAGCGATCCGCCTACACCCTTTACATATCTTATTGTCTGATTTGTTTCTTCCTCTTCAGACACATTACTTCATCACATAGTTTTGATTCCACACAGGTGGGTGTCTCTGTCTTAAGCCCTTATTCAGACTCAAAGCAATGTTCTCCATTGTACAGCCTCTTTCAGGTATTTCATCCTGTGCAGAATTTTCTCTCTTTCTGGGCATAGTGAAAGACGTGCTGAATTCCATCTTTTCCCATCCTGTTTGTTGTTGTACTGACAATGGTTCAGTGAACCGGGCTTCTCCTTTTTTCATGTGAAAAGGCTTCCTCACTCTCACTTTATCTCCAACTGCAAGTTTAAGAAATTTAGATCCTCTCTTACGATCTGTGTATTGTTTACTTTTGTCCTGTCTTTGTGTCACACGAGCTCTGACTTGAGTGAATTGATCAGGGTTATCCTCAGACAGAAGAACATTCAACTTTGTTCTCATTGGTCGGTCCCTCAAGAGCAGAAAAGGGGTCTCACCCGTTGTAGCATGGTGTGTTGCTCGATAGCTCTTCAGCATGTTCAGGACTGCAGATTTCCAGGGCTTACGAGCCATCTCAGCTGCCTGAAGACATTCTTTAAGCACCGTACTTGTTAAACCGTTCAATGTCCCCATTAGCCTGAGGGTGATAAACACTTGTCTTTATGTGCTTTATTCCTTGTGTTTTCACAAAATCAGCAAATTCAGATGAAGTGAACTGTGGTCCATTGTCTGTCGTGATGGTGCAGGGGTTTCCTTCTCGAGCAAAGACAGTGGTCAGAAATTTCAGAACAGTCTCTGTTGTTATTGATGTAGCAAAACCAACTTCTGGCCATTTGCTGAAATAGTCAATCAGTGTTATAGCGAACTTACAGCCAATAGCTCCCTTCTCGAAAGGTCCTACTATATCAATAGCAACATGTTGAAATGGGCCTTTCGGGAACTCCACCGGCTGCGTTGGAGCTGTGAACGTTTTGGCCAATTTATCACTGGCCTGGCAGGTCACACAGATAGGATTGTATGAACAAGCTCGTCCATTCATAGCCTCCAATACAACTCTCTCAGACGCTGTTTGGTGTGCACCAGCCCCTGATGTCCCTCATGTGCCTGGTGAATGAGGCGCTCCCGAAGTGCAGTAGGAACAATCAAATGATTCCCTCTGAAAATCAATGGAGATTCAACAGCCAGTTCATGTCTAATAGGGAAGTATGGACGTAAGTCACTGGAGACAGACTTTTGCAGTTTAGGCCAGCCTGACTGAATAGTCTGGCATAACTGTGACAGTCCTCGCATTCAGCTTTAAATTCCACTAGCGGCAATGCAGTCAGAAACGGCTGAATTTCTGCGATTTCAGAAATCAAATCCTGTTCGATGGATTCAGTGGTGTCTGTGTGGCACAGTGGCATACGTGAGAGACAATCCGCCACACAGTTTTTACTACTTGGACGGTACTGTACATCATACTGGAAGTACAGGAGCCTAGCAGACTAATGAGCTACCATCATGCCTGCTCTATTCATGCCCTTTGTGGAGAGAAGAGTGGTAAGAGCCTGATGATCAGTTCTTAAAGTGAAACGATGTCCCCACACATACGTTCTCCACCTTTCTACCGCCCAAACACACGCAAGTGCCATCTCCTCCACGGTAGAGTATTTCCTCTCAGACGTTGATAGCGTCCTGGATGCAAAAGTTATCACACGTTCGACGCCATCAGGATGTAGCTGTGTCAGAACAGCGCCAAGGCCGTAATCCGAGGCATCTGTAGTAATGAATGTGGGCAGGGAAGGATCATAAATAGCGAGAACAGGGCTCTCCAGCAGCATTCTCTTAAGTGTATCAAAGCTATCAACAGTCTCTTTACTCCACTGTAGTGGTGTTTGTGCATCAGCTCTGAGCATCTGCCTCAGCGGCTCAACCACAGCAGTGTAGTTTGGAAGAAATTTGTTGAACCATGAAGTAAGTCCAAGGAAAGAACGTAAAGCTACCTTGTCTGTAGGTCGAGGTGCTTCCACAATGGCAGTCAGATGATCTGGGCTGGGACGTAGTCCTTCTTTAGAAATTACATGGCCCAGGAGCTTTTGTAGAAGTTAATCTGCAAGCCAACCTCCTCTAGCCTTTGACGAACAGCTTGGAGGTGCTTATCATGGGCCTCCTGAGAATTACCATACACTGTAATGTCGTCCAAGTAATTCTTTACACCTTTCAGCTCTCTTAGGACCGTTTGCATAATTTTTTGGAAGGCTGATGGTGCTGAAGCCAGTCCAAACAGAACTTGAGTGAAACGGAAAAGGCTGTCGTGCATTATGAAAGCAGTCAAATTATGACTGTCAGGATGGAGAGGCAGCTGGTGGTAAGCAGAACTCAGATCAATTTGACTGTAATGAGTAGCACCTGCAAGTTCTGTAAACAAATCCTCCATGTGAGGTAATGGGCAGCAATCCATTATCACACTCTTATTGTGTTCACAGAGGTCTACACAAAGTCTAATGTGTCAGTCATGCTTATGTACCATCACCAACAGACTAACCCATTCTGAAGCATCAACTTGTTCGAGTATGCCCGCTGTAAGGAGACGATTAAGCTCAGTGGACACCTCCTTGCAGATGCTAAGAGGTAAGCATCTCAATTTTTGACGTACTGGCGTCACTGTTGAATTATCTTGCATTTTGTGGATGAATCCTTTCACACATCCAAGGTGAGTAGCAGATACAGGTGACACTATGTACACAGGACTTGTGGAATGCTCAGTCGTATGAAGAGGTGCAGGTGAGATTTCACATTCATTGTCTATGTGTTTTACTTTTCCGTTTACATTGTCCAGGTTCAGCAGTCTAATTAAATCTAACCCTAGCAAGGGAGATCCTGCAGTCACTATATAAAAAGTAGCAGGGACTACGTTGTAATTCGCTGATAGACCAGCTAATGCTGATAAGCAGCCAATAACTGGTAGGTTCTCTTTTGCATAAGTGACAAGTTTGATTTTGGGCTTACTCAGTGTGCACTGTGAAAAGTGTTTCTTATACACAGCTTCTGGAAGTATGGAAATTGTTGCGCCCGTATCTACAACCTGTTGTAACTTATGTTTATTACCTCCTGGTGCTTCAATATTCACTTCACAGGTGATCTTATCATTAACTGTAGCAGATCGTTTAACGTTATCCACGCAGAGCACAGTCACATCTGGAACTACCACCTCTCTTACTTTACTCACCGCTGCTTTACACACTTTAGCAAAGTGACCCTTTTTCCCGCAGTGTCTGCATGTTACTTTAGCAGCAGGGCAGTTTTTAAAATTTGCCAGATGATTGTCCGATCCACATCTGAAGCATTGTCGACGTTGCTGACCAGTCGCTGTTTGTTTTCAATCCTCCGATTGTCTCTGAGCAGCCTGTGACAGCTTAGTTGAGCATGCGCCCTTCCACCTCTGCCGTACTTAGTATCCATACTAATGGCTTGTACACACTTCATGGCAGTAGCAGTGGAATTACAGAGTAATGACACATTTTTAACTGCAGCTTTCACTTGACATGCGATTGTAATCTAGAGTGAGGTCAACCTCCAACAGTAATTTGTCCTTTACTGCAGTCAACGACACATCAACTGATCACAGAGCATTTCATTCTCCATTTGCCCGAATGCACATGGGGCTGCTAACACTCTTAAAGCAGCAACAATAGTCTCATCTGCTCTTTGCATACGTTGTCTGAATGTGTGTCAGCATGTTACTACGTTAACTTTAGGCACAAAGAGTTTTTGGAAGTGCAGCCATTGCTTCATCAAAAGTAGTACCTTGGTCTGGCAGAGTATAAAACAGGTGCTGGCCTTCAGTCCCCAAGTAATCCAACAAGACCACACATCTGGTTGCATCCGGCCATGCATTTCGGGTTGCCTGGATGACTATCATGTAATTATGAAAGATTTTCTGCCACGTTTCAAATGGAATCGGCAGCTCCCCACTAACAGAAAGAAACGGGGGCAGGCTTGGCACTGAAGCGTTCATCCTCGTCGCCAATTTGTGGTATCTTCACCCTTTTACAGAACACTCTACATGCGGTGTACAGCTCAACTCTATTCTTTATTCTTCTTCTCAGCACTGCTCAACACAATTTTACTCACTGGAGCCCCTAGTGGTGCAATTCCACATTACATGTATTATAGTAAGCAATTACTATGAATTGAACATCAAGTACTGTATACTTCTCAACACAACAGACTGGTTCGAAATGACAAAGTCTACGGTAACACAGATAACTGCTCTGTACAATTGTGGTGAGAAGAATAGCATCTCAGAATGCTATTATGAAATGTGGGTTGGCACTGTTTTGGCAGCACGAGGGGGACCTACACAATATTAGGCAGGTGGTTTTAATGTTGTGGCTGATCGGTGTATTTTGTATTTTAGATTTTTCAAAAAATTATTCTGGGCAATTGTTGGCATGTGTGTGTGGTGGGGGGTAGTTAAGTGACCCCCCTATATGGCCCATTTTTATATTTTTTCAAATGATTATAGTGACACAATGCAACATTGTCTATTATCTGTCCCAGTTATCAAAAATAATCAAAATTAGAATTCTAAACATGCCCCAGTGCACCAAGTGCTGTTTTCTGATGAAACTTACAGATGGTGAATGAGTGACACTGATGTCACGAGTGCACTGAGCTCTCCCTCACCATCAGTCACCTGCTCTCACTCGCCTGAGGGTTAATCACACACACCTGCAGCTCATTACCATCTCGTTTGGATGTGCACTTAAACCCCACACTCAGTCAGTGCCTGGCTTTGTTGAAAGGTACCTTGGACTTCCCTCTTGCTCTGCCGCAGTGAAAAACTGCTTTCCGTTTATTACTTTGTCAGCGACCTGTTCTGGAAATATAAGTTACTCTGAGAATCCTGTGAATACTGCATATCTACTCACCTGTTTTTAACTTCACCTGTTTGTCAGTGAACTGTTCTGGATATACACAACAATTGACTCTGAGAATATGACATTTCCACTCACCTGGGCTAATCTCACCTGTTTATCTATGATTTGCTCCAGACACGCAAGATAAGTGACTTTGTTAAATCCGAGATTATGGCATATCCACTTACCTATTTGAAACTAACCTGTTATACCACGAACTTCTCTGAATGCTCAGGAAACATGACTTTGAGAACTCAGAAAATACTTTGTGTTTCGATACACTAACCTGCTCCTCTGTTTATGTACATGACTCACCTGTGATCCTGTTTGATGCTGAAGTTACCAGTTTGGGCAAATTTTGATTAGGAAATTGCCACATATGGATTTGTGCCTTCTGCCTTGGTTCTCTGTTTGATCAAAGACTGTCTCCAAAGACTGTGTAACATACCTGAATACTTGCCTTGCTTGCTTACCTGCTTTTGTTGTGTCCAGTATAATAAACTCCTGCACCTGGGTTCATCACAAGCTCCTGTGTTGCCGTGTCATTACAACTGTCAGTGTGGATCCTCATTTTCACCTCACAATAATGGTAAGATATAATTCTTTGATTTATGATTGCTTGTACACCTAAAATACTAACTTTAAATAAATGTATGTTAGATCTGAACCTTCACTAGAGGTTAATTAATATGCATGCAGTTAATACGCATAGTTTTGCAGTTATTTTTCTAACACTACATTTTAGCTCATTATCAAACGTTTGTAAAATTATTACATGGATGCTATGTGGAGAAATATCTTTGTCCATTAATTATGCTGTGCCCTTGAGCAGCCCTCCCATGGCAAGCCAAGCTGATAAATGATAGCAATACATTTTGAAGAGATAAGTGTAAGGGGACCCCCCAAGAGCCCTGCCTTAATTTGAACACTGCAGCTAGCAGCTCTAACCAAAACCCCTAACCTAAACCTAATCATAATTTTAATAAGAAAATAACTTGTCTACTATGGAAGAAAGAAAACGAGGGTTTGGAATGAGACGAGGGAAGCATATTACAAGATATTGACAAGTCATTTGTATTGCATAAGTAAATATGGAATGAGTAACCAAATTTGTTCACTGATGTTTCCATTCTTTAAAATAATTGTTGGATAGGAGGCTAGCTAACATTTGATGCCTGTATTGTTTTGATTTGAAATGGTGGTTGTTGACTGGTTTGTGTCTATGGGGGGAAAAAATCATACCTTGTCAGATGAACCAAGCCATACAATATCTTATGATTTCGCCATCTCGTGCGAATTATTACAAATTCTTAGTAATTGCACAATGTGTAATTTTAATCAACAGCTTAGGCACAAAAAAAACTTGTTATGAAAGCAGCAACAAGAAACATTAAAACATAATCAAACAGCATTGTGAGACATCTTTCATATAATGTTAAAACTGTGGTCAATATTAGGTCATTTTGCAATAAGCTCATTGTCTGTATTCAGATTCATTTTAATTGGGCTGTGTGCAGGCCTGAAAAATTGATCAACACCCATCTCAAAAGCAATTTGTGCAAAAAGGCATTGTCATGCTACAACAAGAAAAGGCTTCTCTCAAAGGGCTGCCACAAAATCATGTTGAATATCACTGTAAGCTGTTGTTGATAGTGTTTCAATCAAACTAGGAAAAAATAAAAGCCAGATTAAAAATCAGCCCCAAAACATTATTACTCTTCCTGGCATCAACCAGACCCAAATTCATCTGACAAATGCATTTCCACTAATCCAGAGTCCAATGGCAATTAGCTTTCCACCCCAGCCTACGCTTGGCATTAAAAAATTGTGAGTTTAGGCTTGCGCACAGATGGAATCCTATTTCTTGCGCTCCTAATGGACAGTTCTTTGGCCAGCATTGCTTCCTGGAGCAGCCCTCCATGTCTACACTTTGCCGCATGGACTGTTGGGAAATACAGTTGAAGTCAGAAGTTTACATACACTTAGGTTGAAGTCATTAAAACAAATTTAACCACTCAACATATTTAATATTTGCAAACTTTAGTTTTGGCAAGTAATTTAGGACATCTACTTTGTACATGACACAAGTAATTTTTCCAACAGATTGTTTCACTTTTAATTGACTATCACAATTCCAGTGGGTGAGAAGTTTATATACACTAAGTTAACTGTGCCTTTAAGCAGCTTGGAAAATTCCAGAAAATGATGTCAAGCCTTTAGACAATTAACCAATTAGCTTCTGATATGCTAATTAGCAATTGGAGGTGTACCTGTGGATGTATTTTAAGGCCTACCTTCAAACTCTGTGCCTCTTTGCTTGACATCATGGGAAAATAAAAAGAAATTAGCCAAGACCTCAAAAAAAAAAATTTGTGGACCTCCACAAGTCTGGTTCATCCTTGGGAGCAATTTCCAAATGCCTGAATTTACCACATTCATCTGTACAAACAATAGTACACAAGTATAAGCATTATGGGACCACGCAGCCATCATACTGCTCAGGAAGGAGATGCATTCTGTCTCCTAGAGATGAACATAATTTGGTGCGAAACGTGCAAATCAATCCATAACCAAGAGCAAAGGACCTTGTGAAGATACTGGAGGAAACAGGTAGACAAGTATCTATATCCACAGCAAAACAAGTCCTATATCTACATAACCTGAAAGGCTGCTCAGCAAGGAAAAATCCACTGCTCCAAATACAGTTTGCAAGTGCACATGGGGACAAAGATCTTACTTTTTGGAGAAATGTCCTCTGGTCTGATGAAACAAATATTAAACTGTTTGGCCATAATATCCATCGTTATGTTTGGAGGAAAAAGGGTGAGGCTTGCAAGCCGAAGAACACCATCCCTACCATGAAGCATGGGGGTGGCAGCATCATGTTGTGGGGGTGCTTTGCTGCAGGAGGGACTGTTGCACTTCACAAAATAGATGGCATCACGAGGAAGGAAAATGATGTGGATATATTGAAGCAACACCTCAAGACATCAGCCAGGAAGTTAAAGCTTGGTCACAAATGGACAATGACCCCAAGCATTCCTCCAAACTTGTGGCAAAATTGCTTAAGGACAACAAATTTAAGGTATTGGAGTGGCCATCACAAAGCCCTGACCTCAATCTGATAGAAAATTTGTAGGCAGAACTGAAAAAGCTTGTGCGAGTAAGGAGGCCTACAAACCTGGCTCAGTTACACCAGTTCTGTCTGGAGGAATGGGCCAAAATTCCAGCAACATATTGTGAGAAGCTTGTGGAAGGCTATCCGAAAAGTTTGACCCAAGTTAAACAAGTTAAAGGCAATGATACCAAATACTGTATGTAAACTTCTGATCCACTGGGAATGTGATGAAAGAAATAAAAGCTGAAATAAATAATTCTCTCTACTTTTCTGACATTTCACATTCTTAAAATAAAGTAGTGATCCTGACCGACCTAAGACAGGGAATGTTTTCTACGATTAAATATCAGGAACTGTGAAAAACTGAGTTTCATTGTATTTGGCTAAGGTGTATGTAAACTTCTGACTTCAACTGTAGTCTGTGGCACGTAGGCACATCAAGGGCTGTCGTGAGCATCCTTCTACATAAACGTAAATGTAAAATGTAGTTGTGAGGAGGAGGAGGGCATGGCTGGGCCATGAGGGTACACGGCCAGCGCTGACTGAGCTGATCAGTGGGAGAGCGAGATAAAGAGGAGCCAGATACAGCAGTTCGAGAGTGAGAGAGACTGTGTGCGTCTTGGTTTTATATTGTTTTAAGTTGAATTTCTTTTCATTAAAGTTACGTTGACTGTTCTGCCGGTTCCCACCTCCACCTTGCCCATCCTTTACCCGTTACATTGGTGCCAAAACCCGGAAAGTAGGCCTGTCACAATATTATTGTCATTTTAAGGCACTGATATAATGATAATATAATAGCATAATAATGCAAGTACACCCTTTCAAAGAGCAATGAACTTTTAATTCTTCAGAATATTCAGACATTGGAATCAGAATGTAAAAAAAAAAAAAAATGTAAGTCAAGAAGGCCCCCCTTCATCTCCAACTGTGGTTTTTGTTCCCAGCTCAGAAAACTGGATGGAATGGTTATGTTTTAGATGAGCTTTTAGATTACAGGGTTCGACATTTAAGCATTGTGATGTATTTATCAACATATGAAAATTAATCAACAACCACACACCTTTACACTTAACATGTTCTCTCTAGAAACATCTCTTACATCTCAGAACATTTGGCATGTCCCAGCAGGAAATCAAATGTCAGATGGAACAACCCACCATAATATTCATGACATATAAATGAATAGTATTTGTTAATTACTTTTTACCTCAACAATTTATATATATATTATACGTAGAACCTTATTTTGACTGACCCATGTATTTTAAAGACAGATCATATATTTTCATTTTATGTATATTGTTAATATTAGTGTTTATATTACCATTTTATTTTCATGTTTGTATATTATTAAAATTGATTCACATGGCAGAGAATACCTGTATAGGTCAGAAAAAGCTCCAGAGAGATGAGATGTAACCGGTGTTTAAACGTTTCTCTTCATCCTGCAGCAGGTAGCATTACACAAAGCATTTTTGCTATTTCTGCAGTTCTTGTCAAAGGTGTTGTATTATGACTTATGACAGAGGCTGCAAATCTGGATCGCTCCTACATTACACCCTGGCAACTTTGACAGCTTTGTTGTTTGTAAATAGGTGGGATAGTTTTATCGCATCGCTCTCTTAACACAGGCGCAGTACAATGACATTCACATGTCTAAAAATGCATCCACTTTGTGCACTTACACCAAATTCAACAAGTGCTGCTGCACGAGAGATGGAGAAGGACGCGCAAAAGCAGATTTCCTGTTTTCGCGTAGATTCTGGAATTAATACAAAGACAATACTCAGAATCCCACGCAGAACTTCAGACACTGTAGATTATTTTCAACAGCAGGATATGTTCTTTTTTTTTTAAATAAGTGATACTGACATACGCTAAATCAAAAATAAACCCAGTATTTTTTATCATTATTAAGGTTTCAATCAGGCAAATTGTCCGGTCGAGCAAGTAAAATTCACTTTGACTTGCCCTTGCAAGAATCCACATGTCCCAAACAAGCGTTAATGTCGAGCCCTGAGTTGTATTGCCACTTTTCGTTGTCACTGTTTTTAAACAAAGTCGACATACCAGCTCGTTCACATTAATGGGCTCTCCTCTCTCTCATTCGGCTTAAAGTCAAAGTGTTCCCACACCGGAAATCTGGAATGAGGCTTTGAAACCAAGTCCATTTGGACTTATTCTTCCAAACTTACTGGCTGTAATTATGCAGTCATTGGGAAAAACACCTATTAAAACACCTATTAGCCTTGAGTAACAATCTTCACCTGTGGCTGTCCGCTGTGTGTGTGTGTGTTTGTGGAGCTGCCTGAGCCCCGCCTCCGACACGGAGCGGACGAGAGCACAGACGCAGCACGAATGTTGGTGACACTCATTCTTATGTAAACAAACATGCATGTAAACACAATGGGCAATATCGAGGGCAGCAAAAATGATCGAGGTCATGTCCATATATCATACGATAAGTCGATAACGTAATTATTGTGACAAGCCTACATAGTTGGCTAAAGATGCTTTTGGGAAACGCACCCCTGAGCAGCTGTAGTTGGTCTGAAATTTGACGTGTGCTTTTTGGAAAAGTGTCATCCCATTATTGTGTCATATAGAAAATCTTTGTGCTCTTTTGCATTTCCTAGTTCCAGTGTTTGTCTTCTGCCATAGTTTGTCCTTGGTAAGCCATATTCTGGGTGAAATATCCATAGAGGGGCACCAAAAGTGAGTTGTACAGCAAGTATTTTTTTTGTTTTGTTGTTGTTGTTGTACATGATGTACTACAGTCGAGAGGAATGCACATTTTATGAATTTTACCCCCAAACCCCAACACTAAAACTAACTGTCAGTGGAGTAAAAATCGTCATGGTTACTTTAGTAACCTCCGTTCCCTGATGGAGGGAACGAGACGTTGTGTCGATGGAGTGACACTAGGGGTCACTCTAGTGTCAGTACATTGACACAACATCGAGTGAGTGACAGATAGGGAACTATTGTTAGAGGGAAAATGGAACCTCCGAATTGTGCCAGTCACTGATTATGCAAATGAATGGAGCCAATATCAGGGTACTGGAACATTTGGTAGAAACCTGCCATCTTCTCCTGTGATCATGTTGGCCTTGATGTAAACAGAGGAAACATTCTCACAGAATTAAAATATACATTAGTTCACTATAGCTTAATATACACTATAACTAACTATAGTTAGTTATCCAATTGTAGACTGAAGAAGCCATAGACCTTAATCAGGGTATGCTATATTTGATTTAATGTAATATTAAAACAAGGCTGTGAGGGATCAATGTACAGTCTGTTTAATTGGTTGGACTGCTGTATTGGTGTTGATTGTTCAGCTGATGAAACAGTGAAAATACATTTTTCCCAAAAATTTCTAGTGTACAAAAAAACTCCAGAAAATATTGAGGGGATGATGTCACGACTAGTCGAATTCGACTCGACTAATAGGCTCGACTAGTTGACTATTAAAAAGCAGTAGATGTGCAACCCCATGTGGACTATGGCATATGGTTTATGGCAGTGGCAGGCCATGCATTTAAAGTCTAGGCCTTCAGTGTGATTCATGTCATTAAGAAAACACAGTTTCAAAATGAATAAGACACCCTATGCCTTTGGGAATCATACATTATGTCGCAGCTAACTAGTAATACCAATTGACATTTTAAAAACATGCCCACGCACAAAAGCCAGAACTTGAAATGACACTTAATGCTCAAGCAATCCTAATTTTAACTGCAGCATGACTGTTTTGTGAAATGAACGTCTCCCAAACAGACATTCAAAAATCATATGAATCTACCAAGGAGGTCTATAATTCCTGGAAAAATGTATCTAATAATATTTGCGATTTAAATGTTGCTTGCAATAAATTTTGTTTCGTAATGGTACACGGTTATGCTGCGTTCCATTCAAGTTGAATGTGGGATATTCCTACTTGATATCTCCGACCATAAATGCATTCCATTCCCCGATATTCTGAAGATGACGTTTAAGAAAACAAAACTACAATGCTCCCGTTAGCTTAGCAGGGGTTTGACTCTCATTAGAGATGTCTCATAGCAACCCAACTGATAAACAATGCTGCAGCGCTAGCATTTGTGCTTCAGGTGTATGATTATCAAATGAGATTATAATGTTTTATACACCTGTCTCTGCAGGCGTTTGTTAAACAAGCTTTAATATCATGTAATGTGGAAACGAACTCATTTATCGATATTACTTAAAGTGAATGTTTATCAATTTGTATATCTCCCTGAGTGTCGACATGTTTGTGTGACATCATGCACCTGCATCTCGGCGAAATCAGAGTTGAGAATTTCTGCACGAGCCTAGAAGTTGTAATTCTGCCTTAAAGATGCATTCCATTACACTTTTCCTAGTAGGAAGTTGTAAAATCCGAGTTGAATGGAATGCAGCACTACTTTTTAAAACTTGATCCGACACTGAATTCTCAAGCAGCCTAATTTACACTTAAACTCCTGATGTTGCTATAACAATGCAAAAAGCACTTACCAATTTGCTTGAAGTGAAAATCAGTCCTCCTTTCCTGTTTAATAAATTAAGCAATCACATGCAGAACATCTCGTGTTTTTAAATCCATAAGGATCTCTTTCTCAACGGCAATACCAGCAGTGATGACAGCCAACTTTTCAGACAGCTTGATCTTGCGCTCTTCGCTCTTGAATAACGTACATCGCTTAAAGCGTGATTGCATCACTCAAGGCCAGCTAGAAGGCCTCGACCGGGACATATCCTAAAGATCATACCCACCAAGAACAAATAAATCAATCTGATTGGCTGACGAATCTGACAATCTGACTTAAGTTGCCCATTCAGTTGCACTGTTGAGGGATTCTGAAGAAATTTTGAATGCCTGATGGGGTGGAGCTCAAACTCACACGCTGCTTCGGGCATGTGATTTGTGAAACAGTTGTCACGATGCTTACAAACAAAATAAGGAATAAATTCTGACTGGATAAACTTTTTGTTTTATTCTATTTGTTTGTAGATTAAGAGTGGAAAGTGATTAAAAATACATAGGCAAAAAGGTGATTTAGTTAAATATTTATTTATTTAGCATGTTAGGCCAGTAGAGAAGGCTTTGCTGGCCCTGAGAATTTGCCACTGGTTTATGGTATATTGTTCCCCTTTACTGTAAGACTGTTGTGGTATCCTATTTTGGGAAGGTATCAGAAAATAAGTGCAGGAGCTTTGCTTGTACAGTAATCATTGTGATTACAGTAGCAAGTGATACTGTTTTAGGATCAAGAAAACTTACAGTTGGAGAGGATTAGATGAAAATCAAAAAAATGAAAAGGCAGAATTAGTCATTTTGTCTTTAATCTAGTTGTAAATTCGTTTGTAAAGAAATTATCAAAGTGAGTGTATTAAGGGTATCGAAATTCGGGGACTCTTCATCACACAAGAGCTCTGTGTTTCCTGCCACGATGCTTCAGACAGTTGTGTGATTCTATATCAAGGCTGTCACAAAGCTGTCTTGGTTTTAGTTAGACTGATTACACTCCCAAAGGAAGTCTACCAAGGTCAGTAATGTCAAACCTTATACACCAACAGTGATACGATGCAAACCTTTTTTATTTTTTTTATTTTTAAGATTATTGCCTAGTAGTCATGGGTTATTTTTCCTTTAGTTTAAATTATGCTGATGAAAAACAAAGTTGGTTTTATTGAAAAGCTTAATTAGATGATCGTGCATGTATACCCCTACTCTAGGTGAGAAATGCATTCATCAAGACTGGATATGAGTTTCTTTTATGTTTGTGCGTTTTCATTTATTAATTATAATTTTTTTGCCATTCAGACAGTGCTATAGAGTCTTTTTATTTCAAATTCAAAAGCTGGACTTATGTCAAGCAGGATATGCCCTATGAAAATGTGCTCATAGTTCATAGAGGGAACTGATATATTATATTCTTACAATTACTGCATGTGATGAATCTTAATAAATAAATTAAAATAAAACCTTAGCCGTGTCCTAAACTAACTCAATACACTATGCACTCAGCCATGTAGTGTATGAATTTTCAAAGTGTAGTAACCTCTCAAATTGAACACTTAACATTTTATTTACTACACAGAAGCATTCGCCATTTGACAGTTTCAAGTCGTGTGTTGCTGCTAGCTTTAGCCAAACCCTTATCTCAATGAACATATTCACACAGTGTGGGGTGATAGTAAAGCATTCAACTCACATTTGTAGGGTGCTGTCTTCACTGAATTTTCAGTGAAGTGAACTAGTGAACTAGTTCTCCATTTACAATTGTTTTGTCAGACCAGCACTGCAGCCAGATAACTCCACCCCTTCCACTACATACGGCAAGCCACGAGCGCTGAGTGCATGAAGTGTTCAACATTCCAGTACCCGCTTTTTTGTTGTTGCATTTTTAGTGCACAAAATGGTGAAGAATTGTGCGGTTTGGGATGCACCTTTTGATATTATGTACATTTACACTTTCAATAACACTTTAAAATAAGGTTCTATTTGTTAAGAGCACTAGATATCATGAACTAACAATGAACAATAATGTTTCACAGTATAAATATATTATTGTTCATTTATTAGTCCACGTTAGTCCAAATTGCATTAAATAATAATAACTTGCACCGATCAGCCACAACATTAAAACCACCTGCCTAATATTGTGTAGGTCCCCCTTGTGCCTCCAAAACGGCTCTGACCTGTCGACTCCACAAGACCTCTGAAGTATCTGGCACCAAGACGTTAGCAGCAGATCCTTTAAGTTCTGTAAGTTGCGAGGTGGGGCCTCCATGGATCGGACTTGTTGGTCCAGCATATCCCATAGATGCTCAATCGGATTAAGATCTGGGGAATTTGGAGGCCAAGTCAACACCTTAAACTCTTTGTCATGTTCCTCAAACCATTCCTGAACAATTTTTGCAGTGTGGCAGGGTGCATTATCCTGCTGAAAGAGGGAATACCGGTACCATGAAGGGTTGTACGTGGTCTGCAACAATCTTTAGGTAGGTGGTACGTGTCAAAATAACATCCACATGAATGCCAAAACCCAAAGTTTCCCAACAGAACATTTCCCAGAGCATCACACTGCCTCCACCAGCCTGCCTTCTTCCCATAGTGCATCCTGCTACCATCTCTTCCCCAGGTAAAAAACACACACGCACCCGGCCATCCACATGATCTTAAAGAAAACATGATTCATTAGACCAGGCCACCACCTTCCATTGCTCCAGTTCTGACGCTCACGTGTCCATTGTAGGCCCTTTCGGCAGTGGACAGGTGTCAGCATGGGCACTCTGACCAGTATGTGGCTATGCAGCCCCATACGCAGCAAGCTGCGATGCACTGTGTGTTCTGATACCTTTCTATCATGGCCAGCATTAAGTTTTCAGCAATTTGTGCTACTGTAGCTCTTCTGTGGGATCGGACCAGACGGGCTAACCTTCGCTCCCCACATGCATGACCCTGTCACCGGTTCACCGGTTGTCCTTCCTTGGACCAATTTTGGTGGGTATTAACCACTGCTTACCAGAAACACCTTACAAGACCTGCCATTTTGGAGATGCTCTGACCCAGTCATCTAGCCATCACAATTTGGCCCTTGTCAAAGTCACTCAGATCCTTACGCTTGCCCATTTTTCCTGCTTCCAACACATGAAATTCAAGAACTGACTGTTCACTTGCTACCTAATATATCCCACCCCTTGACAGGTGCCATTGTAACAAGATGATAAATGTAATTCACATCACCTGTCAGTGGTTTTAATGTTGTGGCTGATCAGTGTACACAACTTTCAATAAACATATGAAAATAATCTTAGTGAATGTAGAAATTTACAGAACCAAGATTGATAAATGCTGTAACTGTGTTATTCATTGTTGGTAAAAATGAGGGTTAGTCAGATACATGGTCTAGCGTGTATAGCACACAAGCTCTAACATATTTGCTCTGTTCCAAAACCTTCTGAGCTGCCAGAGGCAGCATTTTAAGGTATCATAGGCATGCTCCTTTAACTAAAAGGAGGAACAAAAAAGAGACAGTTAAAAACCATTTATTAATTACTTTTAAAGAATATTAATGGTGTTACAGCCTAAAGAAGTTTAGAAATGACCTCCAGTCTACGCTAGCTACCACCCCTGGAGTTCGCTAGTTCGAATCCCAGAGCATGCTGAGTGACTCCAGCCAGGTCTCCTAAGCAACCAAATTGGCCGGTTGCTAGGGAGAGTAGAGTCACATGGGGTAAACTCCTCGTGGTCGCTATAATGTGGTACGTTCTCGGTGGGGTGCGTGGCGAGTTGAGCGTGGTTGCCGCGGTGGATGGCGTGAAGCCTCCACACGCGCTATGTCTCCGTGGCAACGTGCTCAACAAGCCACGTGATAAGATGCGCGGGTTGACTGTCTCAGACACGGAGGCAACTGGGATGCATCCTCCACCACCCGGACTGAGGCGAATCACTATGCGACCACGAGGACTTAAAAGCACATTGGGAATTGGGCATTCCAAATCGATTTGAAAAAAAATAAATAATAAATGACCTCCAGTCAGCTGGATGTCTTGACCGGTTATCGGTAGTCTTCACTCTGCGGTCATATAACTTTGCCACAGGTTTGTATAGTATATGCTTGTTTATATCTGTCGCCTATGTATTGACAAGTAATTAATAATTGCAAGGATTGAATGAAAGGATATGAAATAAGCTATACTACAGTATAGGCTGAGAAAATAATGCTGCAAAAAATTTATAATCCAGTGTGCGCTTAACCTTGACTGTCTTTATATAGTACCAGTTATGACAAAACACAGACATACAACATTCCTTTTGTAATAGTTTAATGTGTTTCTGGATAATACAGGGGGTTACAGGACTTTTCAAACAGCAAAAAAATGTTAAGAGTGAGCATCTTGCCTTGGAGCATGAAAGTTCTAACTTTATACAGCAAATTGCTTAGGGAGAGACTATTCCATTAATTTCAATGTAAGCCCAAGATGGAGTCTTAAGTTTAACAGTGTAAAATACTGGAAGGCCAAAAAAGGGGTTTCAACTGTAAACTGAGGCAGCTGTAGATCTGTGCCAGGTCATAAATAATAGTGAGAATAGAGAAGTGCAGAGGGAACTTAGGAAGAGAATGTTCAGCAGTTTGTATCAGAAACACATCGCATTTAAAAAAAAAGACTAAAATAAATACTATTTACTGTAAATAGCGTGGATGACAAGTCTGCCAGCAGAAAGTAGCATAACAACAATTGGCAGGAGACTTGTTTGTTCCTGGCACAGCATTACTGTTTAGACTCAATGTGAGAGATTCAGACAGCAACAGACATGGACTGCTGGTGTTGCTGGTTTAAGGACAAAAGGGCAAAAAAAGTGCAGACTCTGTGACAAGTTTAGTAGCAACATCAACATTCAGCTTGGAAGTCAAGCAAAATAAAGGTTGGGTACAATTCAAGTGGTATTCAAATTCAAGAGCAGGCATTTCTCTCAATAATGATAGTTTGTATGGGTTGAGGAACAGTGTGTTTACTTATGGGGTTTGCATTAAAAGATTAGTGCTTACAATACGAAACCTCCACTGCAAAGTCAACAGATTTATTATAAAAGTTATGTGTTTAGCTTAATTGCAATGTAAATGTTATATACTGTACAATGGCACCAAAAAGTATTTGGAAACTTAAGCCACACTTAAAAATACAAATTTAATTGCATAGTAACAAAATACCAAACCAAGTGCCATCTGCACTTAAATAACGATATAGACCTTACAGAATAATGAATGCAGAGACGACTATAAGTAAACCATTTGTGGGGTGATTTCCTTTGTGGAGCTATAACAATATTGCTGTTTGTCTGAGCGTTTGGTAGTGCTAGTGGTGCATAAATAACACACTTCAGCTTTAAGGTTTTCACACACCAACAGCTATGGTGTTTGCAATTATTTAAGGTCTATATTGTTTTATCATCGAGATCTAAGTGTATATATTTTCAACTTAACAGTTTTAAGGGAATTTGTGTCTCTTCTGTTTTTCTGTCAATAGTGCTTAAAGGGTGCCCAATGTAAAATTTAGAGTGTTACATAACTGTTCAAATTGTATACTCTGCCACTTCCCATTTGTATGAATATCAGGTATGACTTCTTGCAGACTTTACAATGAATAAAATCTGTTCCCACGACAGCTCAAACACCTCAAACTTAGATTCATCCCTCCCAAAATACTATTTTCTGATTTCTTTTAATCTTTGTGTTTATTTGCCCATTTTAAACTTTTTAACGTATTTGCCAGTTTTAATTATTGCTTTTCCAAAGGGGTTTATTGTGTGTAATGTTCAATGAAGCTGCCTATTGAGAACATGTGACGGGTCTAGGGTTAGGGGACAGAATCTATAGTTCGTACAGTATAAAAATCATTATGTCTATGGAGAGTCCTCATAAGGATAGCCGCACCAATGTGTGTGTGTGTGTGTGTGTGTGTGTGTGTGTGTGTGCGCGCGCATATATGATCAGTAATAAAAAAGTATGCAACCAAATTTATGATGGAACACTCTGCGAGTTGCAGTATATGACAACAATTTGCAGTTTGCACTGTTAGGGATTGGCGGATCGATCCTAAAGTATCGATCAGTGGTGAATTCTCAGGGCCAGCAAAGCCTTTTCTGCTAGCCTAACATGTCTAATAAATAAATATATTTTCATCCTTTCATCTCATTCACCTTTTTGCCTATTTATTTTCAATTGTTTTCCACTCCTAATTTATCTAAAAACGAATAGCAAACAACGAATAGTTTATCCAATCAGAATTTATTTCTTGATGCTTACAAGCGACGCATGACGACTGGTTCACAAATCGCATGCCTGAAGCCATGCTCCTTAGCCGAAGCAGCGCGTGAGTCTGAGCTCCACATCGTTAGGCCTTCAGGATTTCTACAGAATCCCTCTACAGTGCAGTAAATAGGCATCTAAAGTCAGATTGTCTGATTCATTAGACAGTCAGATTGATTTATTTGTTCTTGGTGGGTGTGGACTTTAGGATATGTCCCAGTCGAGGCCTTCTAGCTGGCCTTGAGTGACGCAATCACGCTTTAAATGATGTACGTAATTTGAAAGCGAAGAGCGCGAGATCTTGCTGACGAGTCAACTGTCACTGCTGCTATCAACATTGAGAAAGAGATTCTTATGGATTTAAAAACCTGAGATGTAAACAGGAAAGGAGGGCTGATTTTCACTTCAAGTAAATAGGTAAGTGCTTTTTGCATTGTTATAGCAACATCAGGAGTTTTCTAAGTGTAAATTAGGCTGGCAGGAGCATTCAGTGTCAGTTTAAGTTTTGAAAAGTAACTGTGTGATTTTATGAAAAACAAAACTTATTGCAAGCAACATTTAGATAGCTTTTTCCTGGTATTAGACCTTCTTGTTTTTTGGCTTTCATGCGTGGACGTGTTTTAAAAATGTCAGTTGGTATTATTATTTGACTGCAATGTAATGTATGATGTCCATAGGCATAGGGTGTTTTTTTAATTGTGAAACAATGTTTTCTTAATGGCATGAATCGCACTGAAGGTCAAGACTTAAAATGCACGGGCCGCCACTGGTATTGATACTTTCAATACTGATGCTGTATTAAAAATATTGATCCTCACACAGAAGTATCGATTCTAAAAAATAATATTTTTTTAACTAAGGATATTATTATTTGGTTACCACAAACATGAACAATAATCATAAGCTTTAAAGTGAAATAAAAAAGATTAGGCTTTATTTAGGGGTGTTCGATTTCGAGTTGATTCCGATTCCCGACTCCAGCTATTGGAGTAAACTTTTTTTTTTTTTTTTCAATCAGGATAGTTTCAAAATTCAGGGCTGTCACCAGGTATGGCCATTAGTGGGCAGTGCCTTCCCAAGTGACATATTTTCAACAACCCCCCCAACAAATTGCTTGTCAGGCATGAGCGGAAAATCTACGGAATTATAAAATTTCCACTCCGTGATAAAGTTGAAGTTTTTCTGTAACTGCTGGTTAATTTCTCCTACCCAAATCCACAAAAGTGGATTTTTTAGTCTCACAAAAAAAAAAAAAAAAATTATCCCAAGAAATTGCACAAAAATAAATAAAATACAATACAATAAATTTAATTGAAGTATCGGTATTGGTATCAGTATCGACAATATTGGACTTAAAGAAAATAAGTGGTTTCGCCCAACCCTACCCACCGTATGTTGCTGTGTGCAATTCTGGACCCACTTTATATTAGGTGTCTTTAACTACTATGTACTATGCATTTGATTCAATGTACTTGTTATGTACATACGTGTTGTTGCATTGTACTTACATTTAAAGTAATTACATTTGTAGTTACACTGTTTACTTAACCCTAATCCTAAACCTAATTTCTCCCCCGTCCTTACCCTAAACCCTAACTCTACTCTAAACCCTAACCCTAAACCTACCCATACCTCAACCTCAGTAGCAGCTAATGTGAATCTTGTGAGAATTCTGCAGAACAACATGTACACAATAAGTACATTATATTGTGTGTATTTTAATGTTAATACATAGTAGTTAAAGACACATTATATAAAGTGGGACCACAATTCCTTTAAAAACAAACCTTTGATGGCAATTTGTACAAAACAGAAATGGAGAAAAAATGTAATGAAAAGGAGATGTTTGGAGACTGACTCTAGGACCTCTTATCAGGGGGTTGTAATCTTTGAGAAAATAGATAGATAAAATAGAAGATATTACCAGGGAGTAGGATTGCCCCCTTTACCTTCATCTATAATTTCTGTCATCAGATCTCTCTCGCTCTGTCTGGCAATATATATATATATATATATATATATTTCTTTATTTGACGGTCTCAGACGCGGAGGCAACTGGGATGCATCCTCCGCCACCCGGACTTCGTTATACCCTCTCTAAGAATGTGTTTAGTATTCTCTGTGACTCTATTGCTAGGAAACAAGAAGAAAGACACATAAGTGTTTATTAGCTTGGCTTGTGTGGAGATGGGAGATGTATTATTCATTAAGGTGACATATTTGCCGACACTGTAAAAAAATAAAATAAAATCCATTGTTTTTACCAAAAAACAAACAAAAAAAACTGCCAGCTGTGGTTGCCAAAATAATTATGTAAAAAATACAGTAAAAATTTAAACAACTTTACAGAACAACCTGTAAATTTTACAGTTTAAAACTGTTGCTTTTATGGTATATTTTATGGTGCAGTACCGTTGTTTTTATTATTACTTGATAAACTTAATATATTAACCTTCTGAAATTGTAAAAATCTGCTTTTCACTTTATAATGTATTGTTAATCACCATGGTAATTACAGATGGGCATATGATGGCATGAAGTTCATCAATAGTGGCCCTTCCAGGAGCAATGATCAATAAACATGTAGAAACAGTGCTCAGTGTCACCCACACAAACACTTTTCACATGTGTTACCCTGATGGTGTAATTTAAATAATGCAATAAACATTAATTAAACTACATCAAATATAACACAGAACACCCCAATGTACATAACTGATATTCAAAATAAGAAGAAACATAACTATTCCCATAAAATAAAATTAAATGTATTGGGTCACGCAGGGAAATCTGGAAACGCAGATTTCTGTTTTTACCGTAATTTTAACAATAATTTACCATAGAGTACATGTACTCTTTTGTTCAACATAATATAAATTTTAACTGTTAATTATATGGGAAAATATACTTTTTACATCTAAAAAAAAATTAATTTGACAATATTTTACCATAAAACTGCATGTATTGTCTTTTTAAGTATATTAAAAAAAAATGTAATGTATATTTTACGGTAAATACTTGTTAAACAATTTATGTTTTTTTTACTGTTGCATTTTTTGCAGTCTTTTACCATTAAAATTACTGAAATTTTTTACAGTGTAGGTTTAACTGCATTTAGTCGTGACACATTCTATCATTGTGTTTTATGCAGAAATAGCTTTTGTAAAATGATGTAAAATGCCCAGTGTTTCTAATTGGCTCCACTCGCCATACTGTCCCTCAACTGAGGTGAAATATCAGATGACCAAACATTCTTTGTCATTATCACCAAGGAGTAGGACATAACCTGTGGGGAATATCAGTTGGGACATTTAAGCAAATAGGATGTTGCAAATAGGAATGATAGCATTAAACATTTGTAATATAGCAATGTAACAATGCATTATTAATGCAACCAATTAATCAATGAATTTAGTCTTTGTGGCATTCGATTAGTTCCATGTACAGTGTTAAGAGCATTTTAATTTGCATTAAAGCTTTATTGTTCCTGCAGTATTCAACAATTTGTCTTGCAGCATCTGTTCAAACCTAACTAGGTGACTCACTTTGTCTCTCAGAATAGACTGAGAGGTATTCTGTGGTGGATTTTTTAATGGTTCTGCATTTTTGGTCAGTTCAAAGGATAATTATTACCTGACAGCTGCCATTCAAGGCTCGTGGTGGTTAATTTGCAAGTGGCAAATTTGCCGCTTTGTTATAAAAGCCCTCCTCCCATTTTAAGCACCCGTGAATCCATTTATGAATAAAATTGAATAGTCATTACTGCAGTAGTGGTACAGTTTTCAAAAACAATTTCTGCTTGTGGATTTGAAAGCTGCACTTTTCCTCACTCCATCATTATTGTAAGCCTTTTATTCTGTAGAAATGTTTGCAATATTTCCAATTACTTAAAAAAAATAAATAAATAAATAAATAAATAAATAAATAAAAAATATTTGTGCATTTCAAACTGTGATACCAGACCACTAAACGTCCCAAATGCTGAAACTGATTTCAGTGGACAGTCCTTGCCAGACCTCCTGCTTAAAAAGGATACAAACCCCATTAAAGGAACAACACCCCCCAACCCCTCTCTTTCTGCAAAAAAAAACTATGTTCAGAGTATATTAGGCATTATAACAATGTAACGGTGCTGGTAAGTGATAAAAATGTAGGCACTTAGAAGGAATCCTGTGTAAATAAATGAGAAGCCAAGTGGACTGGAAAACAAATCCATTAGAACTTATTTTCATAAATTAAATTAGCGGCATTGTAACATTGATTTCACAGAGGGAAACAAATGATTAAATTGTTTCCATCACTAAAGGAAAATGTATTGTTGGATCTGCTATATTGATTGTCTTAGCAAACACCTTAATTCATGGGTTAAGTATCAGTGGCTGTCTGGACTCTTTGATGCTATAATCTACTAGATACAGCAGAAATATCTAGATATGTCTCTGAGGTAACACGCTCAAGCCACATGATAAGATGCATGGATTGACGGTCTCAGATGCGGAGGCAACTGAGATTCCTTGATTGAGGTGAGTCACTACACCACCACGAGGACTTAGAGTGCATTGGGAATTGGGCATTCCAAATTGGGGAGAAAAAGGGGAAAACATTTTTATAGCATTACAAAAATCATTTATCTTAGTAACCAAAAATGTCTCCAAGTGTCCAAAAGCCTCTCCAAACAAATAAAACATAATAATTTTACATAAGATCTAAATACACATGCAAATACAACAATGACTAAAGTTATTCTCTCTCTCAAAAGCATTCAGGCATGAGTAACGAGTTCTCATTCAGTTCCATTGTGTGTTATCTGGGCCATCATTGAGTCTGTGTCACGTACTTGGGGCCATCTCCTGGTTGCCATATGCAATTATAGTGAACGATCCTCTCTACCCATATTGGGATGACTTCCACCTCTGGTTGCAGCACTCTGAATCATAATACGATTGGTTTAGCGTTCCATGACGTTGGACAATGTACTACATTATTTCCGATTAAGTCATCTGATCCAGGAATGTTTGTTTTTTTGCCAGATAGTACATTGTGTGCTGCGTGCACATTGTGCTTCATGTGAATTATCTAATGATTTATGCATCCAATTACATTATGTGTGAGCTCGTTTTAACAGCAATCCCGTCTTTAAGTAATGGTATGTGATATTTTATGTTCTGTTTATTTTTTATTAAGTTATAAGCAAAAATGTGGCTTATAAGGAACATCTGTTTACATGTATATCAAAGGACATACTTTGCCATTACTTGCTATATTTTTGTCTCTGAGAACAAAAAAAAGCTGGTTGTATTCTAGTCTTTGAGAGCTTTCCAATGACATATGACACATGGCTATTTGATCAGTTTGAAGTTTTTACCGATTACAATAAAATGTACAGTGCAAAATTATAAAAAAAATATATATATATAAAAACGGAACACTTCTGATTTGTCTGCACTTGTTCCATTTTGGTAATAATGCCTACATGCATTGAAAAGTACAGCTTCTAAACTATAAAATGATACCCGATTTGTGTTGGTTAAGACTGTAGTTATTAATATTTTGATAATTATTTTTTTTCTTGGCGGGCCTATCCGAGATTAAAGGGTTAAGGTTTTCTAAAAAATGACAAGTTTCAGGTTGTTTCTCATGAAAACATATGATATACCTTCATGCAAGTTTTTTTTTTTTATTGGTTTTGATGCATGAGCTGCATGGACTGCTTTTATGATAATCTTGAGTGCTTTTTTTAAACTAAAAAGTAAGTCCCTATCAACTACCATCATGTTGAGAAGAAAGACTAAGATATTCAATCTTTTTTCCTTTTATGTTCCACATAAGAAAGAAAGTTGTACAGGTTTGGAACGACATGAAGGTGAGTTAATTTTTTGGGTAAACTATACTTTTAGGAGCTATTCCCTTTGTTTTAAATATACTGCGGCAGAGTCCAAATGTGTCCTGCCACTTTAAGGATCCGCCCCCAACAGTAAGGAGCAGGAGAGGAGTAAGTTTTAAATGGCAACTCGTTAGGGAGTGAGAGGTGTGATTGAAGGAAGGTTGTGAGTAGAAAGTTTGCCATTAGTGTATGTGTATTGTGAGAAGTTGGAACACCAACGGAGTGAGGACAAAACATAGAAAGGACAGATAATCAGTGCTTTGCACTAAAAAGTGTAGCCTGTATGTAAAGGCGGGACAAGCTGCAATGTAGATAACTCGTTTGTGTAGAGTGGCGAGCATACGGAGCCTGCCGACCTGCTTAAGTACTCTACGGCTGAGTTGATATGGAGCCATTTCAGAAGCTACGGAGATATTCTGAGCAGCCCGGGTCCCTTCTTGATTTACTCTCCCTCTGCGCTCCTACAGTACTGCCTCGCACACATCAAGGCGCATGCAAATGGATTCCTGACCAGAATACACTATTTCTCAGATTGCCTGAATTCTCACCCATGTACCCACACCTACGCACACACATACACCCTACACATAATCATACACTTTTGGCCAATTAAATGTCAAATCAAATCAAATCAAATCACTTTATTGTCACACAGCCATATACACAAGTGCAATGGTGTGTGAAATTCTTGGGTGCAGTTCCGATCAACATAGCAGTCGTGACTGTGATGAGACATATACCAATTTACAATAACATCAAATTAACACAACACAATTTAAACATCTGTTATACACATAATTACACTCAACAATATACAAATAATAACATACACTGTACAGTATACAATACGCTGTTTTTTTTTTTTTTTTTTTTACTATATAGATACACATTATTCAATAAAAATAAAAAAATAAATATATATATATATATATATATATATATATATATATATATATATATATATATATATATATACAATTGTGTATATATATATATATATATATATATATATATATATATATATATATAGAATGTACAGTATTGTACTGTATTGACATTCAGGCTGTCGGTTGATAGTCAGTTGTTAAGAGAGAACATAATATAATAATAATAATATAATTTATAATAGTCCGGTGTGAGATAGAAGAGTAAGGGTAATAAAGTGTAGTGTTGATGTTTTTTGATCGTGGGAGATCAAGAGTTCAGAAGTCTGATTGCTTGGGGGAAGAAGCTATCATGGAGTCGGCTGGTGCGGGTCCTGATGCTGCGATACCGCCTACCTGATGGTAGCAGTGAGAACAGCCCATGGCTCGGGTGGCTGGAGTCTCTGATGATCCTCCGAGCTTTTTTCACACACCGCCTTGATGATGTGTCTGGCAGTTCGCACCACCCTTTGCAGTGCTTTGCGGTTGTGGGCAGTGCTATTGCCGTACCAGGCGGAGATACAGCCAGTCAGGATGCTCTCCACAGTGCAGGTGTAGAACCGTGTGAGGATGTGGCGGTTCATTCCAAACTTCCTCAGCCGTCTCAGGAAGAAGAGGCGCTGATGAGCCTTCTTCACAACGACTTCAGTGTGGACGGACCACGTGAGTTCCTCAGTGATGTGGACACCCAGGAACTTGAAGCTGCTGACTCTCTCCACTGGTGCTCCATTGATGGTGATGGGACTGTGTTCTCTGTCTTTTCTTCTGAAGTCCACCACAAGCTCCTTTGTCTTACTGACGTTGAGGGAGAGGTTGTGCTCCTGACACCAGTGTGTCAGAGTGTGCACCTCCTCTCTGTAGGCTGTTTCATCATTGTCAGTGATCAGACCTACCACCGTCGTGTCATCAGCAAACTTAATGATGGCATTGGAGCTATGTGTTGCCACACAGTCATGTGTGTACAAGGAATACAGTAGTGGGCTGAGAACACAGCCCTGCGGGGCTCCAGTGTTGAGGGTTAGTGATGAGGAGATGTTGCTGCCTATTCTAACCACCTGGCTTCTGCTTGACAGGAAGTCCAGGATCCAGCTGCACAGCGAGCTGTTTAAGCCCAGAGCCCGGAGTTTCTCATCAAGCTTGGAGGGCACTATGGTGTTGAATGCTGAGCTGTAGTCTACAAACAGCATTCTCACATAAGTGTTCTTTTTTTCCAGGTGGGAGAGAGCAGTGTGTATTGTAGATGCAATGGCATCATCAGTGGAGCGGTTGTTGCGGTAAGCAAACTGCAGCGGGTCAAGATTGAGTGGCAATACAGAGCAGATGTAATCTCTGATTAGTCTCTCAAAACATTTGCTGATGATGGGGGTCAGAGCAACAGGACGCCAGTCATTTAAACAAGTTATTTTTGATTGTTTTGGTACAGGCACAATGGTGGATGTTTTAAAGCATATGGGGACTACAGACAAAGAGAGGGAAAGGTTGAAAATGTCCATAAAAACACCAGCCAGCTGGTTCGCGCACGCTCTGATGACGCGGCCCGGAATGCCGTCTGGGCCCACGGCTTTGCGGATATTCACCCGTCGGAAGGATCGGGTTACATCCGCTACAGAGACGGAGAGTGAACTAACCTCTGCGGCTTCGGCCGTGAGAGCGCTCTCCGCGAGGGCAGTGTTATTTCCCTCGAAACGAGCATAAAAAGTATTTAGCTCATCCGGTATAGAGGCAGCGGTGTTCATGGCGGAGTTTTTATTCCCTTTAAAGTCCGTGATGATGTTAATTCCCTGCCACATGCTTTTAGAGTTGGTGGTGTTAAACTGTCCTTCAATCTTGCTCCTGTACTGGCATTTTTCTGTTTTGATAGTTTTTCGGAGGGCATAACTGGCTTGTTTATGCTCCTCCGCGTTCCCGGAATTAAAAGCGGAGGTCCGCACATTAAGTGCCGCACGAACATCGCTATTTATCCACGTCTTCTGATTCGGATAGATTCGTACAGTTCTGGTCGGAATCACTTCCTCTACGCACGTTCTGATGAAACACATTACGCTATCAGCGTAAAGCTCGATGTCGTCATCAGAGGCGGACCGGAACATCTCCCAGTCCGTGTGATCAAAACAGTCTTGTAGCATAGAGTCTGATTGGTCCAACCAGCACTGGATCGTTCTGAGGGTGGGTGCTTCCTGTTTCAATTTCTGCCTGTAAGCGGGCAGAAGCAGAATGGAAGAGTGGTCCGATTTGCCAAATGGTGAGCGGGGGAGGGATTTGTAGCCATCCCGGAACGGAGAGTAGCAATAATCCAAAACCCGGTCCCCTCGTGTGTTGAAACTAATGTGCTGGTGATATTTTGGTGCGACTGATTTTAAACTGGCTTTATTAAAGTCCCCGGTCACAATGAACGCGGCCTCAGGGTGCGCGGTTTCCTGCTCACTTATAATCCCATACAGTTCCTTGAGTGCCCGGTCTGTGTCGGCTTGTGGGGGAATGTACACAGCAGTGATAATGACCGCTGTGATTTCCCTCGGTAGCCAGAATGGTCGACACAGAAGCAAAAGAAATTCCAGATCAGGAGAACAGAAAGACTTGATGGAATGTATGTTCCTCTGATCACACCAGGATTTGTTGATCATAAAACATACACCACCTCCTCTAGTTTTACCTGAGAGGTCTTTCGCTCTGTCCTCTCAGTGCACGGAGAACCCCGCGGGTTCAATGGCTGAGTCTGGAATCTCCGCAGACATCCAAGTTTCTGTTAGGCAAATAATGCAGCAGTCTCTCGTTGAAAAGAGATCCGCGCTTTCAGCTCGCAGAGCTTGTTATCCAGAGACTGAACATTTGCCAGTAGAATAGTGGGTAGCGGGGGTCGATTTGCGCGGCATCTTACTCTGATGAGAACGCCGGCTCTGTTTCCCCTTTTCCTCCTGCGTTTCCGCGGCCGTGCTGCCCAGACAAAGGGCTCTGCTTGCGTGTTTGTAAACAGCGGGTCGGTATTGAGGAATGTGAAGTCCGGTTTTCGGTGTGAGATCGCTGAACTAATGTCCAAAAGTGTTTGTCTGTCGTAGACAATAAGGCAGACAACATCCAAGACAAAAAACATAAGAATTGTGAACAAAACAAACAAAACATTGCTATGTTGTGTCGGAGCTCGCAACGCAGCAGCCATACTCGGCGCCATCTTGAGTCCAAATGTTTTTGATGTAGTAATTGTTTGTTTGACTTTTTTTTTTTTTTTTTTGGACTGTTTATTTTGAGTTGTTTGATTTACCTATTTCATTGTTTAGACTAAATATACTGAGTTTGAGTCACAGCCACTTGTGTTTTTTATGGACAATATATTTTCTCCTAAAAAAGTGTATCAGTTCGCTGTGGCCGGTGGCTTTTAAAGAGCTATTCTGGAACTAAAATGTATTTTTGACTGGCCCAACTCTGTCTGGTGCCCAAAGTTTTTAATTCAATTTATTTAATTTAATTTAATAAACTGTTTAAATAGCTATTTTGAGTTCGCCACCATTACAATACTAAATGTCTTCCTTTTGGATTACACAGTTCAGACAGCTCAAGGTTGAAGAAAAATATAATATTAATAGAACTGAGTACAAAAGAGGTGGGTACATTTGGACTATGGATCTGGCTCTCAACACCATTTAGATGACTGGAGTAAAGATTTCTGCTTGAAATGTTGTATAATAATTAGACCATTAGGAGGACCTTTTTAGGAAAGTGATTCAATGACAGAGTGAATTCAAGTGTGTGTTGTAACGTTTTTCACTTTTTTCCTTATTTTTTTTTTAGAGCTGAGTGTCAGACAGGGACCACCTATCAAATGTTTGAGGTATGTTTGGTTAGTCAAGTCAGTAGTTTGGTCAGTATGGAAAACAAATGTACAAAGGTAGCATGTGAAAACCGTAATACAAATATTTTCACATGAACCCCTAGAACTTGGAAAAGATTACCAATATTATTTCATACTCCACTTTTACAGTTTTACTCGATTGCTTAAACATATTTCTTGAAATTATGCCTCCTTTTCTCAGAACTCTAAACACAAATCCATAACTTCTCACCCAATTCCCCAAACTTCCTATTTTCAGGTCAAAATGAAGCTCTCCACTCAAAACCATTAAATCTTGCTGAAAAACCAAACTTTGCACTACAACATAGTCTTACACACTGGTGAGATCAATTCAAAACAATACTACAAAAACCGGTAATAAGTTATGATGCTTGTGGTTCTCCCCCTCAAAAACCTTTTCACATGATGAACACAAATGTATACATTTGCACATTTTTTATTTCTTAATGTGCTGTACAGTACAATACACCAAACAACTACAACAAAATTATTCTGCCCCAGCATCCCGTCTTTGGTCTGGGACAGGCCAGAGAATCTCGTCAACATCACAAGCTATATTGGCCCTAGGCAGGCAGCAGGGGTAAAATCCTCTTGCATGCCTGATCCACACCTGGCATGCATCAACTGAAATGTCTTGGCAGGCTTCTTCCATGGCCTGGAGGAGGTGAACACGGATGTGAGTTTCTCGGCCATACACTTTCCACCGCCATGCCGAAAAAAACTCCTCTATCGGGTTTAGAAAGGGAGAGTATGCAGGCAGAAAGATGCGAGGCTGCTCTGGTTGTCCTGGCTCCCTCTGATCAAGCTGAAACACATGCTCTCTTAGACCATCAAGGAAACCAAGCAGGAGTATAGTGTTATAGGGTCCAAGAATGGCATGGCGGTGGAGTACCCTTCATTTACTGATGGGCGTGCACATAGTGACATTCCCTCCTCGCTGGCCAGGGACATTCACAAAAGCCCGATGGCCAAATCCTCCCCCTTCACCTTTTGGTCAAGTTAAATCCAGCCTCATCAACAAGGATAATCTCATGGGGAACAGGCCGGCCTTCAATCTCAAAGATTCTCTGCAAAACACATGAAACACAGTAGAGTAAATGACTACCCTGAAACACAGTTCAAGAGGGCACAAATGGCAGACCACCATATGTACTTTGTGCTACAGTATAAACTGCTGTACTGCTATAATGTGACGGTACACAATACTTCATACAGTATAAAAACTCATACTTGAACATATTCCAGACGTTGGTCTTTCACTCTGTCAGAGTTTCGTTCGAAAGGGACACGGTAGGCCTGTTTAATCCGGAACCTGTGCTTTCAGAGGATGCGATCAATTGTGGAGAGGCTGGTAGCATTTATCCCTCGAAATTGGTGATTGTCTTCAATCACTCTCCTTTGAATCTCTCGCAGGCGGATTACATTGTTGGCAATGACCATATTTACTAGCTCCCTCTCTTGCTCCTCCGACAAAAGCCTCAGCCTGTCTCCACCAGGTGGTCGTCTCTGTGTCCTCCAAAAATAGAAGTACTGATTACTGTAACTATAACACATCCTTTTTACAAAATGGAAGCATACAGAAACTCTATCTGTATGTGAGGCAATTTGATGCATTTCTTTTTATTAGTATAGTGCAACAGATACAGTACATGTATGTGTTGTAACAGCACAGAGTACAGCACTCAAAAGTTACAGTAGAGAGCAGTCTGAAGTATTCCTCCCTGAAGGTTATTATGATCGAGGCAACGGTGAAGCGACTCAAGTTTGGCTGTACTCGTTGCCCAGCCTCCCTCATAGTCATACCATGGACAAGGACATGGTCATCTAGAGTGGCAAGAATTTCATCCGAGACTGCCTGTCTCCTTGCCCTTGCCCTTCACCTTCCTCTTCCTTGTCGTCGTCCTCCTCCTCTTCCTCCACCTCCACCTCCTCCTCTCGTTACTGCTCCTCCACCTCCTCCTCCTCTACGTACTCCTCCTCCACCTCCTACTCTTCCTCTTCCTTCACCTCTTCCTCCACTCCCTACTGCTCTTCCTCCTCCTCCTCTCCGGTGTCCTCAACCTCTTCCTTCATGTCTCTCTGGATCCATTGTTCCAAAACTGAATGAACTGTCTCGGGCCCTTTTATCTATCTATTGAAGGTTCTGATTGGTGTGTGATCAATTTTGACACTTAGTGTTTCCACTTGGGTAATTGTGTTCTAATTGAGCTCAAGCTGTGCTGACTTGAGTGAACAATATTGAATGCTAGTGCTTTCTAAGGGTGCGTTTACATGACAACAATGTACTAAAAACAGAAACGTTTTACCTTCGCATTTTTGAAAAGTTACGCGTACAGACGACAACGTTGATAAAATGATCCCTGTTCACACGGATCTGCGAAAACGACTAAAAATGCTGTATTATGCATGCCAGGCCAGTAGTTGGCAATGTCACTTTGTAAAGAAACACTACATGCCTGCGCACATAAGCATTCTTCCACAGAGCGGTGAAAATAAACAATGAAGATGGCGAAAGCATCAAGCAATTTTGTCTGGATGGACGATGAGGTTGCTTTATTACTACAAGTCTTGAGCAGCACAAACACAATCCTGTAGTCCGCCATTGTAGTTTTGAATGTCTCGCGCATTGTTTTAAAGTACTCGCGCATGCCTATTGACTGAACACGTAATACGTGTGGGCATGACGTCATCGTTTTCACAAATTCGCGTTTTTGTATGTTTACATGGATACAATAACGGCATTATTTTCAAAAACGTGCACTTTGAAACCCGTTTTCTAAAGTTTGCGTTTTCAGGCCCCAAAACGCCGTTGACGTGTAAACGAACAGCCAAATTGCATACAAATTTTCCATTTTTAGTTGAAAATGTTGTCGTGTAAACAGCCCCTAAATGACCACATGGTGTAGGCAATGAGAAATGAAGGGATTTGTGTGTAGAGTTTTGCAGTGACAGTTCAACAAATCTGACTCGTGTCAAAACAGGGTAATAGTGTTTATAGTTTAGGGAAATGGGTGTGCTTTTTGATAAATGGCATTATGGTTTTGAAATTTTTCAAAAGCCTGGTTACAGTGTTTAAGCAATCGAGAAAAAATGTAATATGATAATAATACTGTACAGCATTGCTCTATCAGTTCTTCACACCCACAATAAACAGAAAAGGGGGAGATTTTTTAGGAGATTTTTTTTTTTGTATGTGCGATTTACAATAATGTTTTTGTGTGTGTGTCTGCTATATGAAGGTTCAAGAAACCCATTCAATCGATAAAAGAATAAAAAGCTATTTTTTTCTGTCCAGTTTTTTTATTAGTTGCCTCAATGTTTTCAACATTTTCTATCTGTATTGTTCAGTTGCTATCTAGCAAATGTACACCAATAATAAATAATAGACAATATGTTTAATTCGAGACATTTCCTGAGGCAGGAGCTGTTTCAAGCCAAAGCAACAAATGACAAACCATTTCAGCAATATGCACTGCTTCCCAGGAATAAACTTTAGGTGGGCTGCTGTCTGGCTTGCTGCCATTGATTCAGCCGGTGTACAGTCTTGCACTGGCTCTGTGTTTTTTGGCCAAAGCCAGCATTTGCTTTTCTCACCATCAGTACTCAATCTTGTTGATCCTTCCTTTGGACTGTAATCACATTTCAGATACTATTACAAACATGGACAGCTGGATCCATGTCATTGAGCGAGACACCGGTGCAGTCTGTTATCAGCTGCAGCACTGCTGTTCAATTATGTCACAATGTGTCAGTGAAAGGTAAATCACAATTATTTGTTTGGCAATGTCATAGTTTTTTCTTTTTCAGATCTGTCTGCCTCCATCACCATTTAGACAGAATAGATATAAATCCATTACACACAATCTAGACTATAGTCTAAACTGATATATATATATATATATATATATATATACATACATACATACCTCAAGGTTATAGAAAAGCCTGTTATTCAGCCTGTCTCATTCAGTTGAGCTTTTCTCTAAACAATGATTTCCAATGCAATTTCAGTCTGTACCGTGCATGAGCTGGTATAACCCTTAAGAGTCTATTAGTAATCCCCATTGAAATTACCTGGGCTCGGTTGCAAGAAGCCCCTTAAGTTAAGAAAACCTTTAATTATAATTGTCATGGAATTGTCATCAAGGGATTCCTTAACTTTCTTGCAACTAGATTCTGTTCTTAAAAGCATTTTTTACATTTATGCTCAAAAATGCCACGATCAGTTATACCAAGTTGAAGTGTCTTTATTACCTTAAAGTCCCTGTGAAGTGCCTTGACAAGCGCAGTTCGATTTGCACTCCGTCCGAATATTCATACTTCTCTACTATATAGTATGCCAAAAACAGTATGCCAATGGAGTTGTTTGTCCGAATCCACCGTATTCATGAAACAGTAAGCGAGAAATACCCGGATGACCTACTATCTCAGGTGAAATTTTTTGAAGTGCGGATCGACTGGACGATCCCATAATTCCTCAGGAGCTGAGGCGATGTCACGTTCAAAACACTGGATTTAAAGGAACAGCGGTGAATCTCAAGGCGGATGCCTCTGCTTAACTGTAAGTGCTATATATACAAAGATAACTGTGCCTCGTGCTTGCATTGTGCTAGTTTAACAAAACCAAAGCAGATAGTTTTCCCGGTTATTGTTATAACGTCATATATTCGGGTCATGAGACAATGCCAACGTCCCTGGATGAAGTATGTCCGAAATCTATTCATACTACTCGCATGCATACCTAATAGAACATACTGTTTTGCCAGCAGATAAGTGCATCTTTTATCAAATAAAGTACATACTATGTTGGTACGCGGTTTCAGACACAGCATTGGTGTTGTGACGTATTTTCTATTGAAACAGGAAGTGTGGGCGGAACATGTCGAATGTCTTGCCCATTTTTAAAAATAGCCAATAGGCTTCAGTTTACAGCCATACACACAAACCCCTTTCCACCATGCTGCTCATGTCAGAGAAGCAAACTCAATACCGGCCAGTTTTTCCAAAGGCTTGGGAACCGAACGATGATCTAACTGACAACATTAATCCATAACCAGCTCACAAACGCATACAGCACATTGCAGACTTTGCTTACGATGAGGCTGGAGCCGTTGTGCAAGTCCAATGCAGATGATTAAGAAACAAGCGAGTAAAATATCATATATCATGTTTTGAATCACAATACTCTAAGCATAAAGAATAAAGAACACTTACTCAAGCTGTACATCCCAAGAAACCTCTGACTGAGCAAAAAATATAAACAAAATTTTCATAGCATTCAGCTTCTGCGTTGGTGTGTCCCAATCAGTAATGATTATCCCTATGCACTTTGAAGAAAATTACCCTCCACTGTGAGATTGGTGAATGTGATAACGGTCAGTCAGAACTCACTTTTTAAGCGGTTCTTATAGGAAAAATGTTTGGAACGACCCTACAGCATGGATTTGGGTCCCTTCGAAGTGCACTCCGAAGGCATGATCAACGTCAGTAAGAACATAGCCAGATGCGTTGAACTGTTGTAGGGGGAGGGTGCGTTCTCATTCTAGAAAGCATTTGATTGGACAAGGTTTCTTAACCTCTATGTGGCATCGTGGATGTTCCTGAGTCTTTTTAGCCGGAAGAGAGAGACTACAGATTTTAAATGCTTATATCTTCTGAAACCAAAGTACACTAGCATATAGATGACCTTAAAGCTAATAGATATGGACTAAAAGCTGCAAAACTTTTGATTTCACAGGGCCGTTTAAGTGTTAAAGCAAACTTAATGTAGGCCTACCACTTATTGCTTCATTTTGTTAAGTAGTTCATCAAAACTGTATAGGCCTATTAGTTCAACCAGCTCAATAATAATATTTAAAGAAATAGCTGAAAAAGCTGAACACCCATGATGTTCCTAACCTGTAGGACTTTCTTTCTTCTGTAGAACACAAAAGGAGATTTAATAATCATTTATCTCTATCCTGTTGGCTGAATTAAACACAATGGCAATACTTAGGGACATGGGTGACTGCAGGATTTCATCTGAGGGTAAGCACAGAAATCTGACTAAATTATAGCTACCCTTATATGTAGGGGGTTCCGGAGCATACTACCCTAGGAGATATATTTTTTTTTTTTTTTTTTTTTTTTTGCAAAAACAACACCAAAGTGTTCAATTGGTGACTTTGAGAGTAGCTTTATTAATTATCTTGTGTATGTGTAGCACTGGCTGAAGCTTAAAAGACAGTAACCATTCAGAACAAACATGCTCTCACGGTAAGCAAGATGCAGCGCAACGACAAGAGCTCGAGACGCAGGTGTCTCGAGACACATTTTTAACAGTTTAAATTCTTTTTAACTTGACACGGCATCTAAACATGCAGGGCTCCTGTGAGAGATGCTAAAAACTTAGTAAAAGTGACGTAGTGATCAAAAACATCCACCTAGCGAATGAATTAAAAAACAGCATGAGAGGACACAAAACACAACATTTTTCTCAGGTTAGTCTGAGCACTCATGGTACGCACAGTGCATACTTTAATGCATCATATTCCAAGTCTTCTCAAGACACTTTGTATGTCGTAGGTTTAATAATATTTTTGTAAGACCATGCAGTCATGATATTCAGTCATGAACATTCATGATGATCTCAGTGGAATATAACGTTACTGAAACAATAAACTAGTAGAGAACATGATAATTTAATCAGAATAAGTCATTTTAAATGGACTTTAAATCTGTTTTGCTATCCTTGTTATAACATTAAAAGGAATCCAGCTAACCAACACACCAAATTGTGTCGTGTTTTATGATTACGGTGTTTCTGTTTATAGAATTCTATTAGCTGTCTGCAAGGTGTTTTTTATTTTTAGATTCCATTAACTCTCAGCATGAAAGAAATCCACTGATACCTAGACACCCTTACCTAACTATCAGTTTTAACAGCTCCAAAACTTTGAAGTACTCCAACTGCTGCACTGTGTACTTACTTTAAGTAGCAGGAGCCTTCCATTGTGAAGGTAAAAGGACGAATGTGCTCTAAGGAAACACTGACATCTAGTGGCGATACATATGATGAAAGTAACAGGTGCTAGTGAAACATTGACATCTAGTGGATATAGATGTTACGACATCACTACATAGTTTCATAGTGTTTTTTTAAGCATGTCGTGACTGTATTATTTTGAGTATATCCATGTCAGGTCTGTGCTCAGAAAATGAGCCACCAGTTAAAGGAGTAGTTCACCTAAAAATGGAAAATGTACTTTTTCTCACTCAAACCCATATAGGCCTACTGTTACTTTTTCTTGGAACATAAAAATAGATATTTTAAGCAGCTCTATTCCATAGAATAACAGCTTTTAGTGAGTAGGAGCTTTCATGATTCAAAAAGGACAAATACTATAAAGCATAATTAAAGGTTCAGTATAAAGACATCATAACAGTAGTCAAATGACTTGCACTATGTTCAAAGCTTTCTGGGGCCATAGAAAATCTTAGTGATGTATGGACTACTTTTATGGTATTTTAATGATGTTTTTTTTTTCTTTCATCTTTGGACCTTGACAGCAGTGGTCAAAATTAAGTGTTGCTGTATGTAAAAGAGCATTGTTAGGATTCTTGAACAAAAGATTGATTTAAGATTCTATGAAGCATAACTTGAGGACAGTAAATAATTTTGTGTATTTTCTTTTTGCTAGCCAGCTGATGTTATATCATTTTACAGATTCTTATTTTCTTTGATACAGCACAAAAAAGAAACAAAAGATGACTGAAACAGGCATATTGCAAAGGTAATATTAATTCACAAAGGCACAACTAATTGTGAATTAAAACAGGTAGAAAGCTAAATAAATAAGAGACTTTATCATTCAGAAAGGAAATTATGACATACTGTATAGTACTGTAGTAAAAGTGTTCCCACTCTTTTTAAGGTGCATTTTTCCAAAATTTGAAACAACAGAGGGCAATAGAGATATTTTTGTCAAATGAAGTGCTGCAGAACAGAACATCACAGATGTGAGATATTTCTTTAATAAATTATTATTATTATTATTAATTACAATACACATTACATTGCTATACAGTAGTAAAATATGTTTGTCTTTTTTCCACATTTCACGCATCCATTTAAATCAAGCCTTTATTTTGGCTTTTCTGTGTGTTTTTGACCGTAGTTTCTCACCTCTGGATAAGCAGTTCGCTACATGGCCAAGTGTGATTATTAAACCCCAAAAAGCTAAGATTTTATTAAATAAATATAGTCTGTATTTGCTGTGCACTTCAGAGCACTCTCTGCTGTTTAAGTATAATCACTTAAACTATTTCGTTGGAGCAAAGCAGAAATGACAGTAGATGAGCAGAGAATGGACAGTGCTTTATGACAGTAAACTAATGATGTTGTTTCACACTGCACACCTGCCAACAATGACAAAATTATACGTATTTGTGTGATCGGTCCATCTAACCACTGATCTACAAATGCCCTGGAATCTGAATAAATAAAGCCAGAAATTAATGAAAGTAAATGAGGGTGTGCTGGCCAGTTGTCACTGCCATTCTGTTGTTTGTAGACGCGTGTTCAACCATAAGGAGATGTTCCATTATACAAAAGTCCAGATGTTTATGCAAGTAGTTATAACTTGCATGATATGACTTATATGATAGTCGAAGAATGACCATTTACTGTTTGCACAATGTTATCAAGCTAAACTGTTTGCACAACGTTATCAAGCTTATCAAGTAAAATAACTGTGTTTTAAGACCTTTGGTGGTTTCATATTATTCTTCTTTCAAGAGGGAAATTTGTCTTAATTCACAGTAAGACAAGATTGATATTGAAGATCAGTCATAAAGTCAGCAGCATTAGACAAAGTAGAATAATGAACAAATATTGCTTTGTATCCTATTATTGGGGATGAGGAAATAACTTTAACCCTTACCTCTTCAAGTCACGATGTCTAATGCAATATGCTGCTTTAAAAATGGTATAAAACACAGGGCATATTGTGCTTGTGTAATGTTGTTGAATGCAGACACAAACAATAAAAGACTGTGAAATGATTGAATAGACACATACAAAATAGGGGTCGATACACAAGTACACACAGTTGAACCAATACAGTGTTCCGGTAATATCCAAAACCGAAGACACCATATTAAAGGTATGTGTGAACTGTAAATATAATGACAAGTGTATGCCAGTCTCTCTCTGTGCCGGTGGTGCAAAAACAGATTTGAATCTCTTTAGTTAGATTACATCAATATTTGAAATGTGTAGATAAATAACGTCTCGGTTCCCTGAGACTCAGTACACTTGACATTGCATGCTAACGCATATGGGGAGTTGTCCTTCCACGCATCCTAGTTGAAACCTCTCTACAATAACACCAATATTCTAATATTGGCTATGGTGTTCGAGCCCCGCCCTTTTAGGTGCGAAGCTGTCCGCTATAAAAGCAGGTGCACAAACCATTCCTCAGAATTTTCAGACTGAGGGATAAGGAGCGCATCGCTCGCACCTCAGAAGAACTCAGAGTCTTGCAGTGCGGCCAGCATTCGCAATGTCTCGTTCCCTTCGTCTCAGGGAACCAAGGTTACATACATAACCGAGATGTTCCCTTACGACTCAGTACACTTGACATTGCATGCTAACGCTTATGGGGAACAGAATCCCATCACACCGCACCACACAACATAATCTTCCAGAGTGGAAACATGACGCCAGGACTGCGACCGACATGAGTATGCCACAAGTGAGTGACCCTCATGTTGGGCCCAGTGGGGAGCACTCAGAATGTATATATGAACTATATAGTATGAATTAATCCCTTCACGAACCCAGTCGGGAAGGGAGTTATTTATAGTGCTTGTGACTTTATGGTATATTACAACAGTCTGATTCAGGCGGTTGTGTAAAATGATGGGAAGCCCGTACTTAAGGGGAGGGAGCATAAGTATATTATTGGCAAACAAAATAGCAAGTGCTCTAAACAGAGAGGACTTGTGAAGAGAGAGATGTGATGTCTAGGTTGTAAAACTTTGCGAACGTGTTTTGAGAAGACCATCCTGCTGCAAAACATATGTCTTGTAAAGATGCACCATTCATCCATGCCCATGAGCAGGCCATTCCTCTAGTTGAGGGTGCTTTAACACCAATTGGGCAGATCTTACCCTGCAACTCGTAAGCCAGGGCAATCGCATCAACGATCCAGTGAGAAAGTCTTTGCTTGGAGATGGACATTCCTTTCGTGCATCCTCCATAGCACATAAAGAGCTGATCAGACAGTCTGAACTGGCGGGTTCGCTCAACATATGCGTGTAGCGTCCGCACAGGGCATAACAAATGCAAGGACTGTTCCTCATCCGAAATAAAGGGAGGAGGGAAGAAAGCTTGAAGGTGAACCACCTGCACTCTGAAGGGCATGGTTAGAACCTTAGGCACATAGTTTGGCATAACAGTTTTCTTTCCCGTGATCCACACTGGAGAGGATGTAATCACTGTGTGGGCGAGCTGAATTGGGTGTGTGCCAGGATTTTGACAGTTCGTTATGAACTTCAGGGAAGAACGGGGCAGATCTACGAGACGTGGTCGCTTGACGGTGTCCGGACTGCAGGAACCATTCATCAAGGCGAGATTGAGTAGGTTCCTCTTGAGAAGACCACTCGATATCGAGCTCTTCGACCACCCTTGAAAGGACGGGAAGCATCTCCTTGTCAGTGGTGCTTACATGCGCCTCGCCCTCACCGGGGGAGGGGCGGTAGCATCATCCACTGACCACTTGCCTGATGCAGCAAGAGACATGACATCGTCATCATCGCCAGCATCAGAATCGCCGAACAAGACATAAGAAATATATATTTTAGGGTGCCAGTCAAAATTAAAGTTTGCAGATTGTTTGCTCTCACCCCCTAGATTTGTTCTTCCATATATACAGTAAACACACACAAAAATTTAAGACAATCCAACATTGTTTATTGGTGGCACAACATCCCTGAATTTGAAAACAAAATGCTTAAAAATGTTTAAGAATCACAGTGTATAGTGTGCACAATTCAGACATGGCTTATTTCAGTCACTGCAGAGTTTTTCAACAATGATTGACTTCTTGGACACAGGAAACCGTTGACAGTGACCTTCAACAACCTGAAGCAGGTACTGTTTTTGTTCCTCTTGGTTTGTGATAACAGAATTGAAGTTCTAATCAGTGACACGCCACATTCAGCAGCATCATCGACAACCTTCTGCTGCTGTACCCTGTGACAACTGATACTGTAATGTTCATTGCTCTCCCAGCTGCTAGGATCCTGCTGTAGGAAGTCTGTTTCAATCTGCATGACAGGTGTTTAGTGAAACAAAGTGTGATAGTGTCAACTGAGGCACAATGCTTTCTTCCAGTGATTCGATTCGAGGTGCAGGGCTGTCTTTACCAGGTTTTGACAAAGCTGCTACCATGTCAACCTTCTCAGTGGCAAAAAGAACAGTTTTACAATATCCAAACTGGAACGAGAACCAGTATTTGGATTAGATTACACTTCAGTGTAGTCTATATTCTGAATTATCACTCACAGAAAATCTGTAACAAAACAGAATGTGTAATACATTGCAACACCATTAGTAATTAACTATAAAAATTGTGCAAATGAAATAACAAAGCACAGTTACCTATATAACTCAATTTACGCTGAAAATTTGAAGAACTCGATAACTTCAGTTTGCTTGTGCAGAAAACATCAACACTAACACCAAAGAATATATATAATTAGCAGTAAAAAATACATAAATAAGTAAAGAGTCCACAGTACCACACACTACAGTTTTCCTGTGGTTGCCATCAATTTATTTGTCAGTTAAATTCAAGTTGGTGCTGAGACACACTCTGTTGTGCCGGACATATATAACATATACACTGCATACAATACATTTGTGCCACCAGTAAATGTTAAAATATTTTCTTGAAATATTATCTGCTTTACACTCGAGTCAAATGGAAAACTTCTGGGGGGTGAGAGCACGGAAAAGCTGAATTTTAATTTTTCTCATTCATGTCATTGGCACCCTTATATATTTATTTTTCATACAATATTCAATATGCAATTGCTTTGTAAGGATACACAACACCTGCCGAAGTGCTGCGGGGAATCAGGATGCTGAAGCAGCCCGTTTACCAGCGAAGTGGTGAGGCAGAGTGATTTTTGCCAGAACACTGCAGGGGAGCGGAGAGTCTTCTCGTTGCCATGAAGATTCCGCCCGATGACTCGTGTAGTCGACGGTGAAGCAGTAGAGGGCTTCTAAATGAGAGATGAATTGCTGTCTTGAAGGAAGAAAATTCTGAGGAATGGTGTTTGTGCACCTGCTTTTATAGCGGACAGCTTCGCGCCTAAAAGGGTGGGGCTCAAACACCATAGCCAATATTAGACTATTGGTATTATTGTAGAGAGGTTTCAACTAGGTCGTGTGGAAGGACAACTCCACATATGTATTAGCATGCAAAGTCAAGTGTACTGAGTTGTAAGGGAACTAGTCAGTCACTGTGATTTTGACAACCTTGGAAGCTGGTCTGAATTGACTGGTATAAACTGGCCATATTGACTATGGAATATTGTTGTGATGGCGTCACAACCAGCTCAGTTTGCTGAATCTATGAATTGATCTATGAATGTTGGTATTGATGCTCTCACAGTATGACTTATGAATTAATTTGGACATGTCCACCAGTGGGATTTTTTGTTCCCTATCTGTCACTCACTCGACATTGTGTCGATGTAGTGACACTAAGGGTCGCTCTTGGGAGCCCGAGACACCTCTGGTCTTTGATAAAAGGCCAATGAAAATTGGCGAGTGGTATTTGCATGCCACTCCCCCGGACATAAGGGTATAATAGGAGCTGGTATGCAACCACTCATTCAGATTTTCTCTTCGGAGCAGAACGGTCATGCTCATTGAGCTGAATACTACTGTTCATTCACCTCTGCTGAATCTGACAGCGCATTTCAGTGGCTTCTCCCTCCTCTGCACTGGTGCACTGCAGAGAACGTGCCCTGGGCGCTTCGGCAGAAAAACAAGAGAGTATATTTTCTGAAAGAGCTATTCCTCCTCTAAAAGAGTATATATTTCTCTAAAAGAGCGGCACACATGGAACGTCTTTTTAAAGATGCGCCTTTCTAAAGATGCCTTTCCGATTGTGTGTTATTCCTGGTTGCGGTTGTTATCTCTCAACTTCGGATGGTCATGATCGCTGTCTTTCGTGTCTGGGCGCGACCCACACGGAGGCAGCGTTTGTGGATGGTTCATGTTCTCACTGCGAGAACATGACCATGGCAACGTTGCGGTCGCGGCTTGCTTTTGTAAGAAAGAAAGCCACCCCAGCGGCTCCCCGCCTCGGTCCTTCTACCTACGGGTATAAGGCCAGCGCGGCTAGCACTGGGGGCGATTTGGGGACCCCAATGGGATCATCTCCACCGGGTATCCCCCGCGGACCTCCCATTCCCCAGCACGCTCGTCTGCCCCAATCGGGCTTCCGGATGAGCTCGCTGGCTCATGGTGAGTCTGGCTTCTTGTTCAGAGCCCGCGAAGATGATGAGATATCGAGCGCAGCATCGGAGAGCGGGCTTGTCCAGTCAGACGCAGAAGCCTCAGCTGGGCTTCCCCCTTCGGGGACAATTGCCCAGTCACAAGCCGATGCCGAAATGACGGACATGCTTTCCCGGGCGGCCGCGAGTGACGGGTTAGAGTGGAACCCTCCGCTCTCTCCTGAAACCTTGCAGCTTGATGATTGGTTCCTGGGCTCACGGCGCCGCTCAAAGTAGTCACGCCCCTGCTCCAGTGCCATTCTTCTCGGAAGTGCACGAGGAGCTGACAAAGTCGTGGGAGGCACCTTTTACTGCCCGGCCCCGATTCCGCAGTTCCCCGCTCTCACTACCCTCGATGGCGGGGCGGCCAGGGGCTATACGGCGATTCCCCCGGTGGATAAGGCGCTCACGGTGCACCTATGCCTGCAGAGCGCGGACGCCCCTAAGCTCCTGTCCAAGCCCTGTAGGCTCACGTCATCCCTGACGGCTAAAGCCTACAGCGCTGCTGGACAAGCCACCTCTGCCCTGCACACCATGGCTCTCCTGCAGGTCCACCAAGCCAAGGCGTTGAAAGAACTGCACGAGGGTAGTTCCGCCCCAGATTTGATGCAGGAACTGCGCTCGGCGTCCGACCTCGCTCTCCGAGCGACGAAGGTCATGGCGCAGTCTCTTGGGCGGACGATGGCCACACTAGTGGTCCAGGAGTGCCACCTTTGGCTCAACCTGGTCAAGATGGGCGAGGCCAACAAGACACGGCTCCTTGCTGCCCCCATTTTGGGTGGAAAATCTTTTGTTGCCTTTTTGTTTGATTTCGGCGCATGCCCAAGTGGCTGCGGTACCCAACAGTTCAGCAAAAGAGCGGCTATCTTCCTCCCTGGGTCACATACCCGGTGTGTACGGTCGTCACCACGACTACCGTCCACGGGTTTTTTTCTTGCAGGATTGGTGCTCCAGTGGTGGCCTTTCCGCCCCTAAGCGCCCAGCTGTGGCACACAGCCACCCCCGAAGTGACAGTCTTCCACGGGTTATGAGGACAGGCCTCTTCCTCCCCCGTCCCAGGCTGTTCCGGGGGTGGTCACAAGGAGCCAGGTAAGTGCTTCGATGTCCCTAGACTCAGCACAGCCACGACGTGGTGTGGCACCTCGAGCTCCACTCCACCGCGAGGCCCCACCTGCCAGTACGTCTGACGACATTGTCCCCTTGGTCCCCCTTGCGCGGAACTTGGACGTGTGGCTCACGCTTTCCAATCCGTCACGATGGCTGATCCGGACCGTCCAACTCGGCTACGCGATTCAGTTCACCAGGCGCCCGCCCAGGTTCAGCGGTATTCACTTCACCTTGGTCAAGAGCGAAAACACTGCCACCTTGCGCGCGGAGATCGCTACCCTCCTACGGAAGGGCGCGATAGAACCTGTCCCTCCAGCCGAGATGAAGAAAGGGGTTTACAGCCCCAACTTCATCGTACCGAAAAAAGGCAGTGGGTCGCGGCCAATCTTGGACCTGAGAGTACTGAACTGGGCTTTACACAGACTCCCGTTCAAGATGCTGACGCAAAAACACATTCTGGCGAGCATCCGGCATCAAGATTGGTTCGCGGCAGTAGACCTGAAGGATGCGTACTTCCACGTCTCAATCTTCCTCGACACAGACCCTTCCTGCGGTTTGCATTCAAGGCAATATCAGTACGTATCAGTACAAAGTCCTCCCTTTCGGCCTGTCCCTGTCTCCTCACATCTTTATGAAGGTCGCAGAGGCTGCCCTTGCCCCTTTAAGGGAGGTGGGCATTCGCATTCTCAATTATCTCGACGACTGGCTAATCCCTAGCTCATGTTGTGCGCACACTGGGACCTGGTGCTCTCACACCTCAGCCAACTAGGGCTTTGGGTCAACTGGGAAAAGAGCAAGCTCCTCCCGGTTCAGAGCATCTCTTTTCTAGGTTTGGAGTTGGACTCGGTCTCCTTGACGGCGCGTCCTACGAACAAGTGCGTCCAGTCGGTGCTGGGCTGTTTGAAGGCGTTCAAACAGAAAACAGCAGTTCCACTGAAAATTTTTCAGAGGCTCCTGGGGCATATGGTGTCCTCGGCGGTGGCCACCCCGCTCGGGTTGATGCATATAAGGCCGCTTCAGCACTGGCTCCAGACTTGAGTCCCGAGATGGGCATAGCGCCACGGATGGGCACCCTCTGGCACCTGCGGTGGTAGACACGATCATTCAGGCTAGGGCCCCCTCTACGAGGCGCCTGTATGCCTTTAAGTGCCGTCTGTTCGCTAAGTGGTGTTCTTCCCGACACGAAGACCCCCAGAGATGCGCAGTCGGATCAGTGCTTTCCTTCCTGCAGAAGAGGTTGGAAGGGAGGCTGTCCCCTTCCACCTTGAAGGTGTACGTTGCCGCTATAGCTGCACACCACGACGCAGTCGACGGTAAGTCCTTAGGGAAGCACGACCTGATCATCAGGTTCCTAAGAGGCGCCAGGAGGCTGAATCCCTCTAGTCCGTGCCTCATTCCCTCATGGGACCTCTCTGTAGTTCTTCAGGGTCTACAGAGAGCCCCCTTTGAGCCTTTGCAGTCAGCCGAGCTTAAGGCATTATCCTTGAAGACTGCCCTCCTGACTGCGCTCACTTCCATCAAGAGGGTCGGTGACCTGCAAGCATTCTCTGTCAGCGAAACGTGCCTGGAGTTCGGTCCGGGTTACTCTCATGTGATCCTGAGACCCCGACCGGGCTATGTGCCCAAGGTTCCCACCACCCCTTTTAGGGACCAGGTGGTGAACCTGCAAGCTCTGCCCCATGAGGAGGCAGACCCAGCCCTGTCATCGCTGTGTCCAGCGCGCGCTTTACACATCTATTTGGATCGCACACAGAGCTTTTTGAAATAGCCGGACCTTATATCGGCTCCTCAGCATAAAACCTGAATGAGTGGTTGCATACCAGCTCCTTTTATACCCGTATGTCCGGGGGAGTGGCATGCAAATACCACTCGCCAATTTTCATTGGCCTTTTATCAAAGACCAGAGGTGTCTCTGGCTCCCAAGAGTGACCCCTAGTGTCACTACATCGACACAACGTCTCATTCCCTCCATCAGGGAATGGAGGTTACACAAGTAACCATGATGTTTTCAGGTCAATGTTACATTTCAAACTCTGCTGAAGTTAACTCTGCTCCATCTGTTTATTGAAATGGATTTAGCCTCTTACTAAGCAAATAAATTAAATGTAATACTACTACTAATTTATATGAATAGTTAACAATTACAGCTAATTTATCTATTTTGAATACTAGTAATACATTGACCACATGCTGTTCAGTTACATCTTTTACAAATGTGCTTCTTGTCTCAAATACAAAGATTTTTGCCTGTTTTTAAATATTATAACCCATGAAACCTCTTTTTCTGTTTTTGCTCTCCTGTGTATTTTGTTCCTTAAAAATATTTTGTTACACAAACTCAAATACAAGTTGAGAAATGTGCCCAAAAGTGGCCAGAATTGGACTACAGCTGGGGTTGTAGTCAAGTATTGCAAAATTGAAATCTGGTTGCATGCAGTCTTTGTTATTAGATGAATAATGGGGCAATAATGCAAAATATTTGAATCTTTCAAGGGCCCATTTGAGGATTACACAAGACTAATCTTCTGAGAGACATTAAATGTTACAAGTGCTATAACTTACTAATGTTTATTTTTATAGATTTTTTTGTAATGAGTTAAAAGTTAGGTATTTTATATGTTGATGTTGACACAATCCAATATTTCAGTAAACACTGGTGGCCAAACGTTTGGAATAATGTACAGATTCTGCTCTTATGGAAAGAAATTGGTACTTTTATTCACCAAAGTGGCTTTCAACTGATCACAATGTATAGTCAGGACATTAATAACTTTGTCCAGATACTCAGGTGACATTTCACCCCACGCTTCCTGTAGCACTTGCCATAGATGTGGCTGTCTTGTCGGGCACTTCTCACACACCATACAGTCTAGCTGATCCCAAAAAAGCAAAATCTGTACAGTATTCCAAACTTTTGGCCGCCAGTATTTTAATTATATTATGAAGTTATGCTAAATTTCATGTTTCTTTTTTTCTCTAGCATTCCCATGGTCTCAGCTTTATTTTACTTTTTGCAGAACATTTCAATCAAAACACACAAAATAAAATAAGATGTGCTTTATGTAGGCAACATCTTAGTCACAAAGTGGATCCATTCCTATAATGAACATTAACAGAACAGTGTCAAGTTCCAGATCAGTTCAGCAAAGTATATAAGCCATTGATATCAGCCCAGAAATCTAGAGGGGGTAGTAAGGCTTAAGGCATGCTCACACCAAATCCGTGATGATTTTGCGAGACGAACTTCTGACAGAAGGTCTATTCATACAGAGTCCGTAAAAACATGAAATGAAAATCTATTTCACTCCTGTACAGTTGGCGGCGCTGTTGTTATACTTGTCTCCTGTCCGAACCTTCAGCTATTGGGCCAAGTTCACACAGAAGCAGAATATGGTTGTCAGACCTGTTTTGAGTGCTTAATACAGTTGCGTTTACACACAGAACGGTTATTTACTAGTGTGACAACCGCATTCTTTAACCGAACTGACACCCGCAAACTTTCAGGACTCACAACCGTATTCTCTGCAAACCTGTGCTGTGTGAATGCAACCATACTGGACAACTAGTTGTTAGTAACGTCATATAATGTGAGAGTCGCGGTGCACTGTACATGAGCGTGTCTTGTGTGTTTCATGTGGGGTTTCCTTAATTCACAGAGACGGAGATATGAGCTGTGTGTCATCCGAATGTTCAACCGCTGTTTTCCACCGGCTGCTCAGGGCACGAGCCGCGCGACAAAAAAGCTGTGCTCTGCACGCGGTTAAAGAGAATTCAAAGCCACTGTCGGTTGTTATGATCTGATGGACGAACTTGCTTCTCATTTGGACTTGTTTATTTAATAGCACGGAGTCAATTGTGAAAAGACATGCCGGTGTTATGGACGTCGCCATCTTTAATATTTACTTCTGTCACTGTCACTTTGATTACAGCTGTTAGAATACGGTTGTGACTTCAATTGTTCGTTCATACAGACAGTATTCAAGCCGCTAGTGTAAGATGTTGTATGAACAGGGGATTTCAAGACTTACAGACCTGTAAGTAAATGCGGTTGACTGTGTGAACGTAGCCTTAGAGATTAAAATAATGAATGCTGTTAACGCATTTATTTACCTAATTCGGCATAACTGTTTCATCATGTTCTTTCCATGATGTTGATAGATTTAGATGAATATATCATTTGTGTTTTTTGATGTGAGTGAGAGGAGTAAAGAGCACATTTGCATAGCTAAATATATGTCCTATTTATATTTCCACATGTATTTTTCAACGAGTATTTTCCAAACATACTCCAGAACCCAACTTCTCTTATTATAATGCCTGGATAATATAACACAAGGTACAGTGATATGAATATACGTGGAATAATGTACATTAAGAATAACAGTTTAGTATAAAATAGTATTCATATATGTAAAGTAATAGAAAATACTGGCTCACTACCTTAACTTTATTTAAATTATTGCAATACTTTGTTATATTATCCTTGCAATAAAATAGCAGTGTGGTTCTGCAGTTCGTTTGTCTGAAAACATTGCATGTAACAAATCTTTTTATGAGATTTTACAACGAACTTAGTCCAAACTTATTGCTGAACCCCGCTGCTATTTTTAATGCCATGAGAATATAACAGGCACAGTGATATACATATTAAATAATGCACATTAAGACAAAACACCATAAGTAGACTTTCAAAAACGGAACGGGTTATGATTGCAATACTAAGGGTTCATGACAACTATTTATAAGTATATAAGTTTCGGGTGTGTATCAGCTGCACGTCCAATGCCTGTGTTTGCCAGTTCATTAGCGCCACCAACATGCAGGATTGAGCAGCTGCAGCGACTGACAAAAATCTCTTATCTCATTGGTCAGTCAGTTTTCATCGCAGTCCTAAGGGAATAAAAATCGGAACACTCTCTGTAAAAACAAATCGGAGGACGATTTGTCGGACTCGGTATGAATAGCTGCATCGGTATCGATTGTTACAAAAACTCGTTCGGAACGAATATTCGTACAGAAAAAACGGGTTTGGTTAAGAAGCATTTTGAAAGAAACTATTCATGTTCCCATTCATGTTTTTCATTTACTCACTGTACAAAAGCCCTAACCACGTCCCTTAATTTGCATGTGCACGTGTAAGTGTAATTGAATGAGAGGCTGGTTGGACTGTTCGAGAAAAATCATAAGGGTTTCTGTATATAACTCCCATGAGTGATTTATTACAAGTTGTATTTCTATATTACCTGTATAGCCACTTTCACTGGCTGCTGGTTGATGCACGTATCAAATTCAAGGCTCTGATGCTGGCATACAGAACAGTTACTGGGTCTGCTCCAGCATACCTAAAATCATTTATGCAGAGCTACGCGCCCACTAGAAGCCTGCGGTCGGCTAAGGAACATCGCCTTGTTGTACCAACACAAAGAGGCACCAAAACACTTTCCCGGACTTTCGGCTTCATCGTACCACGTTGGTGGAATGACTTTCCCAACTCCATCCGTGAAGCTGACTCACTTCCTGTCTTCAAAAAACGGCTAAAAACACATCTTTTCCATGAGCACTTAACCAGTAAAAAAAAAAAAAAAGGAAAAAAAAAAAAAAGATTTCTTGTTGCACTTTAATCTGTTTTGAATGCTATTCTGATGCTAGTGAAACTTTGTAATATGGCACTTTTCGTACCACTGTCTCCTTAAAATGATTCGCTAATGTGTTCCTCTTTTGTAAGTCGCGTTGGATAAAAGCGTCTGCCAAATGAATAAATGTAAATGTATATATTGTTTTCTAAGTAATCACTGAACCGTGAAACGATCGCGTTTTAGATTGCGATTATGAAAGGCTGAAATGTTTGGATACTCTGACATTGTGTTCTTGGATAATTGCGTTTGTCACAATAATACAAATCTACTTTGATGTTCATTCGATATTCATGTTGTGCAGTATTATTTAACATCGCTAGAGCTTTATTACTTAATTTAAACGTCTTATATATGTTACTGTTATTCTGAAGTGTTGAAAGGGACCAACTATTGTTATTGCTGATCATTACCTCATATTTAGCATAATTACCTGCATAACTTTGTTGGTGTAATATCCATAGATTTATTTAACTTAAAGTCGTTTTCTGTTTTTCTTGTTATCCTTTAGACCACACAAATAGCCTACTGACTTGTATACAGAACGTCTATTAATTTTGTAAACTGGAATTCCTTCTCCTGACTGTTTCTCTTACCGGAAACACCTCTATAAGCACTTCACCCGAACCCAAAGTTCTATTTTGTGTTCTTCAGAAGAAAGAAAGTCGGGTTTGGAACAACATGAGAGTGGGTAAATAATAGCAGAATGGTTTTTGTTGTTGTTGTTGTTGTTGTTTGTTTGTTTGTTTGTTTGTTTTTTTTGTGTTAACTAACCCTTTAATTCTGTAATGATCCATACCAGTCTGTAGAGACTAAAGTTATAAAACATTAAAGGTATTCACCCAAAAATGAAAATTCTCTCATCATTTACTCACCCTCATGCCATCCCAGATGTGTATGACTTTATTTTTTTCAGCAGAACACAAACGAAGATAGAAGAATATCTCAGCTCTGTAAGTCCCCACAATGCAAGTGAATGGTGACCATATTTTTAAGCTCCAATATGCACATAAAGTTAGCATGAAAGTAATCCATAACAATCCAGTGGTCAAATCTATATCTATATCAGAAGCGGTATGATAAGTGTGTGTGAGAAATAGATCAATATTTTAAGTCTTTTTTACTATAAATTATCCTCCCTGCCCAGTAGGCGATATGCACAAATAATATAAATTGGTAAAAACAAAGGAAGAATGTGAAAGTGAAAGTGGAGATTGATAGTAAAAACAGAGCAGAAATATTCTTCTAAAAATCTGTGTTCAGCAGAAGAAACAAAGTCATACACATATGAGATGGCATAAGGGTGAGTAGATGATGAGAGATTTTTCATTTTTAATACTTTAATACAGATAGCATTTTATATATTGCATTATTCTTAGTTGTAGCAGCCAACTTAGTGGCCTGCAGAGGACTGGACCGTCTGGAAGAGAAGGTACCGCCCTGCAGTTTCCACCAGAAGAGGTAGCCTAATGTAGATTTTGGTTGGCCTATTCTAATGATGATGATGACATAAAGAAAATATTAACAAGTTTTTCAAAACTGCTTCCTGAATACCACTCTCTAAGTTGGTTGCTGGATTGGTTTGGTTAATGTGCATTTGATATTAAAAATGCTCAAGTGGTTTCCCAAAGCAACTTTTTCTGCTCTTTGACCCCCCTAACAGTTGGTAGCAAGCATCAAGGAAGTGGTATCTTCAACTGTGGAAACTGCCAAAGATGGCATCGCCACTCCCATCAAACACACCTCAAACTCTGTGTTAAGCATGGCATCTAGAGGGTACAGCAGAGTAAGAATGCCTAAAGTGTCAGCATGCAGTGTGTCCCTAACAGCAAGCCTGACTGCCTGGCCGAGCAGAGAGCTGACAGGGCTCTGACTCTGACAAAGTGCCTGGTTGACTACATCCTTCCTGCATCCTCTGAGACAGGTAATCATGCTTTTCCTACATTCTGTAGCAGATTTTTATCAGAAAAGTCGAGATTTTGAAGAGTTGTTATGGAGTGCTTGGTATTTTTGGTTCTGTAAAAAATCTTGTGTTTTTACGCACAAGTTTGGAACAACATGAGGGTGAGTAAATGATCAGAATGTTTATATTTGGGTGAACTGGTCCTTTAATGTGGCTCCAGCAAAATGCGTCATGTGTTTTTAAAGCTGGGCACTAGATGTCGCTGTATCGTCATTGTTAAAGTGATGAAGTCTGGAAATGTGACATTTCTGTTAGAAGAGTTCAGATGGGTAAAATTTGACTGCATTGCTTTCATTTATTTATATTTTTATTGTTGAATAATGACTAGTTAATTTAGACTCTCCAATCAGCAATTTTATGCATTCTGTCAAATGTAAACATAGTCTTTGTCCTCCTACTTTCATGACAACCACATTTATAGAATTATGTGTTTTGAATTGCATTGTTGTAGTTCATGAAAATTTGATAATGCGAGGAAAAAGCCATGGATAAAGTTATTACGGAGCTCTGGATTGAATAAATGTTGATCTAGTGAGTCATGGCCATCTCCTGGAAGAACAATAGTAGCCTTGTTACCTCATTGCTTTCTGTTTATTTTATTGTTTCAGTTTTAAGTATACACTGTAGATCTGTTCCTCTCAGAGATGTGTCCACTGACATGTATTCAAACTTGCGTCATTCACACTTCTGAATTTCATCATTTGTTAATGGATTGTTTAAACAGGATGTTGTTATCACCTTTGTTTATTTAGTAGTCCTCCCTCTCTTCCTGTCTGTCTTTCTCTTATATTTTACTGCTGACTAAATGTAGACCTCCATGCCTAACAAAACTGAATTATTCAGACTTTGACTGCTCTTTTTGTGTGTGTGGATAGAACATGTTTTCCCAAAGGAATAGTCTCATTTACACACCCTCTTTGTTCCAAATCCATATGACTTTCTTTCTTTCTGCAGAACACAAAAGGAGATAATTTAATGATAATTTAACTAAGACATGTTGGCTCAATTGAATAAAATGGCTTTTGACATTGACTCACTTTAATGCTTAATAAAGCATCAAAAAGTGTCATATAAGTAGTCTGTTAATCATATTCAAGTCTTCTAAAGGAATATGATCACTTTGTATGATGAACAGACAATAATTTAAGTTGTTTTACACTATCAAATCAAACAAAATCATTGATAAAATATGTGAACAGCAGTGAATCCAATATGGCAGTGACATTGATAAGATCAAACCTCATTGGTTTTTGTGTGACTCGTGACTAAAATGTCATGACGTCATAAAAAAAATTTACATTTTCATTTTTGAGTAAAGTATTCCTTTAAATCTTGAGGCTAAGGGATAATGCTGGCCCCTTGTGTTGTGTTTCACAGTGTTTTGTGTCTAATAAGAGGACAATACCTCTGGTTGACTAAGGACACAGTCAAGAGTTACATGACCTGTGCTCCTGACCTGTTTAGCTTCTGCACTCAATGCAAAGGGTACAGTGCATTGTGGTATTTCGTTGTTTGTTGTTGTTTGATGATATGTTAAAAAAGGAATAGTCTGCCTAAAAATGAAAATTCCTTGATCATTTATTCACCCTCATATTGTTTCAAACCAGTGTGATATTCTTTCTTATGTGGAAACCATTCCTTTAAAGGGATAATTCACCAAAAAATTGTATCATTTACTCACCCTCATGCCATCCCAGATGTGTATGACATTCTTTCTACTGCAGAACACAAAGATTTTTAGAAGAATATCTCAGCTCTATTGGTCCACACAATGCAAGTGAATGGTGGCCAGAACTTTGAAGGTCCATAAAGCATATAAAGGCAACACAAAAGTAACCCATAAGACTCCAGTGGTTAAATCCATATCTTCAGAAACGATATGATAGGTGTGGGTGAGAAACAGGTCAATATCTAAGTCAATTTTCACTTTAAATCTACATTAAAATGCGAGAGGACCGAGTTCTTCTTCTTGTGTTTTTGCCGATTCACATTCTTTGTGCATATTGCCATCTACTGGGCAGGGAAAAGACAGAAATAAAAGGGATGGATAAAGCAAAGGAAAATAATAAATAAATCATATTTGCACAACAGCCCAGTTGGTGGCGATATGCATGAAGAATGTGAATCAGCAAAAAACACAAGAAGAAATCTCATTAACATTGGTCTGTTTCTCACCCACACTTTTCATATAGTTTCTGAAGATATTAATTTAACCACTGGAGTCTTATGGATTACTTTATGCTGCTTTTATGTGCTTTTTGAGAAATTGAGAAATTTTTCGGTTTTGGGTGAACTATCCCTTAAACTTACTTAGACACTTTGCTGCTTAGAAGCGATGATTCCTTAGAAATAAAAGTTCATAAGATCTCAGCATTTCCTCTTTGGTTGATCCTTTGTTTTTCCATGAGTCTGAAAGTGTGTCGCCGGGGGTAATTCCTTCTTCACGTGGCCCTAAAAAAGCAGCACGTTGCTAGTTATTTCTATCCCAATAAATTCTTTTCTATTGCTATGTTTAATGGTACATTCAGCAGAGAAAATCTATTTAGTGTGTGTTTTGTCTGGCGTTGCAAATTGAATTGAAAATCATTTAATGCTGGATATTGAGCAAGAAGACCTGAATGCTTCTGTAGCCCAGAGCTTAGTGGCCCTTGTGTGTCATTATTACATCAGAGTGTATGTTATGTTTATACACAGTGGAAAAGAGGAAGTGCTTCCTGAAAAATGTGTCCTTTTGGCCTCCATTTAGATAATCTGTAGCATTGTCCAGAAGATACAAAGCTGAAAATATCTCCTTCTCACTTCCGGCATCTCTTTGTTTATGTAATTTCCTAGCCTGCACAAATTAATTTTCCCCACTTTATGTCAAAGAGGCAAAGAGAACACACATTGTGATACATTTCATAACGATGATGTTAAAGGTTCAGTCATTGTTTTTTCTAATTGTTAAACTTTTAAACTGAAAGAAATAGTATGATAGTAGTTTTTGAAGAGCAGTTGTTTAAAATTTTGTGCACCTACAGATTTAGAGAAAAGGTGGCTTTATTTTACAGTACATGGTGCTAGGTGCATATTCATGAGTGCCACCATGTTGAGATAATATGACCAGCTGAATATTACTCGCTTTATATCAATAAACTTCTATAATTAAATGCTTTAAGTCTTGGAATAAATTAATCATGACTGACTGCGAATAGTGTGTTTTTATAATGACATTAGTAACTTGAGAATTTTGTTTTTGCGTGATGCTGCTAAAGACTAATGCGGTGATCGTGGCAGTAGAAAGCCTATTCTGGTTGAATACCAACTGTATGCCGCTGACTGGCAGTGAACATAAAAAGAAATTTGACTGAAAGCACCTTTAAATTAATATTTCATTAAAAATGTAAATTCTTACTCACCCTAAAATCAGTTCAACCCTGTATGACTGACTTGTGTTGGACACAAAAGGGAAATTTCTGAAGAATATTCTGTCCAATTTTGCTGTCAAGCTCCAAAATGACAATAAAGCACCATAAAAGTGGTCCATATGACTCCAATATTCCTGACATAAAGCTTTTATATGGCTTCAGAATTCTTGGAATGTAGTTGTGTGGACTAAATATATGATGCATTATAGAGCTTTTTTTTATTTTATTTTTTTTTTATTTTGGAGCTTGACAGACCCAGTTCCCATTTATTATATGGAAAATAGCAGCCAGGATATTCTCCAAAAATTCACCATTCATCTTCCATGGAAAAGAGAAAGTCATGCAGCTTTGGAACATGAGGGTAAGTAAATAATGACAGAATGTTCATTTTTGGGTAAACTATTATTTTAATCAAGCCTTTTTAAAATATCATTTACATTAACTATTCTGTCTGTCCTATTTATGTCCTTTTGTAACTATTTTAATGAAACTGCATGAAATACATTTTAACCACTCTGTGACCCTTTCACATTCATCCATCATCACAGAGAGAGAGCAAATGAAGATGTGTGTTTTTGGACCGCTATAAGAGAGTGTGAAGCAGTTGAAATGCCTCCCTTCCGCTCTTTATGTGCTCACATAAGCAGTAACAGTTTTTTTTTTTTTTTCTTTTAAGAAGATGATGGGAGAGTAGGAGAGCAGGAGCCTGATGTTGGAGCCTCTGGCCCAAAGCCCAGCCTCAGCAGGCTGGGAGCACTGCCTGCACCGTCTATAGACGTGCTTTTGAGAAGACAGCTGCACAGCTCCAACGCACTAAAAGTCAAGGTCAGGAACTGGTCACACGCATCCCTGGCATGACTCCCCTGGTAAGCAGCAATCAATATTCATGTTTTAGTTTGTCCATGCAATTTTGTGCCAGATTAGCCCATTCAGTTCAACTCTTCACAAAACCCACAGAGAATTAGGGCTCATCAGTGTTCCTCTAAAATGTGCGCATCCACATCCATCCGCATATCCACTGATTTTCGTATGGAACTTTAGTATTCGAGAACTGTACACAGATTTCAAGTTAATAGCGGCACCAAACCGTTTTTCCTGTCTTGTTCAGCAAGAGATAAAATTAGAGGGAACATTGGTTACATGCATACCAATCGTTCAGTTTATACATTCAGTTCAACACAAAGCTATGTATCCACACCCTACCAAGCCAGCTGAACCAAACTGGAAGCTCAGTAACTCGGCACATGACATAACCCAGCAGAGCCACACAGGCCAGCTCGCCATGACAACAAACCCCCGGTTATACATACAGTTGTATAGACTGATCAAACCACAGTTGCTACAGTAACACCCAAATTAAAAACCACAAGATTATGCAGTAAGTATGCAGTAAAGTCCAACTGTAAGTAAAGAGTGGGTTATTGCCATACCTCTCCTCCTGAGCCTCTCAATGACATTACGTGTGTTATGATACAATGCCAACAGTTTAGTTTAAACTCAAGTGAGACTGTAAATAAAAAAACACAGGCACACATTAGGTCTGTATTCATTTTACATTGTCAAATGTGCACAGCAGAAAAATTAAAATGAAGGTTAAACAGCAATAACTGTGAACTGACTCCCAATTGTTTGCATAGCCTAAGTTAAGTATTCACTGTCCCGTGCCATTGATATTGACGCTGTCCTATGTTGGGGCAAAGTAAATGTCATTGGCTAAAGTTTTTTTTACATTTAATGTTGGAGCATGGAACACAGACTGTATAAATACAAGACCCTAGCTGGTACAGAGTGTGCAGTACACCCTGTAGTTTGTGATGTTCGGTTTAAGATAGTCTAAATTAGTCTTTGTTGTGCAGTTGCCCTGGTTAAAGAAATAGTGAAGATTTCATAGGTTTATATAACAACTAAATGAAACTTCACGGTAACATGTTACATTACAGTGTCCATATTGCAAACATGTAACATGTCACTTATACAATAGTAATAATAGTAACAATGTATTTACAAGGAGCTTCACAAAATAATTACATTTTAAAGGTGCAGTGCATAAAATCTGCGGCATTAGCAGCACCGAGTGAAAAGCAATCTGTTTGTTTAAGCAGAGATAACACTGCATGAATTTGGGGCGGGACAACTTGTTTGTGTGAATAAAAGATGGGGAGTGTTTGAAATTTGTTTGAAAACAATTTTTGTAATTCTGTTTTGTGCCGCTTGTGGTGCAGAAATTGCACACTTACATGAACACTGTAAAATATTTTTATTTTTATTATGTACAATTATTTTTTCTATAGAGTTCAGAAAAAAATATTTATAAATACAGATAAAAATACATCTGATATCTGTGGTTTTGTGTTTGGAGGTTGATTATACTAAGAGGAGTATGAAGACCATAGGAGGTATAGTACTGGGACTCCCAAGCTCTCTGTCTGCGTTTCAGAAAGATGGTCAGCAGCACATTCCTCGGAGAGAAATTACAAATAATGAGTCTGAGGAGCTCACCCATTTGAGGATCTCTAATTCGGTTATTTTAAGACTTTAGTAAATAATAACAAATGACATAAAAAAGCTAAAAATACAGGTAACACTTTACAATAAGGTTCCATTCGTTAACATTAGTTGATGCATTAGGTATCATGAACTAACAAAGAACAATATATGTTTTTACAGCATTTATTAATCTTTGTTAATGTTAGTTAATACAAATACAATTGTTCATTGTTAGTTCATAGTGCATTAACAAATGTTAACATATACAACTTTTGATTTAAAAAAATATATTAGTATATGTTGAAATTAACAATAACCAAGATTAATAAATGCTGTAAAAGTATTGTTCATTCTTAGTTCATGTTAACTAATGTTAAAGGTGCAGTATGTAAGATTATAAAATGTATACAGTTGAAGTCAGAAGTTTACATACACTTAGGCTGAAATCATTAAAACTCATTTGTTTAACCACTCCACAGATTTAATATTAGCAAGTCATTTAGGACATCTACTTTGTGCAAGACACAAGTAATTTTTCCAACAATTTAAAACCCTTGTTATTAATGACACCTGTGGCCGTTATGTGAACTGCAGCCAGCTACCTGTTGCTCGTGCTCATGCTCGTGCACACACTCCATAGCAGAGCATGTGAGCGGAGCGATCGCGGAGCATTTAGCGGAGCGGTGATAATTTCACCTGAGCAAATAGTGCCTTTTTGAAGATTCCGCTCCGCTCTCTCAGGCCGCTCAGTGCTGCTCTCTCAACCCAGAATGCACTTCGTGATATGCTGGTTTGGGAATCTGCTAAATAAGTAATAGGCCTAAGGTTATGGAGCTCTAACATTGTTTTAGTGAAGTTGCAAACCTTATAACCTCAATAAATGCAAAGTATTAATCAAAGCTAAGAACGTAGAAATCGAAAGGAAGTGTGGAGAGAAGGTGAGAATTAGCAAATATTCCTTTTGGAATCGTACGCGTCACATTGCCAGAAAGCACGAGTATGTGCTACGCGATGTAGTGCAGCAAAAGGTGAGCTAGTAGGCTACACTACTGTTCGATAATAAATTAATAGACAAGTAATGTATCTTGTTGTTTTTGCCATCATGTTAGTGCAGCTGCCAGCTAGATGCAAGCCCGGTTCTGCCTCAATTGAATATGTAAGCTTAATAATACTGTATATTGGCAAAGCATTTTGCCTTGAATCCCAGCTTACACACACAAAACCAATAAACATATATGATCTTGCAGATCAGTGTGTTCTAATTTGCAGGCAGAGCATTCTGTTTTCATGCCTCTATTGTACAATTGAGCATTTGATTAGTAAAGATTTCCGCTCTCGCATAGAGAATTTCATAGCGGAATTATCTCACTTAATCTACCAGCTTTTGATATCTGCTTTGGGATAAAGTGGCTCATAACTGCTGGTCAGTTTCCCAAAGCCAAATCCACACCTTAATGAGAAGTGAAACATAAAAAAATTATTCTAGATTAGTGGTTGCAGATAACATCTTCGACATCGCTTGCTGCATTCATGCGCAGAGAAAAAATCTATTAATGACTGTAAACTTTTCTTAATCGAAGGCAGTGTAATTTGTGAATTAAATCATTTTTATTTGTTTTAGGATCATTAAACCTGATTTCATCTAATATATATATATATTGGACAAAATCTCACTTTATGTAGGACAAATATTTTTTATTTGTTAAATCCATGGTTAAACCTTGCTGTACATATAATGTACAACACATGATCGTTTGATGCATATAAAGTCCAGATTCAATTTATAATGCTTTAAAAATATCAAGGAAAACAAAGGGGGCACATGGTATCTACTAATATAATAATTATTATATAAATATCCACAGTCCTTTAGATTGCATATGATTCGTACATATAAAATTGTAGGGAATATTAATAAAGCAACAACACTGAAAAAGAGATAAACATTATCTGCTGTTTTCTGGATAACTTAATAAACCCTTTAAAACTGAACACAAAATTAGGATGAGAAATTGCTCATTTTAATTTACAGACACAAAGTCTGATAGCATTAAATCAGAAACATATTAATGTATCAAATCTAGAGTACAATCATGAATTTCACTTTTACCTGCAATATTTTTCCTGGTATCAGTCCATGTTTTCATTATTGCCATAAAGGACTCAAACAAACTTAAAGTTGAAAAGATTGTGGTTTTCTGGGTCGGTTGTATCACTCGGGTCCAGTTTAAACTGAAAATCGCAAATTTGCACGTATGCGAGTTTCTGTGCCAACACACATATATTTTATCAATTGTAGATGCATGTTTGATGACTTAAATAAAGGTAATTTAGAACTGACATTTTTTAAGGCATTATTTGAAGATGAAGATGACATATACGCTAACAGAGAAATATTTGACTGATTACAAATGATAAGGAAGGCCTGGTTGACCCGATTATCTAACAGCAGTTGTAAACCAGTCCAAAATAAACAGTGAGATTTTATATACTAAAACATAACAATACAGTCACATAATTTCAGATGTGTACATTAATAATCATTTGATAATTTAATAAATGTTGGCCTATACTCTATATATTTCACCCAGAGGGGCACCTCAGCCCATGTGGGCAAAGGGGCAGTTGCTTGGGCCACTGTAGCTACCCCCTGTGTGCGTGTTTGGAACCAAGTATACTACAGAGAAATTTCATGTCCGAGTGGGATTTGAGCGAACACTTTTTTACCGGTGAGCGGTACTTGAGCGGAGCGTCTGCTTGGGCCGTGAGTGGCTGAGCGGAGCGCACGTGCATGGAGCGGGTTATTGAGCTTCGCTCACATGCTCTGCTCCATAGAGACGAGAGCATCGACCAAAACAATGACGTAACGTACAAAGAGACAATGTGATTCACCGGCATCATGCTGACAGATGAGGTAGCATAATTAAAATTACACAGTTATGATTGTTTTACTACAAACTTTGAGACTGTATATTATATTTGACTCTCCAGTGCTGGAACAGAGCTAAAACAATGTGTGGATATAGGTCTGACTATGCAAGACTATAGTTTGAAGTAATCACTTTTCTTTGCATGATACATTGACTGCATTTATACGATAGCCTATGTTGGCATTAGCTAGCTAGCCAGCTTTATCAATAGCTGTTAGCTAAATTTGGTGGATGATGACAGTAGCTGTTTATAAAATAGACAGCACATTATAAATATGCTGACACAATTCAGTATTGATGTGATTCCATCACAACTGTCATTTTGATATATCGATGCGCTATTGTTTTATAATAACAGAATGTATATATTTTCTGTATAACCAAGTTACGTTACACTAATGAATGGATCTTTTTGCATTATCTTGAAAATTTTCTAGCATTCATTCCATGTGTTATTGTAGTTTATCTAAAATTACACAGATCAGTCCTTATGGCACTATATTTCACATGCCTTGCAGTTATGTAAGCTTACCTGTCTGTGGCAGCGGGGGCGTGGTCAAGCATCTCTCCGGAGAGAGAGAGGTAAGGGTGCTTACACCTGAGCTAAATTATGTCTAAAACCTGTCTCTAATTTCAGTGAGCACGGGGAGAGCGGCATAAGAGAGCCACACAGCCAGTAGACGAGAAAGAGAGATTGGCACAAGGAAGGCCACGGCGTCATATGTTGTTATTGTAGATGAAGTGAGACTATCTAAATAACTATTTGTTTGTGAAACTGTGTGGAACTGTAGACGACAGAGTGCTCAATTAAACGCCTACCTGAACCAGGAAACCTTGCTTCTTGCCTCCTCCTTCCACTGAGAAGTGTGATACTGTCCAATAAGAAGAACGTCAGTTTGATCCCCAAAACCAAACGAAGGTCCCTCCAGGAATCAAATGCCCTGCTGATGTTCACTCTAGTTTTCGCTCAACCACGATTATGTTCCCGCTTAGCCAGATGGGATTCAGTAGATAAATGTTTGTTTGTGTAGGAGTTGGTGTTATGCTGGGAGCTGTACTTTTGCTGGATTCCATCTCTAAGATAACGTTACCTAGTGTTGCAGTTTGTTGTCACTGTTGAATAGCAGAAGAGAAGCACTGAGGCAAGGCACTCAGGAGCGCGTATAAACGTCACATCCTTTGGATTTTCCCGGCAAAAGCGACCCGCTCCCTTCGCATGAAAATCAGTCTACAGGCTTTAATAGGCAACCTAGGAAGTCTGGGAAGGACTCATTTTTTAAGTTGCGTTACAAACCGTTCACACATTGGCCAAAAAATGTGAATATTACATGAGAATTATTATATATTGCTCCTTTAACAAATGGAACCACATTGTAAAGTTTTTACCAAAATACATGCCGTTTGAGTTTTACTTCTTAATTACTACTTTTACTTTTTAACTAGTTTCTTGGCAGTTTATTTATGTACAATAATTTACAGTTATACAACAAATGTTCATACCTCCCAATAAGCCTTTAGAATTTGTTTTGCCTCTCCCTGTGAAATACCTTTTAAAGATTTCCTAAATTAACCTAAAAGATTGTTTGAATATTTATTTCTAGAAACCATTCTTAGCTTTCATCACACATTCCATGGGACTACCTCCACAGGACTCTTATTTAGAATAATAGAGAAGAGATTTTTACGTTTTATTTCACAACACATGTTGTTAGCAGTCCGGGCAAGAAGCCCAGTCTGAGGAAAACCTAATAGATTTACATTTTGCATATCAGTGTGTAGCATGCAGTAGTATATTAGTCTTACTACAATGAGGAGTGTAGTACAGGGACATCCATATAAGCATCTCAAAGAAAAATGTTGTAATGATCTTAGTTTGCTATTATTGCTCTATTTTGCATTGCCCTAAAACACTAATACTAAATTGGTGTCCCGCTAACTAAGGCTATAAGCTTCATTTGCTGTAAGACATTTGTAGATGTTGGAGAATCAGAATCAGGTGTTGGTAAGCATGGTAAACCTTTGACTGCTATGGAGTTGTTTCAAGTCAGCTAGTGAATGTTTTGGCCCTGTTACATATACAGTGCATTCAGAAAGTATTCAGACCCCTTGATTTATTTTCACATTTTATGTTGCAGCCTTGTGCTAAAATGCTTTAAATTATTATTTTTTTCACATCAATCTAAACTTCATACCCCATAATGACAAAGCAAAAAACCGATTGTTGATAACTTTGCAAATTTATAAAAAAATATATATATATATCACATTGACATAAGTATTCAAATCCTTAACTCAGTACTTAGTTGAAGCACCTTTGGCAGCAATTACAGCATCAAGTATATTTGGGTATGATGCGACAAGTTTTGCACACCTGGATTTGGGGATTTTCTTCCATCTCTGCAGATCCTCTCAAGCTCTGTCAGGTTGGATGGGGACTGTCGGTGGACAGCCATTTTCAGGTCTCTCCAGAGATGTTTGATTGGGTTCAAGTCTGGGCTTTGGCTGGGCCACTCAAGGACATTCACAGAGTTGTCCCTAAGCCACTCTTGAATTGTCTTGGCTGTGTGCTTAGGGTCATTTTCCTGTTGGAAGGTGAACCTTCGCCACAGTCTGAGGTCCTGAGCCCCCTGAACCAGGTTTTCATTAAGGATATCTCTGTATTTTGCTGCATTCAGCTTTCCTTCAACCCTGACCAGTCCCTCAGTCCCTGCTGCTGAAAAACACCCCCACAGTATGATGCTACCACCATGCTTCATTGTTGGGTTGGTATTGCGCAGGTGATGAGCGGTGCCTGGTTTCATCCAGACATGATGCTTTGAAATGAGGCCAAACAGTTCAATCTTCATTTCATCAGACCAAAGAATCTGGTTTCTCACAGTCTGAGAGTCCTTTAGGTGATTTTTTACTAATACCAAATGGGCATTCATGTGTCTTGCACTGAGGAGAGGCTTCCGTCTGGCCACTCTGTCATAAAGCTCAGATCGGTGGAGTGTTGCAGTGATAGCTGTCCTTCTGCAAGTTTCTCCCATCTCCATACATGATCTCTGGAGCTCAACCAGAGTGACCATCGGGTTCTTGGTCACCTCTCTTACCAAGGCTCTTCTCTCCTGATTGCTCAGTTTGGCTGGGTGACCAGCTTTAGGAAGAGTCCTGGTTGTTCCAAACTTCTTCCATTTAAGAATGATGGAGGTCACTGTGCTCTTGGGAACCTTCAATGCAGCCAAAACAATTTTGTAGCCCTCCCCAGATCTGTGCCTCGACACAATCCTGTCTCTGAGCTCTGCAGGCAGTTCCTTTGACCTCATGGCTTGGTTTTTGCTCTGATATGCATTTTCAGCTGTGAGACCTTATATAGACAGGTGTGTGCCTTTCCAAATCATGTCCAATCAATTTAATTTGCCACAGGTGGACTCCAGTCAAAGTGTAGAAACTACACTTATATTAAAAAAAAAAATTAAAAAAAAGTTGATCCAGATATGGGATGCACCCAAGCTAAATTTCAAGTGTCATAGCAAAGGGTCTTAATACTTATGTCAGTGTGATATATATATATATATATATATATATATATATACATTTGCAAAGTTATAAAAAATCTGGGGTATGGACTGTAGATTGATGTGAAAAAAATTACTTAAAGCATTTTAGCACAAGGCTGCAACATAACAAAATGTGAATGAAGGGGTCTGAATACTTTCTGAACGCAATGTACAATAAACAAAGAAATACTTATTATTTTTTCTCTTACAGAGTAATGGGATGCAGAGCCTGGTCACAGGATTAAGGTAGCAGTTACAGAAGGCCTATACATCTATAGTGGCAAATGTTAAGAAAGCCCCTCGAACCAGCTTCAACCTGGCAAAGTATGGAGTCAGCATCATCATTGGGTTCTTTGGCACAGCCAGGGAGAGAGCACTCCACAACCTTTCTTATTATGGGCTGGTGAGTAAGTCATCCTTGGGCCTTATTTGATTTGGCCTCTCACGTGCTGTGAAGTGTCTGGAATTCAGTTCACGTGGAGTCTTCACATGTGGATAGACCCCCTCGAACACCTCGCACATACACAAACAAACATACACACCCCAACCACATTACCCACTACTGCTGTGATCACACACCTAGCTCTGCATGGTACAGTCCAAATAATTCCTTCATAGACTGAGGGCAACTCATTGAATTAAAGTAGAAAATTGTGACCATTCTCTAAGATTTTAAAGGTCACCAGATTTCCTTAATATTTTAGACTTAATTCAGAAGGTTAGTCTATAGAGTGTATCCTTGCAAACCAAGGATTAGTTGTCTCTGCATATTAAGCTGGGATAAAAAGTATTTTAACATTGAAAAATACACACTTCAGCTTTAAAATAAATGTAAAAAAATTTTTTTTTATGTGTAAAGAAGGAAGTACAAACTTTAGGTCATTTGAACAGATTGCACAAATGTTAAATGTTTTTCTTTTCTGATACAATTTTGAGTAATATTCCTTTTAAGCACCTCTAGTGCACCTATGACTCTCTGCAGGGGGAAAAAAAACCCAACAACAAGGCCTTTTTTCAGAGGCTGAGTTTTATGACTCTGACAAAGTTTCATGTCACTCAAGTCCTGAGAACTTCCTGTGTTATCTCAAACATTACTGTTACGAGCCCCTGCTCTTTGGCTTCTGTTTTTTCCTGTGTAGGCTGCCAATCATATGTAGGTGGAGACTTTAACCAGCTACACCTGGAGTCCTGCTTATTTAAAGAGGTGCTGGATGCACTTCATGGGTGCTGCTGCCCCAGGAAACTTACTCCAGTGTTTAGTGTTTGTTTGATATTGATTTCATATTTTATTTTAAGAGGATGGTGAGTGTTGTCTTGTTTAGTTAAAATAGATTACAGTGGACAGATTACGCAAACAAGCTAACGCGGAAGATTTGTTTCGGAGTTTCTTTTCCAATGGGAGTTAGAAAGGTTTCTTAACTCTTCGTTTTTTCACGTTTTATTTAGTCAGCTCACCTGTCCTTTTGTTTTCTGATTTTGATGGCTTAGGTTGGTACCAAACTTGGGTCATAACAATTACACACACTCCCTTTAATGTACTCAATGTGAATATAATTTTGCATCCAAAGACCATTTTGGTTTCCTTCACAGAAGCCATAACTATTTTTTTCTGTGAACGTTTGCTGTCTGAAGTTTAGGAAGGATTTTCCATTCAAAGCAATATAGATTTTGACATGATTAAAGAAATGGTTCACCCAAAGATGAAAATTCTCTCATTTACTCATCCTAATACCCATCCAGATGTGTTTGACTTTCTTTATTCTGCAGAACACAAACAAAGATTTCTAGAAGAATATCTCAGCCCTGTAGGTCCATATAATGCAAGTGAATGGTGACCAACATTTTTAAACCGTACATCGTGCCATTGCAGTCTCTAGGTATGATCATGATTTCAAACTTGATTACACTTCCTAGTGCTTGATGCATGACGCTAGGAAGTGTAATCAAGCTTGAAATCATGATCGGCAAGGAGCAGTGTTGCCAATTTAGCGACTTTGTCGCTAGATTTAGCGACATTTCAGACCCCTTTAGCGACTATTTTTTTTCTAAAAAGCACCTAGCGACAAATCTAGCGGCTTTTTGGACAAACCACAGCTACTTTCCATAGAAGAGTCACCAGTACTGCTGCGAGGTCTTGCTTTCTCGCCACAGGCAAACCTCTCTCTGCGTCTACTCTGTTCAGTGAGTGGCAGAGAGGAGCAACACATTCAGCTGACCGCACGGCAGCTGACACAGATGTAAATGAGCTGCGCATGTGCAAACAGAGTTGCCAAGGACCAATCGCTAATCTGTATTGTTTGCTCCTCTGTTTTAATTTTAAACAATTTAATTTGTCCATTATTTTTCTTCTCATTTGCCTATCGCACGTAGTTTAACTCCATTTTGTGCCCATTTCAATCTGTTGATCAGTATGCACATAATGTTGTTCTTTTGAAAATATGCACATAGGTTTTTTTTCATAAATATGCACATAGTTCCTTTGTATGGTTTTATCCTGAGTGGCAGCACACCACCCGGCCTGTATACATACCCTTAGTTGCCTGTTAAGCCGCCGATACACTTGCTTTTCACCAATGCAATGCATTCACCAATGGTTTGCTTTGTCAACATCGTTGTTCAAATATTGATTGCGCACTTTTAAATCTTAAAAAAAAAAATCTTTGTATCTGGAGGATTAAAAGGTTTATCCACTAGGGAGCAAATAGGCCTAATCATCCCTGACTGAAAACGGAACATCCTTCTTGTGGTTTGTTACCCAGATGGAAGCTGTGCGCTGTGTGAGAAAAAAATAAGACATTCTGTCACTTCTAACTTTCTCTCTGAGTGATCATTTTACATATAAATATAGCCGAAATCACAGCACAGCCGTTGTCTTTAACTTATGTTATAAAATCAGGATTTTAGCAGTGTAGAGCAGCAGCTTGGAAATTGCTTGGAAGTGACTACTGGTTAACATGTAGTCTTAATGGGCGGCGTTTTAGTCACTATTTCATACTCGTTCCATTGTCTGACAACAGAAATAGAACAAATATGTAAATGAGAACAGCTTTATTTATTAAAATACAGTATGTGAGCACAGAAAGTAGTAAGTGAAGCAAACAGATGTAAAGGGCTGACACAAGGCAGAATGCAAATACAACACGATGACGTCATGAATATGCTAATTACGCATGACGTCATCTAGCACATTTAACGACTTTTCGAGCAGGCTTTAGCTACTTTTCATTGAAAGTAGTTGGCAACACTGCCAAGGAGACTCCTGATATCAAGATTTATTGTGAAAAAGGAGTTACATTTTTGTCTTTTTTCACCCCAAACTGGTTGGATCAATTCAGAAGACATGTATTAAAACACTGGAGTCATATGGACTACTTTTATGCTGCCTTTATGTGCTTTTTGGAGCTTTGAAATTTTGGTCACCATTCACTTGCATTGTGTGGACCAACAGAGCTGAGATATTCTTAAATTTTTTGTTTGTGTTTTGCAAAAGAATGAGAATTTACATTTTTGGGTGAACTGTCCCTTTAAGACAGGGGTCGGGAACCTATGGCTCGCGAGCCACAAGTGGCTCTTTGTTAAAAATCAAGTGGCTGGCAGGGTGTCTCACCATTCATCACCAACACATGATCGTTTAAAACTTTCTAGAGATAATTTTCCTACAGAAAGTGTGGGTGCGATTGCAAAGCTTGAAGTCAATGACACTGTTCTGATTTCCTTCCGAATTTGTTGTACACCCTACTCCTGGTGAACAAGGTTTGAAATGAACACCCGCCAAATGCAGATTTTTCATGCGGAGTATTTTGCTGATGTACCAGCCACTGTGGAAGACGACCTGTAAGACATCTCGGAGTGATATATTACAAGAAATTAGATACAAAGAAGCGCGTTTGACGAAACGTGATTATATTTTGAAGAACAGACAAAAGAAAAGCCACCGATGCGCATCTAATTTGATGTGCAGTGAGCTCTGCTGTTCATGAGTGCAATGAAAGCGCTTCTCCAAAACATGCACATGCTTAGAGTTCTGGGCCTCGTTTCCCAATAACTATTGATCTTAGTTGTTAAGAGCATTTTCTACAAGCGATTTTATGAAAGTTCGTTATTTTATGATGTGCACCCAGGGTGTGATATAGCACCCGCCACCTGCAAAATGTGACGAGGCTCAATCCAGTTCACAAGCTCCTTGTCCAAATGTATTTCATGCGCGGGTAATTTTGCTCATCTACCCACAACAGGCGGGCGACCTGTAAGACGTCTCGGAGTGACACATGACAAAAATGCTGTTAGTCAAAAAGAGTCGCTTGAAGAAACACACTTTATTATATTTTTAAGAACAGACAAAAGAAAAGCCATCAGTGCTCGTGTCTGATTCGCTGTTTGTTCAAAGGCGTGCAACGGGACCCTGTCTCGTGGAGCAAGCGCATGTATAGAGTTATCACTCCTTTTTCTCTGTTTCATTCATCTGAAAACTGTTTGCAAGAATAATGTTGTCTTTGAGAATGCTGCAAATGATCTCCAATCATCTCGTGAGGTGCTGTGAGTTTAGTTTCTCTTTATTTCCATGGAGCTGTTTGCTCTTACACATTTTGAACGCAACTCTGCTGGTTCAGTAATATATACAGGTATCTTTGTATTAAAGAAACAAAGACAAAAGTGATTAAATCAAAGTAATACAAGACACGTTCACCTTGAACCTAAAATGTATTTCTATTTTCTTTAGGCAGCATTAACTGTTTTACAAAAAGCAATACAAACACATTCGATAAGAACACACATTTGGCAGCATTTTTTGGGAACACAAGGGAAATTATTAGGCGTATTTATTATGATGATTATTATAATGATCCTTACATTTATAATTGTCTTTAGTTCTTAATTTGTAGGCTTTAAGTAATTTTTCACCTGTTGTGATACTTGCGTGATGGAGAAAGTTTTGGATTTGGGGAGGTGGTTATATATAAGATTGAATCACTTCATTATTTTAATTGCTTTTTCCGTTTCATTTAAAGTGCAATTTGAATTTAGAAATGTCTTTTTAAGTTTTTCGTGTTTCAATAAATTTATTTAATTTTTAAAGCAAAATCAATAAAGCAAAAATATTCACTGACCTTGGGGGTTAACCATATAATCAGATATTGCGATATTTTAAATGCGATTATCATTAAAATATTTTTTACATATCGCCCAGCCCAAAAGGGAAGTTAGATTTTTCATGAACAATTGTAAAATGACCCGCACAAACACGTGTACTCAATTCCATAATGTAACGTTACCTATTAATTTTTGCATATTTGTTTGTTTTTGAGTAGTCTATGGGCAATATAAACATTTTATTTTATTGAAAAACTTCGTTTTTGAAAATAGTAAATTATTCATTTGTGGTATGGCTCTTTCGAAAAAATGCATCAACCAAAAATTGAAAAATTGGCTCCTTAGTGAAAACAGGTTCCTGACCCCTGCTTTAAGACATTTAAGTGCCTACTAGGATCATAGCAAATAGCTTACCACTTGCAATGCCATCAGTGTTACATCAAAAGAGGAATAATCGTGCTTACCAACCTTAACTTATAAGACATCAATAGAATTTTGAGATTTTTTACATTTACAGAGTGCCCTGGTCTCGGCCACGGCGTTGTTGGAATCCACGATGGAGGATGGTACGTTTTGTTACGTTAACTCTATATTCTGCTTGTAAGCTTCACTTTATTTAGTTGACCAGCTACTGGAAAGCTTGCTTCTAAAACAACCAGGCCAATTTAACTGTTACACTTGTGTAAAATCACCATGCAACAACTGCTTTATGCAGCACAATGAGCTAGTAGCTAACAGCTAGCGGCAGTGTTATTGTTTATGGTCAGTAATGTTTGTGTCGCGTTTAAGATGATGTCACAGCAGTAGAGACGGCGTAACTATGACGATCAGCCTATAATCCCACCCATGTTGAGGCGGCACTAAACTGCAGTGGAAAAGCAAGCTCAGAAAAGTATAGCGAGCAGAGTCGAGTCGAACCGTAACTTGCAGTGGAAAAGTGCCATAAATAACCATACAGGCCCGGTTCTACGGGGATGCTTGAGGGTGCTAAGCACACTCTAACGAACCTTAGAGCACCCTCAATTGCAGACCAGGGCAAACTACTGCCCGCGGGTCGATTTATCATGAACGTTTTTATTAGATCTTTCATTTATCTGGATTTGGGACCTATCGCGCATCCATAAGCTTTTAATATGCTCATGGTTGCCAGATAATAGATGCAACACCCCAATCAGAGATTTATACTTGCACAAATAGGACATATTTCGCCTTATGTCATACTTAATTTATGCAATCTGGCAACCATGCATGCGTGTGCGCACACTCTCTCCTCGTCTGATAAAAACCTTAAAGTGCTCAATAGTGCAATATTATGCTCAAAGAAAAGTGTGATGCAGCCACTCCATGTCCATTCGTGATGCTGCGTGTGCTGTTTAGTGCCAAGACTGCAAGCAAACCTTTTCAGTGACAAACTTTAGTAAAATCCCAATATATCTAAACATCATTCGCACGCGGAGGGGACATGCAAGCAAAACCAAGTGAGAGAGGATTATGTTTGTTCTTTGTGTTATTTGTAAAATGATAAATCCTTCACACCTGTATGTGAATGTTACTCTGGCAGTAGTCATTTATCAGTGTCATGCAGCCTGTTTAATTCAGTTGTGTGCTGAATGGGATGCCAAATAGACCATTGATGAGACTCACATCATGACCCATGAGCGTGTAAAAAGGTTGATAATGTTTTGAGAATAAAACAACTTTGTCCACTTTGCGGCCAACATTAAAATAAGCCTTTAGAATCTATAATTTCTGAATATTTAATTTTACTATTAAACCAGACTCCTGATGTAGTGTTAAATTGAATACTAAATTACCACTGCATTGAAGTATGGTAAAATAAACAAGTAATAATTATACTTAATCAGTTTTACTAACACATGATAGAAAATGTAACAGAAAAACTTAAAGCAATCGCAGAATGGTCCCATCAGAATACACTTCAGAAATTTGTGCATCATTTATTGAGTGCATGAGTGCACTACTACTACTGGGATTAAAAGATACAACTATGCAGAAATGTTTATCTTCTCTCTTTCATGTTCTACTTAACAGCTGATGTGGCCCCTGTCCCAAAACAATTGCACACCTCCGCTCAATTGAATATGTAAGTCTAATACTGTAAATTGACAAGCAGATTTCCTTGAATCCCATCAATCACACAAAAATCCCTGCAGTTTGTGAACACACAATTGAATTAAAACTTATAAACGTGTATGATTGTGCAAATCAGTATGTCCTAATCTGCAGGTGCAGCATTTTGCTGTCATTTTCAGCGACAGATCATGTGAAAGAAAATGAATCAATAAATGTTTTGTACATAAAAAACTGTTATTTACGTTGTTTTAGTAGCATTTAAACATGATTTAATATATTTAAAAGATTTGTAATTATGATACATCTCCACTTTATACAGAGCTCCCCCACTATTTTCAGAAGCACCCTCAGTGATTTTGATCTGGAACCGGGCCTGTAACCATAGCATTATTCCTAACATTCCTTTGCTCCATTGTTATCCTTTTCTCCTCAGTCAGCACAGGGGAATGATAACACTGAGAAATGTGCACAGCAGATTATTCGAACCTGTTCAGGGCTCCAGACTGCGACTGAAATGGTCGCAAATGTGACCAAAAATAATTGATTGCGACAATAATTTAAAATCGGTTTGTGTGCTTTAGATATCATCTTGTGAGTTATTGAATATATTTTAGAATGCGCATCAGTGTGTCTGACGAGCTCGTTGCACTGCACGCAACAACAAACCAAGTGCGAGAGAGTCATGAACAAATGACTCTTTTGAACCAGATATTTTTCACGAATCACCCGAAAAGAATTGAGGGTTTGAACTCAGGAGCTCAGGTTAGCAGTTTGAATCAGGTTCACTTTCTCAGCGAATAAGGCGTCAGTGAGTTCACAACTGGGAGTGCAGACATTTCAAAATAAGAGTCCCATGTAAATTTCGGGCTTCTTTATAATTGAAATTCCCATATTGGGTACCAATTTTTAATTCTGGTAATTATCGATTGGGATTGGAGTAGCACAGTAAACTGCATCTGGGATTTCATTCAGTTTGCACTCTTGTAGTCTCTGTGTCTGTGCCATCCGGTAACAGTAAAAAAGACTAAGGCAATATTTTAAAACAATTAAAATTTTATATATATATATATAATCAAGCTTTTGACAGTTGGGACAATTGAGGGACTTGTACACAACTATTACACAAATTGCAAACATTCATTGATGCTCAAGAAGACAACACACTACTATATGCATACTATACTTTATGTAAATATTTGTAATGTAGATTCTGAAGAGCAGTACTAAATAAAAAATTATCTCTCATATTTGAATAAATTATGAAAGGGGTGTGAACATTTATGAGACAAAAGGGAATGCAAACTTATCTCCTCAACTACTGTATACTGTTTATTAAACCTTTGATGAATGGGTTATCAACTGACTTCCTTTTCTTTGGCTTTCAATCTTGTTTCTGAACAGCAATCTAAATCGAGAAAATCTGTGATTTGGCTACTAAAAACAGCCATTTGGCTCCTTAATGTTTCTGACTCCTAAGTCATTTTTTTAGTCTGGAGCCCTGCTGTTAACCTTTGTCTGGCACGACACTTCCAGTAGGCTGTCCTGATGTGGGCATAGTGATGGAGAGCATCGGTCCTCAATCTCTAACAGTTTTTTCTTTTTTTAGTGTTACTAGGCAGTGTAGTGATCTGACCCTACTCTGCCCTTTCCTTATCATCTTACTCCACAGAATAGACACCTTAGCAACACCAATCACACACTTCAGAATCACCCCCAAAAAAGGCTAATTCAATAGACATAAGTGGATGCAATTTAATTACATTTAAATCATAAATGCTTGTATTTTTGCAGAGATATTTATTGTTGAGTCCAGCAGGTTAGGTTTCAGTTTTTTGAGAAGCTGGGGCACCCAGGCATAGCACAAGCATGTGTGCAGACATGTTTTCTAGGAATTTGTGAATTGTTGTGTGAAAAGGAGATACCCACATATGGATTGAATCAAAAACAGATGATAGTTTGTCTGTAGAGGTCGTCGGTATTATAGATCTGACTGCTTTTGCTGGCCAACATGTGACTACTGTTCCTGTCCAACTCTTTTAATTTTTAATAATTCCATTTTATGCTGAAGATCCTGAAGTTATTATTTGCACAAAGGTAATTAAAATGTTAAGGGTGTTAATAAAATCTTATGCTATAGAAAAGGTGGATAAAATGTAAACGGCTTTGGACAGGTGCCATACAGGTATTTAGATTAAGTACGCTTGGGAATTGGATCTGTAGGGTGTCTTTAAAAGTCTGCTGGTGAGCTCCAAAATGGCACAGGAGTATTGGATTAGCAGGGTTTTTTTTTTTTTTTTTTTAGCAAAAATATCCACACAGGCACAAAGCTTTTACAGTTCGCACATTCCACATGCACTTGGTGACTGGAAAAACAGGATTTGAACTGATGTCTAGTGTGAGTGATGTCCTGGCACTGTCTATATGTAATATATGTAGCCTAAGCATAAATCTTGTTTACGCCTCATTTCCTAAAACTATAATAAGTACATAACTTAATTTAAAGACCCCAGGAAATGGGTTGACAAAAGCTATTTTCTTTACTGTATGTTGACATATTTCCTGTTGAAACAAGAGGTTGGGTGGGACATATTGAAGTGGTTGTCCCTTTTTTCAAATAACCAATAGGCTTCAGTTAACAACACATCCCAGCAAAACCATGATTTGCTAATGCAAGTCCTTAGAAAGTGGTATTAAGGGAAGAGGATGATCAGTTCTAGAGTGAATTATTGAACAAATATTTGAATAAGCCCAGAGCAGGTGTTGATGTTAAGTCATTTTTATTTGTATAGCTCTATTCACGATATTCATTATTCATGCAGCTTTACAGAAAATGATGCTGTAATGTCTTAAAGTCTTCACTGAACAGTTTAAATGAAAAACATGATTAAAAATCATGCTTTAAAAATAATGCAAACACTTTACAATAAGGTTCCATTTGTTAACATTAGTTAATGCACTATGTATCATGAACAAACAATTAACATTAACAATACATTGTTTACAGCATTTATTCATCTTTGTTAATATTAGTGAATAAAAAGACAATTGTTCATTGTTAGTTCAAGTAAATTCATAGTGCATTAACTATTGTTAACAAACACAACATTCGATTTTTAAAATGTATTAGTATTGGTTGAAATTAACATTAAGATTAATTAATGCTGTAAAAGTATTGTTTGTTAGTTCATGTTAACTAATGCTGTTAACTAATGTTAGCAATGATTAAAACTAAAGGATATTGGACTGTTAGATAAATGATTAAGTATTTTTGAAGTCCATCCCGAATTGACTGTGGAAGTGCATCTAGATGCAGTGTACTTTTTTATTTGGCTGATGAAGGCTAAATGCCATGAATATCTTGGTCCAATTTCCCAGAGGAGAAAGACTTGTACATTTTACATGTGAGTATTTGCTTCAAGTTTACTTTGTCAGCTTTTAAGGATAGCCTATACTAGCACATAGATAGCCTCAAAGCTAATACACATGGACTAATAATAGCCAGTAGATGGCTGCAGGGTCTCCTGAACAGTAAAGCATTTCGCCATGATGCTGCTACGGAATGAACTGTGGCAAGGCTGAACAAGGCCACATTTATAACTTAGAGCTGTGGGAAAATGCCTTTGTTTCCATAACAGAAAGATGCTATGTTTTGTCTGAAAGGGGAGGCACCTGCATCTAAGCGTAAACTTAGTCACAATGGAAAAGGTATACTTTCATACATTGCGGTCACTCAGAACTGTTCTTTGATCTTTGTTCTGTGTGTGTGTGCATAAGAGTGTGTGTTCTGCGGTCTCCCTTCTGGCTGTGTTAGTCTCACCCATATATATTTGTGTGTGTGTGTGTGTGTGTGTGTGTGTTATGTAGTGTGTTCTGCCTCCTGGCTGTTTTAGTCTCTTCCATTTATTTGTGTGTGTGTGCGTGCGTGCATGTGCTTCATTGTGGGTGTGTTATTGTCTCACCCCCTCATTTCTGAGTGTGTGTGTGTGCGTTTAGCATTGTGGCTCATTTATTTAAATGCTCTGTGTTATAATCTCACCAGTTCATTTTGTGTGTGCAAGTGTTTGTATGTTTTGCACTCTGGATGATTTATAGTCTCACCCTTTAATTTCTGTGTGTGTTTTTCTGCATTGTGGCTGATTTATTGATTGTATTTGACTGATCAAAACAAAATTGCTCTGTGTTATGGTCTTTCCCATCCATTTTCAATGGTCAGTCAATTTTGACCACAAAGACAAAGTATCGTTTTTTTTTTTTTTACGAACACTTAGACTTATCGAATCATGCCCAAATTGTCTTTGTATGTTCAGATGGCAAGTGGAGGTAAAGTCACCAAGTCTTGTATGGCTCAGATAAAGGAAACCATTTTTATTAAATCTGCAAAAGTTTTTACGGTCAAAAATGACCAAAGACCATAAGAGGGTTAAAGGTGCATACATGATTTTCAGCTATTTTGCCAACTTCCAATAGACTTGTGCTGTGTTCCATTCAAAGTTGGATGTAGGATATTCCAACTTGATATCTCTGATCTTTGACCATTAAGGCATTCTTTGGTTCGGGGATCGGAAAATTACGTATAAGGAAATGAAACTGCAGCTCCCGTTAGCTCAGCAGGTATTCGACTGTCAACAGAAACATCTCTTAGTAACCAAATTGTGGAGGATGAACAATGCTATTCAATGCAAGCATTTGTTCTACAGGTTGACAATAATCAAAAGAGAGTATAATTTACCATATTTCACACACTTGTCTCTGCAAATATTGGCTAAACAAATTTTATTGTCATTTAATATTGGAATGTTGACTCGATGCTTTTTATTTGCTTAAAAGTTAATATTTATCATTGACTTTGTACAGTACATTTACTTGGGTGCCGAGCCATGCTTGTGTGATGTCATGCACCTGCAACTCAACAAAATTGGAATTGAGGATTTTACAAGTTGCAAGTCTGACTTCAAGTGGCGTTCCATTGCGCTTTTCCAAGTAGGAAGTTGGAAATTCCATCTCTTCAACCACGTGTCCTCTATCCAAAACCCTGCCCTGCAAAGACATGTCAGCCATCCCAGAGCCATCTCAGAAATGGAGAGAGCATAATGTGATTGGCTAACTATTCTGATTGGCAAAGAAAGCATGAAAAAGTAAACTGCCTGGCCAAAAAAAAGTTGCCGTTTGGATTTAAATAAGCAGATACTTAAGAGCCTATGACTGGATCATTATTGCAGTGATTAATGTGTTTCAGCTGGCAACAACTGTTTTAACCATAACTGATGGTGTGTGAAGCTTCTCAGTTCTTAAACAACCATGTCGGAAGACATATCCCGTGGTCATGAAGAAGATGTTACTGTGTTTCAGAAGGGGCAAATTATTGGCCTGCATCAAGCAAAGAAAACAACTAAGGAGACTGCTGAAATCAATGGAATTGGGTTAAGAACTGTCCAACGCATTATTAAAACCTGGAAGGATAGTGGTGAACCTTCAGCTTCTTGGAAGAAATGTGGTTGGAAAAAAATCTTGAATGATCGTGAATGGAGATCACTAAAACGCATGGTGAAGTCACATCGTAAAAAACAGACAGTAGAACTTATGGCTATGTTTAATAGTGTAAGTAAGAGCATTTCCACATGCACAATGTGACAAGAATTTACAGGACTGGGACTAAACAGCTGTGTGGCCACAAGAAAGCCACTTGTTAGTGCGGCTAATCTGAAAAACAACTTCAATTTGCTAGAGAGCATAAAGATTGGACTGTGGAGCAATGGAAAAGGGTAATGTGGTCTGATGAGTCCAGATTTACCCTATTCCAACGCGATGGGCGCATCAGGGTAAGAAGGGAAGTGCATGAAGCAATGCACCTGTCGTGCATAGTGCACTGTACAAGCCTCTGGAGGCAATGTCATGATATGGGGTTGCTTCAATTGGTCAGGCCTAGGCTCAGCAATGTTATGCGGCAATAAAATGAAGTCAGCATATTACTTGAATGTACTGAATGACTAGGTTATCCCATCAATGGATTTTTTTCTTCTCTGACAGCAGGGGTATATTCCAGGATGACAATGCCAAGATTCATTGGGCTCAAATTGTGAAAGAGTGGTTCAGGGTGCATGAGGAATCATATACACCCATGAATTAGCCACCACAGATTCCTGACCTTAACCCCATTGAAAGTCTTTGGCATGTGCTGGAGAAGACTTTATGGAGTGGTTCAACTCTCCCGTCATCAATACAAGATCTCGGCCAAAAATTAATGCAACTCTGGATGGAAATAAATGTTGTGACGTTGCACAAAGTTGTCAAAACAATGCCACAATGAATGCGTGCCGCAATCAAAGCTAAAGATGGTCCAACAAAATATTAGAGTATGCAACATTTTTTGGCCAGGCAGTGTAGTTCAGCTGTCTAGTAGGGAAATGGTTATGGTATTCCTTGGAATTCCAAAAAATATCTTACAGCACCTCTATGGTTTCTTCAGTCTAATAATTTTAATACTGTATATGATACATTGGTACTAATATCAGTTTGCCAATATTTGCACTCTCATTTTAAACAGGGTTTACTGTGAGGACAATAAGGAGAATTATTTCAAATGGCTCTGAGCCAGCACAGCTATGAAGATGTAATAACCCGTAGAGTACATTTTGTATTGTCTTTGGATAATGAGTTTAACCAGCATAAGGATAGGAAGAAAAAGAGAGACAGATGATGGATGAGTTCATAATGGGGCCTGTTTGGGTAAAAGTCAGACCTTTGGAAGTATTGCTGTCTTCAACAGTGATACATTTGCATGTAGGAATTTAAACTTGTTCTATTACTTGAACAGAGAAAATGCTTCTATATGGACATTTTGTTTTCTTGTCGTCCCTCGTTTCCAGTCTTTAAATTCTATCACATAATTTAAACTGGGAGTTTACTGCATTTTAAATCAAAAGAAAGCAAAAACTTTAGTCCACCATAAATGGTGTACTATACATTAATACTTCAACCATAATCTGTGTAAACATCAAATGCAACTGGAACTTGGAATTATATTGAACTAAAGAAACCCCAACCCAGGGAGGTGATTCAGTTCAGAAGCCCACTGGTAGGTAGATACACGCATTTAATCCAGCCACTTTGCTTTAACACAGTTAAGGTCAGTCAGATCCAGTCAGTGGAAAGGAAATAAAAATATAATTGGTTAGCTCATGCCACAGTAGATAGAATAAAACCCAAACCAGAATGAGAATATGAAATTAATAGAATGAATTGATCATAGTCCCTGCCTAAGCCTCACTGAACTTAATCAGAACTGAATTATTTTTATCCTCATGATGGTACTCAAGTATTTGTTTATATAACTTTTAGCCCTCTTGCAGGTCAAACTGGAACCAGGTGTTAATTTTTACTCAGCCTTAATTGACTTGTTGCAATAAATCATTCTACTTTGTCATCCACGTGTGCTGTGAAGTAAGAATAGCTCAGTTTAACACTTGGCCATGTGACACTGCAAAAGCTGATGGTTCCTAAAGTTGCAAGTGATATTTAGTCATGCTCATCCAGATTTTTTTTTGACATGCTAAATATACATATTGCCAGGTACAGTGTGTTCTTTAACCTAGTAGTCATCTAGATCTAATAAAAGATGTTTATGATCCCTGTCCTTGATTAATTATATTGCAATGTGTATACCAGATGAGCATCAAAAGCAATGAATCATTCAACGTTCTCCATTTTTCTTTTTGCCATATTGGTCTTAAATTGCTTGAAAAACAGCAGGCGAGTCTCGCTGGAAGATGTCCATCAGTAGGACAAACCCTGCTGGCTTCTCTTAGAAACAGGGTCTGATATTGTCATTAGTCACAGACTGTTAGTGCAGACTTCTTATAGGTAGAGTGACAGACTTGGCAAGGAGGAGTTGACAATTACATCACAATACCAGGAAACCAGCTGGAAGATGGCATGTCTGCTAGTGAATTTTAATTCAGATTCATGCAAGGAAATGACCTGCATCACAAATAAGTAATTTGGCCAAGAGCTAATGAATGCAATCTAAAAATGTCTGATTTATTGATGTCTATTATCTCAGTCATGCACCTCAAAGAGAAAAATGCATTTGCCTTTCAAGTTCTTTTAAAAACCTGTTTATAATGTTTTAGACATGTGTTGTTGCCTTCATGTTGTTTTTAGATTTTGTTAGATTGAGTAAGGTCTCACAGATGATCTTATCATTCAGTGAGTATCTGGGTTGTTTTGTCTGAAAGTTCCTTTGTTTTTCAGTCATCAGCTTATCTGCAGAAGTGAGAAGGAGAGATATGTTGATACTTGTATCTGCGTGTTTCTTAAGGATCTGTTTAAGTTTAACAGAGTGGAAAATCTGCAGTGGAAGATCTCTGATAGCCATACAGTGTTAATAGTGAGGAGCCAAAGCTGCTCGATTCTACACATTCTTAGTAGATAAGGTGCTCTGCTCTGGTTGGCTACAGCAAATTGCATACAGGCCTTCCTTTGCCTTTCTTTGCTTTAGAAGTTCCCAAATTCTTTGCTTTTGATCCAAAATTTTCTCATTCAGGCCTAGACAGACTTCTTCCTCTACCACAAATTTGACAATCTGCTTTAAGTATTTTTCTTCCTCATTAATAACTTACCCCTAAAGAAGTGAATAATACTTTTGAAAATATGTTTAGAATCATGTACACTCTGATGAGATGAAGATTCCAGTCATATCAGAAGTTGCCTAATGAAAGCTGTTTTATTTTATTTTATATTTGAGTTGGGCCGCTGTTTTGAGATCAAGTGACAAGCCGAATACTACTCACTTTATCTCTGAACCTCCCTATTATTGGACACTTTTGCACACTGAATAAATTAATTATTGCTGACTGAATAGCACAACCTGGTTTCATAGAATCACATTACTATACCCACATTTTTGCAAATATATTTTTTACGTGGCTTGTTCTGCGTATTGCAGCCGTTTCCTGAAATGAACACTAGAGGCGCTACAACAACAATGACTTTTAATTCACTTTCACACAAATCACAAGTAAAATGGCAGATAATCAGTTTATAAACTGATTATCTTTACTTTTTTAAGACACTATCTGTTAGATTTGAGGTTTAGGGTAGTTTTGTTGATTTTAAACTCAACAGAGTGGAAGTACCTTCAAAAATATAAATCTCATTTGTTTGGGATCAAATTTAACTCGCTTTTAGCCCCACACAGTGGACATTTCATCTCGGAACTGACGCAACGTGTAAGGAACCACGTAATGTCGTTTTGCAAAAAATTTGCCAGTCACATATTTTTCATCAGATCAGGCTAGAATAGCACATGACATTGGTAGCCAATAGGGGTGTAACGATCCATCGATCCAATGACCAACGATCCGATGTTATCGAAACAACGCGTAAATATAGATAAAGAAATAATTTAAAGATGTACCTTTATTTAAATACTCTCATGTCAGCCTCGTCCGTACGCATTTCCGTCAGGCGATGAAGCAACCTTATTCATTTGACTTTATGAGTGCTAAATATGCTTTTCATGTGGGACACGGATGTGCGTTGGGTCTTTGAAGCCAAATTGTGCTCTGCTATCCGTGCGGCGTGCGCACGCGTCAACCGGGCTTCCCGCGAAATGCGAGCTCCATTGACAGGATCCGTGTGAACGCATCAACCGAGCACTCCTTAAAATGTGAGCTCTCGTGACAAACGCAGAGCGGCTCACATGCGCGATTAATTCGGACTTCCGTCGATATCGTTGCGCATGCGACCCATTTGAATTTTACATGAGAATTTGTTATTTTGAAGTACCATGGAAAAGTTCAACCAAAAGTTCAACCATCTTGACAACGCCGACATTCTGCACAGCACTATGGAAGGAAAGGGAAGCACCTGCTCAGCTCCAGCATAAGTTTTAAGACTTTACACATCAATTGATCCCAGTTAACTGTAACAGAATTTTTCATTACAACTGTGAAAGTTGTAGCCAAGAAAACCACGGATAGTTGGAAACAAGTCATGGCTATGTATTTTGAATTGGACTAAACTGAAAAATTAGCTGACTTCAAACGAGTGATGATCACTTGTGTGTGACTTTATTTTTTATATTATTTATCTGTATAATTTTTTTAAACATCTGAAGTACCGTATTTTGTTGTGGATGTCCCAATGTGTATACAGAGAGCTGAATAAAATAATCAAATTATATTTTGGTTGCATTTGAGGGCAAATATTTTTTTTAACTGATTGTGTAAAATAGGCACATAATATCGGAATATCGATCGCAGGCCCCTGAACCGAATGGTATCGTGGCAGACTTTGAAGTATCGGGAAATATTGGATCGCAGGCCAAGAGATTCGATTCAAGATCGTATCATGATGAAACGTCCAATTTACACCCCTAGCAGCCAAACACTATTAATTTTACATAATGCTGTATCAGTGCCGCTAAGTGTCAGTATGAGTCCAAGAAAACTGCCAGCCCAACATAAAACATTACTGAGTGCACCTTTCATTTAATGTAATCTGTCTGTACTTATAATTTCACAATATCCCTTCATATAAGTTTTGTGCTTGTAAGTTTTAATGAGATGGTTTTTAAGATTTCACTGTAGCTTAGACTTCAGATACTTAGACCTAGGAGGTAATAGTGATCAGGGAATTTGACAAAGAGCTGTAATTGGCCACAGACAGACCAATCCCTCCCTAATTAACCCCTGGTCTGGGACTTTTTGGGATCCCATAAAATAGCTAGACAAAAGGAGACTCCAATAGGTCTGGCACCAGAATTACTCTGACCTCTAGCTGCTGGCTATTTGTCCACATGCGGAAAGCTCCAGAGAGATATTGGGTGACTTTTCCCTTGTGCCTGCATGATGGAATTTTCTGGGAAAGAGAGAATCATTATTTCCCAAATAATGTGTTTGCAATGTTCTAGTCAGAAAATGGTGTTTGGAACTGAAGTGACAAGGCCAGGCCAGCAATGTCTGGGTGGAAAATAAATGGCTGGATTTTGGCATAACCATTGAAAACAAAATGAAAATTCCCCAGACAAAGTGTTTATACCAAGTGGACTTAAACTTAAACTTTTCAACTGTGTTGTAATGTCAAAGAGTTAATTATATCATCCATAAGACCTCAACGTGCAATGCACACTCTTAGGCTCTTTATTATTAATGTCTCACATAGGATACATGTTATTTTTCATCTTCTTGTGGATTGTTCCTGAACATTTTGCATCTTTTTTTTAATGCTGATACAGTCGTGTGAATGAACAGAAATATGTGATTGCCAAATTTCATAATCTCTGCTACCTTTGAGGGCCTTCATATGTGGAAAACTGAACAATGGCTTTGTTTTGTTTAATAACAGCTTCCCAGGCGATCTTCCAAGCCAGAAGAAGATTCTGAATCTACAGAGAAAGATGGAGTAGAGAAATGTCAGTGTGGCTCCCCAGCACTGGAGTCTAATGGAGCGGACAACATGCACAACTCCACTGACAACTCTGAGCAGCAGGCTCTGCTGAAGAAGGTCTTGAAGCAGATTCCTATGCAGCAGAAAGTGGTTCTTTGGGGCAGCAGCAAGAACGTATCCAGCCACAGCCCCTTTAGTAAGGGTCGGTCAGATCACATCCAGATCTCCTCCTCTTCTTACACTTGCACAGTTCAGAACTGCAAGAACAATGCCCCCACTGCAAAGTGAAAATGGAGCATCATTTATAGGCCAAAAGTAGACAGTCAGAGGTGGGATGCGCTAAGGCAATGTTGGAAGTTTTGAGAGCTTGGCAGTCCCGGCTCATGATTGCTAAAATGTTGATAGTGGGGTTGCTTAACACCTTCACATATATTAGATATTTTAACATATATAGACACTCTAACTGGTGTTTTCCTTTGCATTTACTGTCTATTATAAAACAAGTTTGGTTTGTGGTACAAAAATCACTCTGGAGGATTAAAGGGATAGTTCACCCAAAAATGGAAATTCTTTCATCATTTACTCACCCTTATGCCACCCCAGATATGAATGATTTTCTTTCTTTCTGCTGAACACAAACGAAGATTTTTAAAATAATTTCTCTGGTCCTTACAATGCAAGTGAATGGTGAAAAGAACTTTTGAAGCTCCAAAACTCACATAAAGGAAACAAAAGTATTCCATAAGGCTTCAGTGGTTAAATTTATATCTACAGAAGCCTTATGATATGTGTGAGAAACAGATCCTTTTTACTGTAAATCTCCACATTCTTTTACATTTTGGAAGTAAAAGTTAAAGTGAAGATTTACGTTAAAAAATTGATTAAACCACTGTCTTAAAATTGATTAATCCAAAGTCTTATGGATTACATTTATGTGGCTTAATGTGATTTTTGGAGCTTCAAAGGACTGGTCACCATTCACTTGCATTGTAAGGACCAACAGAGCTGAGATATTCTTCTAAAAATCTTTGTTTGTGTTCTGCAGAAGAAAGAAAGTCATGCACACCTGGGATGGCATGAGGGTGAGTAAATGATGAGAGAATTTTCATTTTTGGGTGAACTATCCCTTTCATATAGTTTAAGAAAATGATTTTAAAAATTGTGGTGTGACTGAGCATTGCATATATAATTATATTAGTAATGACAGATGATGGGCGAAATGATGAGTAATAGCATAAAGTAAAGAAGTCTTTTGCATAATTTGTGACTGATTGTATAAGTACTAACTGTAATTGCAGAAATGGTGCAAATCTTATCAATGATTCTGGGCAAAGCCTTGGTACTTTTTTTAATTGTATTTATATTGTAACAACAGTCATAGATCACAATTGTGGATTATACATTTGAAATATAGGTGTTTTGATTTTGCTTCAAAATTCATGACAACTCTTTTTCCATCTTACTAAAAGTCCCTTGAAAACCAGGATGAGGAGTGTAAGTGTTTTTCTCCATGAAACCAGTGTACCACCAGTCTCACAAATTAAAAGAATGTTTAAAATATTCGCTACTAATTGTGCATTTTTGTTCAATTAACCTGTCTACAGAAAACCAACCAACGCAGGGTTCCTCAATAGGCGGCCCGTGCTAAGGGCTTGTTCACACCAAATCCGTGACGATTTTGAGAGACAAACTTCTGACGAACGGTCCATACACATAGTCTGTAAAAATAAAAATGAAAAACAATTTCACCCCTGTACAGTAGGCAGTGCTGTTGATGTTCTACAAACATTTATTCAAGTCTCCTGCCCGCACCTTTAGCTGTTAGAGATTACAGTAATATATTGAACGCTGTTAAAGCATTTATTTACCTAATTTGGCATAACTTTAATTATTTTCTTTCCAAGATGTTGATGCATTTTTTGAGGAGTAGATAATCTGTGTAAGGTGTTGATGCATTTTGAGGAGTAGATAATCTGTTTTATGCGAGTGATATGAGTAAAGATCGCTGTTGCATAAATATACGTCCTGTTTATATTTGCACATGTATTTTGCTACGAGTAGGGCCTACTTTTCAAACAGACTCCTGAACCCAACTACTCTTTTTATAATGTCTGGATTAATGCCTTGATAATATAACACAAGGTACTGTGATACAAATACATGTGAAATAGTGCACATTTAGAATAACACTGTACAGTAAAAAAAAATAAAAATGATGCACAGCCTAATATTTAAAATGATATGCAAGAAAGAATTGTCTCATTCTTTTATTTATTGAAATTATTGCAATCATTTGTTATATTATCCTTAAGAACAATAACATTGCTAAATAGGTCTAACAGTTGAATCTGCAATTAGGGAAAGTGCAGGGATAGATCTTATTTGGAGATGAGTAGTAACAGTTGACTCGCATGGAGGACATGGAGATCCAGATTGTTCAATAAAGGTTTTTTTTTTTTGGTTTTTTTTGCAGCAGGCAAAGTTGTGTAGTTTTGTGTATCTGTATGCAAACAAAATGTTCATAATTGTCTGAATAAATAAAACAGGCTACTAATACTGAGGAAAAATAACTAATAAAAATCAGAATATTTATGCATGACTCTTTTAATATTAAAAACAACAATAGTATTAATAATAACAATAATAATAGCAGCAGCACAAACACTTTGTCCTTACATCGAGAGTGGTGGCCCTTGACTTTGTATTGTTGACAGAATTTGGCCTGTGGTGAAAACCACAATTGGGGAATTAATTCAATAAATTTTACTTAATCGAATAAGTACAATTTTAATCTTATCACATGTCACAGCCTTAAAAACTGTATGAGTGGACTCCTTAGGTGGTAAAGTCATATGTATGTTTATTAAAGGGATAGTTCACACAAAAATGAAAATTCTCTCATCATTTACTCACCCTCATGCCATTCCAGATGTGTATGACTCTCTTTTATCTGCAGAGCAAAAATGAAGATTTTTTAGAAGAATATCTCAGTGCTGTAGGTCCATACAATGCAAGTGAATTGTGACCAGAAATTTGAAGCTCCAAAAAAATCAGTATAAAAAGTAGTCCATATGACTCCAATGGTTTAATCCATGTCTTCTTAAGAAATCTAATTGATTTTGGGCGAGAAAAGACCAAAATGTTACTCCTTTTTCACTGTACATATTGCCTCTAGGCACAATCATGATTTAGTGTAATCGAGCTTGAAAGCATGATCGCCAAGGAGACTGCTGATGTCATGATTTATAGTGAAAACGGAGTTATATTTTGGTCTGTTCTCACCCAAAACTGATTTGATCGCTTCAGAAGACATGGATTAAAACACTGGAGTCACTTATGGATTACTTTTCTGCTGCCTTTATGTGCTTTTTGGTGCTTCAAAGTTTGCTAACCATTCACTTGCATTGTGTGGACCTCCAGGGCTGAGATATTCTTCTAAAAATCTTTGTTTGTGTTCTGCAGAAGAAAGTAAGTCAAACACATCTGGGATGGCATGAGGGTGAGTAAATGATGAGAGAATTTTCACTTTTAGGTGAACTATTCCTTTAAGATATTAACAATGGGCACAATTCGAATAATTCATTTTTAAAAATTTCTCTTCATAAAATGACAAACTAACCATTGAAGCAGTAGTTATTCGGTTATTTTCATACCACTTTTATATTCAGCATACTTTAAGCCTAGTTAGCACAAGTGCTACGTGTTTCAAGCTTTGATTTTTGCATATTTTAATAAGAATAAACAATATTATCAGAGGCTATGCCTCCTTAGTCATTATATACATGAATAAAACAGTTTTATCAATAAAAAGCCATGCGTACTTGTGATATATGCATGTGATCTATAAATATACTGTACTGTATACAATTTTGATTTTTTTTCATAAAGATTATCTTTCTCAAGTTAACTTGAGAAATTGGTTGACCACCAATTTTGATAGTAACAATGTACTCCCAATTATTTAATCTTTTACAAATACAGCATATTCATTGACTGATGATGGTAACATTTTTCTGTAAAATGACACTCATGGTAAAACCTTCATTGTGGTTATTGGCTTTGTATTGACAATGTGTGGTCTAGAAATCAATACATGTGAGTATTCTTCATAAAGCACTGACACAGCCTCAAAAAGGAAGTCAGGAAAAATGCATACTTTGTTTTTTTCTTTGGATAAGAGAGTGTGTAGGGGTGAACGCACATCTTCAAATAGTTCATTGTTATTTAACTGCAAGATGGCCTTGAACGACAGCTCTTTGTATGATGATATCTCTAGTGTGGCAGACTTGCTGTATTTTATAAATGTAGCAGAAGACAATGTTGCCTTGCATCTGCTTGTATTTTTAGGCCACAGCAGGTCAGAAGAGTAGCACTGACTCATGAAAAATTCCCACTGCAGTTATCACCAGTGTTTACCAGCCAGTTGCCAACACCACTAAAGTTTATATGCAGAAGCATTGCTGCCTATTGTGCTTAAAGCAGGCAAAGGATTTTAAACAACATATTTCCCACTTTACAATGAAATATTCACTCCACTTTTGATAGATAAAATCTGCTGGTCAGTGTTTTGCCACAATTATATTACTTCATTGACCATGCATTTTCTTAGAAAGAGGCCACCACCTTAGCAGACCCACTAGGTCAATCTCTTCTGTTAGTGCCCCACTCCACTCCAGGTGTAGTCATAGGAGATATCAGGGGCTCTTGTGCAAGCCTCAGCAATTGGCCAAGCATGACATGTCCCTCTAAAATGGGTCATATCAGACCACTTAAAGCTTTATTTCCAGAGCTCCCACCAGCTTCACAGCGAATCCGTTCGCCTGCGGGCGAACACTGCAGACATGCTCTTCACAATGCCCTTGATGCCTGCTAATTTTTTCACAGACACCCTGGACTCCCTGATGCGATTCACCAGCCCATGGAAAACCATCAGAACACTGTGGTAATTCTCAGCAGCTGAGACCTCATAGAATTGACAGTCTGCAGAGAGTGCAAGTAGCCTGCCCTCCTCACTAAGGACTGTACGGCGATGATCCAGATCCCTCTTGTTTCCCACGATAACTATGGGCATCTTCTCAAAGCCCAGAAAGTCCTTGGAGGTTTTGATGGTTTGAATAAGTCTGGTGACTGCGTTGAAACTGGCTCGGTCACAGATGCTGTAGACCAGCACAAAACCATCTGCCCACTGGACTATTTTCTCACACATCAACGATTCATAAGACATGTCCTGCTGAGAGAAGAACCTTTTCCTCAATACTTCTTTTCATAGGGTGTTTTTATCAACACCTGAGATTGAATATTTAATATTTGTTGTGTCTATTCACTAAATTAACACCACACAGAAATAATTCAAAAAAAAAAAAAAAAAACAATAAAACAAACAAACAAAAAAACTAGTGGCTCTTTACAAAAAGCTTCTGAAATGTTGAATCACCTGTGACTGTGAATATGGTGCATCCCATATATTCAGAGTTTGCTCTCGTCTATCCACAACAACACTGTGACTGTAAAGGGACTCTGTAGAGGAAAACAGTTCAAACTAAATGTAATTTTCTAAAAATATCAAACGAAACTGATAACGCAGTCAAAATGAAGGGGTAACTTACCAATATCCCCATATTCACCGATGAATCTACGAGTCAGGAATCGGACAATGAGTGCTGCAAAACAAAAGTCGTTTTACATTGGCCAACAGCTCTGAAATTAAGGATGTTCAACAAAGTTAAAAAGTACACCAAAGAAAATAAATGCATTTTTATGCATGCATTTAATGTGGTTTCTTACCAGATTTTCCAACATGATCTGTGCCGAGTACCACGACGTTAGCATGCATTTTCTGAGTGTTTAGTCCAGTCATGTCCTTTGAAGAGATGCTGCGAGTGATCAGGCGCGTGTTCTCCGTGGTTAACCAAGTTAAAGAGAAGAGGCGGGGCTTAGACGTGCTCGTTCCTGTGACGCTGAGATGCTTGTGATGAGTCTCAATGAACTAAGCAACAAGTTAAGTGTTGATACGTAATATGTTATGCTTCTATACCTGGTGCCCTTCTTTCTTTTTCCTTTTCTAATCTACATTATTTAATCTAAGTCTAAGTACACTTGCACTTCTTTCATGTATATTTTTGTTGTAGTTGTTGTTAAAACCCTGGCAATAAAAAAAGAAAATAAAACCCCCAGAAAATTCTAAATAATCAGAATTAGTATTATAAGTGTGGCTTAAATGTTGCAAAAGTGAAGTATGTGGACAACCTGAATTTAATTTCAGATTAATAATCCCTTAATGGAATCTTTCTTCCATTTTTGGCACTGAACGTTTAGAAACGGGTGCTACTACACATGATGTTGAGATACTTTTTTTTTTTTAACCTATGAGGGTAAAGTCAATAAATACGGTGTTTAAGCACGTTGTTTTGTGGAGCTTTCACGTTGGAACATCCAGTGTGTGAAGGTGTTTATAGTGTTAGGTATGTGTTTGTTCAAACATTGGAATTGTAATAATGAATTGGTATAGAGTGTGTATGACTTTCGCTATTCTGCAGAACACAAACAAAGATTTTTAAAAGAATATCTTAGCTCTTTAGGTCCATACAATGCAAGCGAATGGTGACCCAAACTTTGAATCTCTAAAAAGCACATAAAGGCATTATAAAAGTAATTCATATGACTCTAGTGGTTTAGTCCATTTCTGAAGCGATCCAATGTAACAGACCAAAATGTAACTCCTTTTTCACTATAAATCTTGACATCAGCAGTCTCTTTGGTGATCATGATTGCAAGCTCTGCACATGCATGATTGATGATGTCAATCGAAAATGTTTTGTTCTTCCACTGAGCACTTTGGCACTTTTTGCACTTTTTTGGCCTCTTAATAAATATCTTTGAAGATTGTTTTTATGGACATTGTGTGCGAGCCTTTTCTTTCTCAAGATGTACAGTGAAAAAGGAGCTACATTTTGGTCCGTTCTCACCCAAAACCGATTAGATCACTTTAGAATACATGGATTTAACCACTGGATTCATATGGATTATTTTTATGTTGCCTTTATTAGGTTTCTAGAGCTTCAAAGTTTTGGATCACCATTCACTTGCATTGCATGGACCTACAGAGCAGAAATGTTCTTCTAAAAATCTTTGTTTGTGTTCAGCAGAAGAAAGAAAGTCATGCAAATCTGGAATGGCATGAGGGTGAGTAAATGATGAGAGAAATTTCATTTATGGATGAACTATCCCTTTAAAGACGCTTAAAGCCACAAGGTGGTGCTAGTAGGTTTATGAGAGTTAGAAAATATTACCTCAGCTTCACATGTGAAAATGTATCTGCTCGATTCTTATTTGTCCAGTTTTCATTGTAAACTGTGGTTGGCATGACGTTTCAAGACGTTTCTTTTTTTCATATAAAACTACTTTTAACAACATTTTACTTCATATTAATTTAGAGACTTCATTGAATATTTGTAGTATTAAAAATTTATCTGCTTGACCGTTTGTGTAAACTGCAAAAAAAAAAAAAAAAAAAAAAAAATTAATAATAAAAAAAAAAATTAAAGGATGATTAAAAAACTGAGAAATTGGTCAAAGAAATGGTGACCAGATAGAGTAACTAATATACAGTTACAATCGAAATTATTCAACCCCCCAAAGACAGTAAGGATTTACAAAGGTAAGCTTTTCTTATGACCCAGAATTTTTAAACTTTACATCTATATCAGTTGAGAGACACATTCAAAGTCATAATGTGAATATATAACCTAATATTTCTAAATAGCAGGATTTTTTATATATCATAATTATTCAACCCCTATTGCATGTAGCTGTTTCTTAAATATGTAAGGCTACACAAGAAATTGTTTTAAAACAAAATTAAGTCATCAATCTGCAATGGCACTTAAGTTTTAAAATTTAAGTTTAGCGTTGTAAGCAAAAATGTATTTCTATGCAAAAAAAAAAAAAAAAAAAAAATGCAATTAAAAATAAGCTATCTCAAAAGCTAATAGAGGAGATTATTTCATTACACAAGAAAGGTCATGGCTAGAAGTACATTTCCAAGGCACTTCAATTTCCAATAGACAAAGTTGGCAGCACCATTCATACATTTCTTAAAAATGGTACAACAGCAACCTTCTTGGGGTGGAAGAAAGCAAAACTTCACCAAGGGAAATGTTGACTTGAATATTCAAGAAGTAATTATGAAAGACCTGTGGAGTCCTGGAAGAAGGTTTTATAGACATATGATACTAAACTGAAAATGAGTTTTATACCCATGGGTCAGCAGTACGTCTGGAGTAAGATGACAAGGTGATGACAAGAATGACACCATCCTCACAGTCAAGCATGGAGGTGGATCAGTCCTGTTATGGGGGTGTTTTGCGGCTGCAGGAAACGGTTCTCCTGACTATTTGACTGACACCATGGATTCTTTCAGGTATTAGGCCATTTTGGCATGAAAAATGTGATGCCTTCAGTGTGTAAATTGAAGCTCGGTGATCACTGGATTTTCCAGCAAGACAATAACACCAAGGATACATCCAAGTTGTCCAAAATCTGGTTCAGGGATAGGTTGTGGAATGTCCTTAAATAGCCCTTTCAGTCCGTCATTAAAATCCCATTGCAAACCTTTGTTGGGATTTCAAGGAAGCAGTGGCAGCACAGAAACCAAAGAATGTCAATGAGCTGGAAGCCTTTGCTCATGAGAAATGTGTAAAAATTCTAATAGAGAGGTGTCCGAAGCCTGAGAACACTTACCTGAAACATTTATTTGGATAATTAAGGATAAAGGATGCTCCACATATGATTGACTTTGGGGGTTGAATATGTTTGACATGACATTTGTGGAGAGAATTAGTCATTTTTTATTTTAAAATGTGTTCTCAGAATTACTCAAATGTGTATTAAAAATTACTTTTACTGTTTACTGAGGTTTTAGTTGATGTGTTTTAATTCACATCACCAGAATGTATTGCTGGTAAGGGGGGATGAATAATTTTGATTGCAACTGTATATATAGGGTTACTTTTGAAATGTATTCCACTACAGATTACAGAATACATGCTGTAAAATGTAATTTGTAATGTATTCTGTTAGATTACTCAAGGTCAGTAACGTATTCTAAATACTTTGGATTACTTCTTCAGCACGGTAGATTTTTTCACTTGTTCACTATAAAAACAGTAAGACAAAATACACGTTAAAAATACATTCTCTGAAAAACCTAAATATCTTATGCAGTGTTGTTTCTAAAACAAGATCAATTTAATTGATCTTGTTTTAAGGATTTTTTTTATATTTTTACAGGAAAACAAAAAACAAATTATTATTAATAAAAAAAAAAGAAATTATTATCCTACGTGAATTGTCTTGAAAAAAAATATGATCGTGCCTGGTAACGTGCATGTAAAATGGCTAGAAAGAGCATTTTAGCTTAGCATAAAGCTGACAATTTACATAAGGTTTATTTCTATTTCTTCTGCTTCAAACTTACTTCAAATATACTTCTCTGTCTGCTCGTATGAATGTAGAACATCATAAGAAAGTGTTTCACCGTTGTTCAAATGCACTTTGGATCGCATCATTTATATGTATAAATGTTTTCCATCTGAAAGGACTAAATATTAAATGAAACAAATGACAATAAAATGCAAAGTAATCTCTTCAGTAATCAAAATACTTTTTGAATGTAACTGTATTCTAATTACCAATGATTTAAATTGTAACTTTAGTGGAATACAGTTACGTATATTTTGTATTTTAAATACGTAATCCCATTACATGTATTCCGTTACTCCCCAACACTGTATATATATATATATATATATATATATATATATATATATATATATACACAGTGTTGGGGAGTATGGGGTATATATATATATATATATATATATATATATATATATATATTCCCTAGCACATATTTTCCTATGCATATAAATTAATTAACCTAAAATCTTGATGTTGTATAAAAAGTTAATGTTCATGTTTAAAATTAATTACAGAGGGGTACTTAAATATATTTCTATTGTTTATTGATACATAAATGAACTGTTTTTCAGCATTTTTAGAATAATTATTACAACAGAATGGCAAAAGCATTCACTGGAAAGGACCCTTTCTAAATTAAGGGCTTTTTTCGTATCTTTCCACAAGGGGTCACTATAGTAACAATAATTGGGCTGTGTATATGACTAGACACATTGGACTTGTAGAAGTGCCATAGCACAACAGAAAATCTTTTCTATTTATGTTTATATTTTGTCTGCAATATTAAGCTGATATATTAAATCCCCCCCCCCCCCAATAAATATGTAACCAAATAATAACATACAAAATCATGTCAAAAACAAAACAAGATCTATAGAAATATTATATAAAATCTGATCTGTGTAAATATAACAATATGCAAACAAATATGGGTGCTATGTACACAGACTGATGAATGTGCTTACTGGGTGTCTGTTCTGGTTTTTGTGTTGCTGCTTCACAATATTGTGGTCATCATGCAGTGTGCAGGCTCCTGGCAGTGTACATACTAGATATGGGTGGCCTGGGGAAAGCAGCTCCAGCTTAAGATTTATGGATAAGCCAAAGTCTATGGTAGCATGGCCATGGCTGTTGTTTGGGTGGATAGGTTTTTCAATGATATTCCTGGCCTTTTTGGCCAATAGCTGTCCTGCAGACTGTACCCCCAGTCATACACTCAGCTGACTGTCTGCATGATTTTGCCTCCTGAGTGGTGCTGCTTCTATACCAGGCAGTAATTCTACCTGACAAGTTGCTTTAAATAGTGCCTGTGCAGAATGTTCACAGTGGCTGGGGGTCACCCTAAACTTCCTCTGGCTTCTGAAGGGATCTGTTCCACAATTATCGAGCTGTTGTGGGTATGTTTGATCATTATCCATTTGCTCTGTTATTGCAGGTGTGTGAAATTGTTCACTCTCTCCACTAATTATAAGGCAGCTGTTGTTCTTCAATTTTCCCACTGGAAATCCACTATCAGATTCTTGATAGTCTTGCTGATGTTTAGAGAGAGGGCTGGCCTGCCAGGTTCAATCCCTAGGTTGGAGTAGGTCTTCTAATCAATGTCTGTGATCAAGCCCACACCATTTATTTCATCAACAAACTTTACAATGGTACTAGAGACATTAAAGGCCACATTCATACAGTATGTGTACGGAGAGCACAGTTGTGGCAAATATTTGTTTTATTTTTTATGATTAGACTCAATAAGTATTCAAGTTTAAAGACAGATACTCTGATTTTAGAAAAAAATACTAGATTGTCACTCACTCTGGTTTATGATTAAAAAAACATTAATCTCTGTGCTGTCTGACAAAAAACAGGAAAAATAACATTCTGAAGTTGTTTGTTTTTTATTATTTAATATATTATATGCTATATATGTATTTCAACTGGAAAAAAAAATCACAGAAAATAGAATGTTGCACCTATGTTCACACAAAATATTAATGGGTGGTGACAGATGTCAAGCTGTCAATCTAACCTGTCTGGTGAATAAAAAATGTCTTCACAGTAAAAAGGTCATGTCATATCAAAATATGCAGTTTGTTGATTATTCATTCAAGTTATTAGATATATAGTATTAATCTAACATCACTTAATTTGTGTTTTTTTATCTGATATCATTTGTTTTCGGTTGCCTATTAACATAAGAATAGATGTCAGAAATAAAACAAAAACTATTAGTAAACTATTAATGGTGAATAGAAATCAAATATTTCTTGTAAGCATACTAAAAGAGTAGTCATCTCAAATTGTCTTTACAAAGCCACCTCTTACCCACTTGGAGCCCATTGCAAATACCATGGTTATTATTTCTATACTGTAAGTACTGTATGACCTCATAAAATGCCAGGTGCACAATCAGATTATTGTGTACGCACTTACATCAAACTAATTCTAAGTCACTCTCTGAATGGCAAAATAAAAAATTTAAACACTGTAAAGGTTGAACAGCAGAAAAAGGCTCTCCTGAACAGTGGGATGTTGCAGTCAATAAATTCAATTGTATTAGTGTGAATTGTTTACAAATGACCAATATATTGCTCACTCTCACCTGAATTGTTGAATGTTTCCATTTTTAGCCATCTATAAAATAAGAGAATCTGGAGAAGTCAAAGCCACAGAAATTACAAGAAATGGGCTGAATACATTGTACAGTGAGACGTAGCTCATTACATGCTTGACAGATAGTAAAATGTAGTATTCTTGCTGCAGGGTTAGAAGTGCACCAAATGTGAGGTCATTACGATTCTCTTAGGAAAACTTTTTAATGCCCTGCAAAATGTGTATATATATATATATATATATATATATATATATATATATATATATATATATTCCAGGGTTGAGCCTGGCCAGTACCTGGATGGGAGACCTCCTGGGGAAAAACTAAGGTTGCTGCTGGAAGTGGTATTAGGGAGGCCAGCAGGGGGTGCTCACCCTACGGTCTGTGTGGGTCCTAATGCCCCAGTGTAGTGATGGGGACACTGAACTGTAAAAAAGCACCGTCTTTCAGATGAGACTTTAAACCGAGGTCCTGACTCTCTGTGGTCATTAAAAATCCCAAGCACTTCTCGTAAAGAGTAGGGGTATAACCTGGTGTCCGGGCCAAATTCCCCCCATTGGCCTTTATCTATCATGGCCTCCTAATAATCTCCATCCCTGAATTGGCTACATCACTCTAATAGCTAGTGTGTGATGGGCATTCTGGCGCACTATGACTGCCATTGCATCATCCAGATGGATGCTGCACACTGGTGGTGGTTGAGGAGATTCCCTCTATCCTATGTAAAGTGCTTTGAGTGCCTAGAAAAGCACTATATAAATGCAAGGAATTTATATATATATATATATATATACTGTATATTGTATGCTGGTGATACCAGAGGGAATGTAGATAATATTATATGCACCCTGAGGCAAGCTTCTCCATTTCTGAGCTGTCAGAGATTATATTTGTTCTAATTACCTCACATATGTGTGAAATACTGCATGAGTGCCTCATATCCTGCAGGTTCACTCATGTCATATTCAATTGTAGACTGAGCTTAGCATGATTAGCATATTTCATGATGAACTTTATTTGGTGAAGGCTAATTAATTTATTCTTAATGAGGCATTTAGTTGTGATTCATATTTAACTATAAATTTTATTAAGAAACTAATGTATCTATTTATCTATATATTTGTATATACCGTGTATATTTGTATATACAGTGTATATATCCATTATTTTATTTTTGTTCTGCTATTTTTTCTGTAATTTTTATTTCTAAATGTTTATTTTTTTTACATTTCCTAAAGCAACCACGTTTAGTTTTTCTCCATTGCCCTGCAATGTATTAAAAATGATCAAATAAACCCGACGTTGACTTTGGAAATAAGTAGGCTACTGAATTTGCTCATGTTTTTGTCTAAATTGTCTAAATTCCTCTTAAATAATCTTATCATGTTTGAGGTTTAACTGTTTTTAGCTCAGAATATTGGACTGCTGTGGTTTATTTTATCTTCCATATAATTTCTTTGGTGGCATTTGAGGGCATAGTATGAAATAAAATGTTAACTGAAAACAAGTGTGCATTTGAATATTGGGCCCTTAAATTATGATAGACACCATAATTATGGATTTTGCATGAACTTTGATATCTACAGTAGTTACAATACTTCTAAACCTCCACTTATTGCAAAGCCAGTCCACATAAAGCAGAGTCCTTGCATGTGCTTATGCAAATTAATCTCCTTATAGACTAAGCTAAACCCCCTTCCATGTTTGATAATTCCACACATGGGTGTGTTATTGGGCGAGTAAAGGCATAGGATTAGACAGTTCTTATAAAAAACCTGCCTAAAATTTGCACTGGATTAGCAATTCCTCATACAGATGAACCTCTATTTTCTGTCTGAAATAGAGAGTGACTTTGATGTCTTACAACGTCTTGCATACTGTACATTAAACATTGTTACATTCATTTTATTTAAATTCACACCACTGAGAAATGCTTACACTATCTGGCGAAATACACCTATGAATGGTTTACTTGTACTGCAGTTCAGTCATGACAACTCTCTGAATGTTTTAGCATTTTAATATGTGTATGACATATTGACGGGACTTGATCTTGGTGGAAAAGATCTGCTACGCTACCGCTGCTGCAGAGCAAGTACGAAGACTTATTAATGCTAGAACATACACAGACATACTGTATTAGCATGTGGACATGCTGCTGCACAATTAGTCAAACACAAGTCTTGCTGCATGGAGCATGTAGGACATGCTGCTTCTTCACAATTAGACATACGATCCTATGTAGCAGATCTAGACTCTTGGAGCTGGAGAGGTGGAGGGTTTAAGAGAAAAAAACTCTCGCAGCACACTGCAGTAAAACAGGATTATCTGCAAAACTGAGCAATTTAAAGCTGAAGTATGTAACTTTTTCAGTGTTAAAATACTTTCTCCTATCCCAGAATAATATGCAGAGACAACTATAAGTAAGCCATTCATAGATTCATTATCTCGATAACTGAAAACCCTGTGTCTCTGTGGCACTATAAAAATTCCTGTGTTTGATTTGAGAGACCCGCTTAGACCCGCCCCAACAATGTTACTCAACCAGTGGAGTGAGTTGGGGCGGGACTATCTGATTGATTGAAGAACAGAAGAACAGAAGATGAGGTGAAAGCTGTTTTGAAAACATATATTATTTTTGCAATTACATTCGGCAGCACTAGTGGTGCAGAAACTGCATACTTCAGCTTTAAATATTAGACAATGAGAGAGAACTCAAGTTGATTGGCAAACAGATTACAAGTCTAACGCCGGGTTCACACACCCTCCGTGAGAAGGGTATGAGCAGCGCGTTTTCATTCGGCGCCCATATTAACAGATTACTCCATTCCCACTGCAAGCATGAGTCACGAGGTGATGCGTCCCAGACGCGGCAGTGAGTGGATAGTTTCAGCATTGAGCCTATTTTTGCCATGTGGCTCACGCTAAGCTCAGCGGCTCTGGGTGCAGTACAACACTAATATAATCAGAAGATTATAAAAAAGACACAAAAGCAAATCAAATTATTAAAACCGAACTTATAGTACACTACAATTTATATGTCTGCATGCAAGTAAACTCAATAAAATAACTTAAAATAAAGGAAAGAATTAATAAACTGCCAGACCTTTTGCCATTCTGTGTATATAGGTGTACAGTGTAGACACAACATTAACCAATCACAACTAAGTGTGCTGATAAAGATGAATTGCACGTGATTGCCTGTTGTTGTCCTTGAAGCAGCAATAACCTCAGCTTATTATGACGTTATTAAAGAAAAAATTTGGCATATGACCCCATAGATAACTTTCTTTTCTGCGCAGAGGCGCTGCTGTTCTCGGAAGAGCCTCGGCCAATGTGAACGTACAACACGACTGCCTCACTCACGCCCTTCTCACGGAGGATGTGTGAACCCAGTGTAAGGACCTATCAGTTTACACCATGCGAGCTGATTGGCTTAACAAATCACATGTAAGCGAGCCGATTGGCTAACAGATAACAAGTTCAAAGAACCTATCAGCTTGTGTCATGTAGAGTTCCATGCCTGAACTTAGTCATTTGTTTCTGCATATTAAAGGTGCACTCAGTAACTTTTGCCTTTGTGTCATCTTGGACTTACACTGACACCGGGTGTCTTGGATGCAGCATCGTTTAAAATCAATACTTTTCCTTTTCAGATGCCATTGTAGAAATGTAGTTTTCACAGTCAGCCATGATTACTTTAATCAGTGAGTGAAAGTGTCAAATAACAGGACGGTTACTAAGCGAGTAGGATTCGGCTGGTCATGTGATTCTAACATGGCAGCCCCCATGAGTGGACCCTCCATGTAGAATAAAATAGCTTTTATAAGGTAACTGATATGACTTGAGTCTTCATTTTAATGTAAGTGAGTGGTCATGATTTCCTACATATACTGCAAAGTGACAATTCATGTCTTAAGGAGTTAAACTTTTTTTAATGAGGAAAAAATTACTGAGAGCACCTTTAAACTAAGACACAAGAAAGTATTTTAACATAGAAAACATTACGCACTTCAGTTTAATTCTCGTCAAAGTATCAACTCTTTCAGGGCTAGACTGGACTGGGAAAATCGGCCCTGTAAACATTTCAAGTTCTACAAATGGTTGCACCAGCACCTGATCTGGAAGGGTTTTTAAAAAAAATAAAGGACAGAGGCCAATAATAATAATGATATTATTACTGAATCGCAGATGCAGTTAACAATATTAATATTGCATTTTTTGAGATTTTGAGTTGGGCAGCAGATGTGAATTTACTTATATTAACAGCAGAAAAATCTGTAAAAAGTTTATTAACACATAATTTATGTAGGGCTATGTTCAAACATTCTAGCAGTAGGACTCCATAACTGATATTGTTTTCATTTTATTAGGCTCTTAATTATTGAATTAACTTTTCCCTTCAATTAAAGTTAATTAGATCTGAACATATTTACAGGGGAGAAAAAGTAATAGCTCCGTCTTTAATTAATGGGGTCCAGGTTTAAAGCTCTTTTATTAAATTCTCCTTTGTAGTTGCCCTTATGAAAATTTGCCATAGTTCTTGCATAGTATCCAGAGTTTAACTGTGGTATTACTAGTAAGATCATGGTAATCACATGTAAAACCATGCTCCTCAATACCATAGTTTCTAGAGTTAGTGTTCCTACAGTAACTGCAAGGTAAATTTCTATAAGGGTGTCTGGATTAAAAAGAGTGCAAATTACCGTTCTGCATGGCAAGATATTTTCCTGTTTACCTCGTCACTGCTGTTTAGAACACCAGGGCTATTTAATATGGTTTAAACTAGCTTTACCAAAGAGCCTTTAAGATTCCTGGCATTGCTCCAAAATGGGGCGTGAGTCAAACCGCCAAACCCTTTCTCTAACCAGAACCGTGAGTGGAAGTAATGCCCCCTTTTGGATTTGGCGCAACCCCCTTTTGGAGTAACCACGACCCATTCTGGAGGAACCCGCCCTCTTTTGGAGATTCTGCACCTATTTAGAGGTCTCCAGCCTGCTGCTATACCTAACTGTATCATCCTGGTGTAACAGATAATTCTGTTGAATTCAAATGGGTCGCATGACCGTGCTTTGTTTACATCTAGACAGAGTGGCGCGAGCGCAGAGCAGGTTCGTAGGTGCTGCTCAGGTAAGACCGATCCCGTTCTGCTCTCACACTGCGGCCGGCGGGGTGGTCGTCCTACTACTCGACCGACCATCCCACTACCCAACCTATTGAAGTATTAACATCACTGGCACATGCAGTCAAGTACTGATATCTGCCCATTACCACATTCAGTTTCATTTTGTTTCATTTAATGTTATGGAAGTAATTACCCTCATGCTGAGGCAGAAGTCTTTGCTGCAGTGTGATCAGTGCATCCTCCTCTTCAGCCCAGATGTGCTGTTGACTCCCAGAGGAGGCAGATGGAAGAGAGAGGCTTAGATACTTTGACTTTGCATAATCATCGAGGTTTTTCATGCACTTCAATTATTCAGTTGGATGCATTTTCGAAAGGAGCTGTCAAATTAACTGTTATCTCTAACTGTGAGCGATGGAATTTAATGCTATAGGATACAACATACTACATCAGTCCTTTGTATCCCTTTCAGCACACAGGCCATTGAATCCCATCTGTCTCATTTTTTTCCTGTCCCAGTCTGCCATTTTATATGGAAGTACACTACCGGTGAAAAGTTTTGAAACACTTACTCATTCTTTATTATAATTTATTTTCACATTTTAGAATAATAGTAAAGTCATTAAAACTATGGAATAACATAAATGGAACTATGTGAATTATGTTGTGACTAAACAAAATCCAAAATAAATCAAAACTGTGTTATATTTTAGCATCTTCAAAGTAGTCACCCTTTGCATAGAATTTTCAGAAATGTACTCTTGACATTTTCTCAACCAACTTCTTGAGGTATCACCCTGGGATGCTTTTTAAACAATATTGAAGGAGTTCCCATCTATGTTTGGCACTTATTGGCTGCTTTTCTTTATTATTTGGTCCAAGTCATCAATTTAAAAACTTTTTTTTTTTAAATTAAATGTTAGTTTTATATTGAAATAAATTAATATGGTGGCACAATTATATTTTTGTCTACAAAACTAATTTCAAATATTTAAGCATATGCCTTCAGATCAAAAGATTTTTAAGATCATTAGAAACATTTCAGTCAAGTGTTTCAAAACTTTTGACCGGTAGTGTATATTCCGGACTATTTTCAAAACAAATTGCAAATTGTATTTGCAATTGTGTTTTCTATTTGTGGATGCCTAAATTGTGACATAATCCAAACACAATTGCAAATCCCATATTACCGATTGCACTTTCATTTACACAAACGTTCATTGTATGCCATATTTCAAATGGAAAAGCAAAGTCCAATTGCAATTGCATTTCCCATGTCTGAAATAGCAAAAGTAATTACCTCGTTTGCTATTTCACTTCCTCGGCATCCCGTATGGAGCCTGCCAAAATTCAAATGGAATCGCAATTCCCTTTGCACTTGCATTTCCAATGCCTTACAGCAGTGGTTCTCAAAGTGTAGGGGGGGAGATATATTGCAAGGGGGGTGCGGAATACTGACCCATCCTCAAATCTCGTTCACTTTCACACATTCAACAAAAATAGTGAAAATACACATAATAATCGATGTGCACAAATTTTTTTCCTCTGCCTTTTCTCTTACCTTGTTTAAACTTTTGCCTGGCACCACAGGCTCATGTAAACAAGGTCATTCTTGCTTGCGCGCCAGATTCAAATGAGTGACAAGGTGAATTAACACTTACATTTTGGTCTGTTCCTCACACAGTGCTATCATATGGCTTCAGAAGAACTGAAATCTAAGCACAAGTGTTATGGATGACTTTAATGGCACTTTTATGTGTGCTTTTGGAGCTTGGACAGCCACAAACACGATCCTCTCTTCCCTCAATCTTGTTTTTCACAGAAAAAAGTCATACTGATTTTGAACGACGAGGGTGAGTAAATGATAGCGGAATGTCCGTTTTTATTTAAGTTTATCAGTATCATTAATCAGGTGCAAATTATTGTCCAGAGGTCCTGACCCCTACTGAAACAGCTTGAAGACAGCGCTGTCATGTGATACTTGTTACTTTTTTCAGCGCTGGCTAGGATGCGACAATCACAGTCATTTATTATTACCGGATGAGGACTGCTGAAGTTTATTTCCATTCATAGGTATGCATTCTTGCAATTATCAGTTTTTATTAAAAAAATAACTATTCTAGATTAAAATTGTCTCCAATGAGATATAAAACTTTCTTGTAGTTAAATGCGGATGAATGGAGGATTTGGTTTTCTGAGCGGCCAAGCACCCTCTGGAGTGAAGTGTAACTTTTCATTCAGCTTTCATTGTATTTTTAAATAAAACCTTTATTTTGTCACATGAAGATGTAGTTTAACCTTTTTAAAGCGTTCTTGTTTCAAAGGGGGACGTGACCCGAAAAAATGGAGAACCACTGCCTTATACAGACACCTGTCAATGAGTGTTGTTTCAAATGGGAACACGCCCCACAGTATAAACTCCCACGCCCAACACTGATTGACAGGTGTCTGTGTAAGGCATTGGAAATGCAAGTGCAAAGGGAATTGCGATTCCATTTTAATTTTAGCAGGCTCCATACGGGATGCTGAGGAAATGAAATAGCAAATGGGGTAATTGCTTTTGCTTTTTTGATATGACAGGGTCATAAATCGTAAGACATGGGAAATGCGATTGCAAATGGACTTTGCTTTTCCATTTGAAATTTGGCAGACATTGTACATTTGTGTAAATGGAAATGCCAATGGTAATATGCGATTTGCAATTGCATTTGGATTATGTCACAATTTATACATGCACAAACAGAAAATGCAATTGCAAATACAATTTGCAATTTGTTTTGAAAATAGTCTGGAATATACTTCCATACTTTCAGGTCTTCTACTATCATCTGTTGTGCTTTTTTACCGGTGCTTCATGGTCTTCATCTATTACCTTAATAGCCTACCTGACAAGTCAAGCTTATTGCTATTCTCTAGCCTTGAAAATGGATTATGACTGTTTAAGATTAAATGCAGTTACATTTTCATGCAGCTTGATTTGCTATTGAAAAACATGAACATTCTGTCATTATTGACAGATTTTTAGCAATTTTATGTACGTCATTTATTATGTGTAATATACACTCACTGAGCACTTTATTAGGAACACCTTAACACGTACTTATTCATGCAATTACCTAATCAGCTAATCATGTGGCAGCAGTGCAATGCATAAAATCATGCAGATACAGGGTTAGGAGCTTCAGTTAATGTTCATATCAACCATCAGAATGGGGAAGAAATGTGATCTTAGGGATTTCGACCGAGGCATGATTGTTGGTGCCAGACAGGCTGGTTTGAGTATTTCTGTAACTGCTGATCTCCTGGGATTTTCACGCACAACAGTCATAGAGTTTACTTAAATTGGTGCCAAAAAAACCAAAACAATCAGTGAGCGGCAGTTCTGCGGTCTGAAACGTCTTGTTAAAGAGGTCAATGGAGAATGGCCAGACTGGTTTAAGCTGACAGAAAGGCTACGATAACTCAGATAACCACTCTGTACAATTGTAGTGAGCAGCTACACATCGAACCTTGAGGTGGATGGGCTACAACAACAGAAGACCACATCAGGCACTTTAGTAGGACCATATTCCTAATAAAGTGCTCAGCGAGTGTTTATATCTGCATTATATCGGCCTATCGGCCATCCTACTCTCTATAAATCCATATCCGTCAATCACAACTAAGAAGATTTTCTGCCACATTGAGGAATACATGAAGCAGTCAGTGAGCAAGCTAGCTTCCACCCCCTTCCCACCAAAATACATCTAGTGCCACTACAAGCAGCTGTTTGTGAATAGCTGGGGTGGTGTGATTTTGCCTCCTTGCTGCACAGCTTGTGGCTTTACAGCAAAGTAGCTCAAGCATTTCCTTCCTGAGGGGGATATGAAAAAGCAATGGTCTTATCTTTCCCTTTTGTATTGGTTCCTCCACAGATGTCTAATGAGCCAATATGCACATCAGCTGCACTTAACAATGAACAGTGGTTATCAATATCTCCAGGCATCATATAAGACAGGCTCATGCATTTTAGCCCCAAGCAAAAATAGATTATTGACTAGGTCTATTCAAAAGTCATATGTTATGTGGTCAAAACTATGTTTCAATGGAAATATTTTACAAATAGAAAAACTTCAGTGGGCAAAAGCAATTATCAGTGTTAATTATATCTATGACAGTAGTTTGCAACAAGAGCAAAGTCCAGAAACAACAGGATTTTTCATTTAATTAAATCCCAAATTGTGGTTGAATACTCGCAATTTAATAGATATATTGCGGTTTCGATTTTATTTTTGTACATTTTGTAAGGTTTTCAATTAAATATTTGTAAAGATATCAAATCTGCATATTTGTGGACTGTATATGATATAAGTTTTACTGTAGTACTATCTGCCTTTTTGTCCAAAAAAGGACAAATCGGGGTTCATGGTTTGACTGGTCATCTTCAGCAGTTAACCCCTGCTAGTAGATGCTGCAACTACACCATTATGAATGTGGATATTCAAAAGTAGATTTGTATTCTAAAATAAGAAGTTTTGCAAGGCAACAAATAAATCACAAAAATGTTATTATATCATAATAGTTTCACTGTTTTTGGAGGGGTTTTTAAAGTGGGATATTTATTCCATCAGAAAAATATTTTCCACTGTATGGAGTTCTAAAATACTGTACAGTAAACAGTCACATGGTATTTATGGCTCAAAATAAATGTTTATGGAATTGACCCACACTTTGAAAAGTGGTAAACTGCAGTTGTTTCAGTACCTTAAGGAGCTACATCTACCTGATCTAATCCTTAAAATTAGTTTTGTTGGTGTAACCTAATGTATTCAGGACAGGTTGGTTTAGTGATCAAAGTGGACAAATCAAGTGGACAAATCAATCTGAAAAACAATTACAATTACTTTATTCATTTAATAAAATGCTGTATATTTCTCCAGTCTTGGTGATTCAGTTCTTATAGAACTGTTTTTCCTCTTTGTGAGAGCACACTGCACCAACGCATACAAGGGCATAAATGTGGCTTAAACATTGGGGGGATGGGAATTGCACGTGAATCATTTACCCATGTTTCCATGGGTAAATTGGGGGGGATATTGTAATTGATTGTTTTGATTACTGGGGGGTGACCTAGAGACTATGGGGAAAAAATAATATACAGTATCATCTTGTAATGACAAGTAAGTCTGTTGAGAATATCAGCAAGGATTTTTATAGGGGTTTAGTTATTACTTTTGGTGTTAAATGCTTCTGATTTTACAAGATCTGTCTACTCCTATAGTTTATATCAGTTCCTCTATTCACAGAATTGTTCAGCTCATTGTGGGAGAAGTCTCTAATAAAATATCCACATGATGTGGTGGACTGGTGTGGGCTCACAGGTTGCTTTTCATATGCATTTGACTCATTTGAAAATGTGCATGCTTGAGGGAAAAGCAAAAAATTAATAATTCATCACATAAATATGGTAAGCGCTTTCAAATGGTCCCTAAACAGTCACCAAAACTACTATAATAGTCCCCTCCCCTGTATTTTATGCTCACTTGCATATAATGTTCATGCATGACTGACTCATTACAACACTGGCATTTACTTCGTTATTAAACAATGTAAAATGGATAGCGTAGACCCCATTTATGATCAGAACATCTAGCTGAGGAAAGCTTTGAGACCTCACAAGCTTTGAAGAAAATTCTTGTTCAGCTTGTTGGAACAGCAAGCTCTTGGCACACTTAGTCATCTGTGGTAATCTTTGTTTAGTGGGGAGGAGTGAGGACTTTTGTGTCTAAAAATGTGAGATGGGACTTCATATTGAACCTTGAGCATAGTTTGAGTGTCTTAATACTTTTACCTTTATAGTCAGGATGAAATCAGATTTGACCCTGTTTATTTAATGTGTGTTGCTAGCCTTGTTTTACACAGTTCATTTGTGCACATTTTTCCAAAGAAAATAAATGTTTGTGTAATCTTATATCAAAATGTAATACATATTAAGAAAGAAAGAAATTAAAAAATTGGCTTTTCGGCATCACAAATCCTTTTTTTTTTTTTAACCCCTACCCTTCCATTCTGATAATACCCACTTTTAATGATCCAGCAAATTCCTGATGGATAAAATTCTGTCCTACATTTTTTCTCGTTCTCACTGCTTTCTCTGCTCAGATGAATGCACTAATACATATACAAGTTTCATTCACTATCTTGTAAAAAGGAAAGGCTTTATGCCTTTGTATTTTCAATATTCCTCTCCAAAGACACATTTACCCTATTTGAATTTTATAGTCCCTGACTGGATCCACAGAGAGAACAGTTTAACATTTATAAATATCTCTAAAATGTCACCCGTTAAATGAGAGCAGAGGCGGTTGCCACGACAAAAGGGCGAGTACATGACTGGTTTGTATTGTTTTAAAAGACAAATGAAATCAAGGAGCCTTTTCCTCCTTTAAAGCTGCACAGGATGTGAGCAGACTAGGTGTGAGCAGTTTAGGTATGTGAAATGCCAAAATACAACCTTCTAGATATTTAAAGGGGTCTTGACATGACGTTTTTATTATTTTAATATGTTTAGGTTTACTTATAATATTAGTAGCGTTTGCACACACACACACACACACACAAAAGAGTAATATATTTGTAAAACATGATAATTTTCTACTCTCATTCTGACCCTCAGTCAGAAACGCTCGGTTTTGGTGCTGCTTCTGCTTTAAGACTTGACAGTAAACAGCCACTGTTATGATTGGCTCTCTGCTCTTGACTGACCTGCTCTCCCTACTTTCCATCTCACTTAAGATAAAAGCACTGATTAAATACGTAAAAAGTGTAGGGCTGTAAACTGTAAACCAAAACTATATTACTACAATCTACGGCTCCTATTTTACCAATAGCAGTTGAGGCATTTCATTTATTTATTAATGTAACTAAATCAACCTGGTTTCAAAGAATCATGTTACTATAACTAGGCTAAATTAACCCTCCTATTGTGTTCGGGTCATTTTTAACCCTGAGAGGTATATAATAATCTTTAAATAACACTTAGTTTTTATTATGAAACCAAACTTTCTGACTTTGTCAAGACTATCAAAATACACATACTAAAAAAAAATATTTAATTAAAAAATGTAACTGAAATAACCATTTAAAAAAGTCAATTCGGGTCAAAGTCGGGTCAATTTTTTTGTATATCTATGAATTAGATTTTTTTTCTTATAACACCACTTACATTTAGCCTCTTTCCCATACTCTCTCACACACTTTTTTTGTCTCTCACTGGGACTGCATCTTGTTTACAAACATGCACACACAAATTCCTGTACAAAACAGACATGAGAGATGTAACAAACATAACAAATAAACTAAATCAAAGGTACTACGGCCTAAAGGGAGTGTGGCGAGAGAAAAAGTTCATGCACGCATTAGTCTAAATAGGGCTTGAAAGAGGAAATTGTCCACATTTTACTCTGCAGCCATCTGATGCCGAACCAGATTGCAGCATACTCACACATCAACATTCAGCAGTTTATGCAAGTAAATAGAATAGATTTTTCTTAAAAACATAGTAAAGAAGTATTAATGTTGTATACTAGATTTGTACAGTTTTTTTTGATGGTGTTTATTTGAAAAAGTTTAAGTTGATTTCATAACTTTTGACCACCAATTTTATTGAGCTGTTATGAGTAATAGGAAATGCATTCAAATAACATCTAGGTTACTGTCATAAGCCCCATTCCCTGATGGAGGGAACGAGATGTTGTGTCGATGTAGTGACACTAGGGGTCACTCTTGGGAGCCCCAAACACCTCTGATGTTTTAAGAAAAGGCCAATGAAAATTGCCGAGTATAATTTGCATGCCACTCCCCCGGACATATGGGTATAAAAGGAGCTGGTGTGCAACCACTCATTCAGGTTTGTGCTAAGGAGCCGAGTCAGAGTCTCGTCCATTACAGCGGGTAGTTCAGTGTTGTGGCAGGAGGGACACAATGTTTCGTTCCCTCCATCAAGGAATGGGGTTACGACAGTAACCTAGACGTTCCCTATCTGTCACTCACTCGACGTAGTGTCGATGTAGTGACACTAGGGGTCCCTATACAAAACACCACAACCAGCTGAGCTGTTACATGGATCAGCGGTGCAGGTGAAGGCAGGCCACTGCATGCCAAGTAACAAGTGCACCGGCCCCATCGTAACCTTCACAATGCCCCATGCACATGCAGTATGGCATAAAGGGGGGGTCAGACGTGCCCACAATGGGAACAGTCCACACCAGCTGGTTCAGCCTTTTCTCTTCTTTCTTCTCCTGGAGAAAGAACTTGCTTGATTCCAGCTGGGGCCAAACATATTCGTGTTGGAGTAGGTGTCCTTGGAAAAAGACACCGTGGAGACCACACCCTGAAATACGTCACATGGGCTTACCGATTCTTTATCGGCAGTATCGCATGTGGAGGAAGTCCCGTAGTAGGTCCTACCCAGAGGGGACAGAGCTCTACAAACATGGCGACTGGTGGCAGAGGGGACTCTGCCCAAGGGGAGACACGGGTCTACTGGCAGGGAGACCGTACCAAGGAAGATTACATCATATGGAGTTACCGACAGGGAACCAACGCATATGGAGCACCTATCCCAGAACAGGGGCTGACCTGAATAGGGCATACTGACACAAATACTGGGCCTGGCGTTGAATTCCTCCGCTGAATTTGCTTGCCGCAGGTGCTGGGGGAGGAATCCAGGGTTCACCGATCCGGGAACTCACGTGGATGAAAGAGCGCACGTCTTCCCCTCGGAAGGAGAAAGGCGCTTGTGTGCCAGCGGTACACCTGGCCAGCTGCCCGCATCCTTACCTGTTTGTACCTACCAACACATGGGACGAAACTGGCTCAACCCGGAGATGATAAAATCTCGCGAAGGTATTGGGTGTTGCCCAGCCCGCTGCTCTACAGATGTCTGTTAGAGAGGCGCCATTGGCCAAGGCCCAGCAGGAGGCTACACTCCTGGTAGAGTGCGCTCGTAGTCCCAAAGGGGACGGCGCACCCTGGGCCTGGTATGCCAATGCGATGGCATCCACAATCCAGTGGGCGTTCCCCTTCTGCTGTCCTCCGAAACAGACAAAGAGCTGCTCGGAGCGTCTAAAGCTCTCCATGCAGTCCAAATAGATACACAAAGTGCATACCAGACACAGCAATGACAAAGCTGGGGCTGCCTCCTCCCGGGGCAGCACTTGCAGGTTCCCCACCTGATCTTTAAAGGGGGTAGTGGGAACCTTGGGCACATAGGGCCGGGGTCTCTGGATAACATGAAAGTATGCCAGACTAAACTCTAGGCATGTATCGCTGAGAGAATGCTTGCAGGTCCCCAACCCTCTTGATGAAGGTGAGCGCAGTAAGGAGGGCCGTCTTCAAGGAGAGGGCTTTCAGCTCAACTGACTCTAAGGGCTCACAGAGAGGTCCCTCTAAGGAACCTGATGATCAGGTCATGCTTCCCCAAATACTTACCGTCCACTGCATCATGGTGTGCCGCTATAGCGGCTACATATGCCTTCAAGGTGGAGGGGGACAGCCACCCTCCAACCTCTCCTGCAGGAAGGAAAGCATCGACCCGACTGCACAACTCTGTGGGTCTTCACCTCTGGAAGAACACCAATTTGCGAATTGGTGCCAATTCAAGGTGTACAGTCACCTGGTAGAAGGGGCCCTGGCCTGAGTGATAGTGTCTACCACTGTGGGTGTGGATGCCCACTTCCCTTAGCGGGGCAAGGGCTGCCTCTGCGACCTTCGTGAAGACACGAGGCGACAGGGACAGACCAAAGGAATGAGGCAGGATCGAGACATGAAAGTACGCATCTTTCAGGTCTACCGCCGTGAACCAATCTCGGTGCCGGACACACGATAGAATGTGCTTCTGCATGAGCATCCTGAATGGAAGCCTGTACAGGGCCCGATTCAGTGCCCGCAGGTCCAAGATCGGTTGCAACCCACCGCCTTTCTTGGGCACGATGAAGTAAGGGCTGTAGAAGCCGCTCTTCATCTTGGCTGGAGGGACAGGCTCTATTGCACCCTTCTGCAGAAGGACTGCGTATTCCACACCTCGCCACCTATCAAGGTGAAATAGACGCCACTGAACCTGGGCGGGCGCCTGGTGAACTGAATCACGTAGCCAAGTCGGATCATCCTGGCCAGCCATCGCAACAGGTTGGAGAGCATTAACCATGCCTCCAAAAACTGGGTGAGGGGCACCAAGGGGATGACCGCTGCTGACTACCCACGGAACGGGTCTTGCAGCTGAGCGGGGCGGAAAATGCTATGTCGGGGGCCTCGTGTCCCGATCTTGCTGTATAGGGAGAGACGTTAAAGCACTTACCTCACTCCACATACCCCACGTAGGACTGGTCAGCGACAGGGAGGAGGCTGAGCATCTTTGTAGCCTGCCACAACCGCCTGTGCGTGGGTGTGTGTGTGTCGCGGCCGGGTGCATGGAGGCAGGAAACTCAAACCTGTAACACCCTGGCCATGAATGTCGAAGGCAACAATGACCACCGAAGGCATTGAGTTGAACTCAACAAAAAAGGAAACCAAGGATTCTCCCTCCAGCCCTCTACCGTGGGATGGAGTGGTCTGTCTACCACCTCCAAATGTGGTTCGAGTCTCCTCACCTCCAGGTCGCCTGTCTCAGGGGTGCTTAGAAGCCTTCCTAGGGTTCTTGGTCGTGGACCATGAGACGGGGGCATCAACTTGAGCCATTGTTGCGGTGGAGCCGATGTTGCCACTGCAGGAAGGTCGCCGCGGTGACGGGCAGACAGGGTACGCAATCTTGAACCATGCAAGATGTGCTGAATGGCCTTGGTCTGCTGCTTTACGTCGAAAACTGCTGTGCGAAGTCTTCGACGGTGTCACCGAAAAGGCCAGCCTGGGAAATGGGGGCATCAAGGAAGTGAACCTTGTCGGCATCCCTCATTTCAACCAGGTTGAGCCAAAGGTGGCACTCCTGGACCTCCAACATGGACATAAACCGCTAAATAAGCTCTTTCAATGCCTTGGCCTGGTGGACCTGCAGGAGGGCCATGGCATGCAGAGTGGAGACAACGTAGTCTTACAGGCCTTGGATGGGAGCCTAGGACGGTTCCGCCAGGTGGCGGTGCTCTAAGGGCACAAGTGCACCGCAATCCCGGCCCGGGCAAGCATGGCCGTCAGCTCAGCGTCAGCCACAGAATGGGTGGCCACATCCGAAGGTGGAAGCCCAGCCGAGTCCTCCGCATCGGACTGAAGCAGTCTGCTCTCCGACGCTGCTATCGAGATCTCATCATCCTCCTGAGTGCCAAATGAGAGGTCGAACCCGCTCTGAGACAGGCCACCTGACTCATCCCAGAACTCAACCAAGGCGCACGAGTGTGATGGGGAATGGGAGGTCCGTGGGGATTCACCCGGTGGAGTTACTTCCATTGAAGTCCCCAAATCGCCCCCAGCGCTAACTGTCGCGGTCTTGTGCCCACGGGCAGAAGAACCGAGGCGGGGAGTGGTTGGAGTGGCTTTCCCTCTGAGGAAGGAAAGCCGCGATCGCAATGTGGCCACGGACATGTTCTCGCAGTGCAGACATGAACCATCCACGAACGCTGTCTCAGCGTGTCTGGAGCCCAGACAGGTAAGGCAGTGATCATGACCATCAGAAGCGGAGAGATAACGACCGCAACCAGGAACTGCACATAACCAGAAAGGCATCTTTAAAAAAATACTTTCCGTCAGTGCCCACTCCTTTAGGGAATATACACTCTTTTAAGGAGAAATATACTCTTTTAGCGCTCAACACGCGCTGCCGAAGCACCCAGGGGCATTCTCCGCACTTATCTGTGCGAGAGGGGGAGAAACCGTTGTGATGCGCCGTAAAATCCAGCAGCCGCGGAGATCGCTCTTTGCTTTCTCTTGCAGAGGTGAATGGATTGGCAGTGGAATACATCAACACCGCTCGGCTCTGAAGTAAAAATCTGAATGAGTGGTTGCACACCAGCTCCTTTTATACCCATATGTCCGGGGGAGTGGCATGCAAATTCCACTCGGCAATTTTCATTGGCCTTTTCTTAAAACATAAGAGGTGTTTGGGGCTCCCAAGAGTGACCCCTAGTGTCACTACATCGACACAACTTTGAGTGAGTGACAGATAGGGAACTTGTAATTCAGATAACAGAAATGTTGATAAAAAAGATGTCTTCACATATATCACAATGGTTTTGCCATTCTAAAACAAAATGGCATATTAATTAATAACTTTTATATTTGTCAGTTAATGCCAAAAGTATCAATCTTTTTACATGTATGAACAGTTAAGAATGTATTAATAACTTACAATATAGTTTTTGATGAAAACCATTGGTTTATGAATGATTTATTATCTTGAATTCCACCGGGTCAAATTTGACCCACGAATGCAAAAGGTGTACACAGATTCTGAACATAATAGGAGGATTAAATACAATAAAATTAACCTGACTGCATTACTTTGTTGTTAATATAAAACATGTTTGTTTCAGGCAATACGTTTTAGGTAAAATGTAGCATTTTAGCCTAAATGTGTGGATATGGCTTTGCTAGTCAGGCCATGAGTCTCACAGACCAAATAATGAACGTGTAAGAGAGTTGACTTAAATACATAAAACTGAATAAGAAATGTGGAAGGTAAGACATAGCTCCTGTCATAACATTAATAAAAGCAGACCTTTATGTTGGCACTCCAAAACATTCTCTTTTATCCACATACTTCCAAATAGGTTTGGAATGAATTGAGAGGTGGCATGGCACTGTCTCCAAACTGCAGTCACAGCCAAGCCTGTGCAAGCATAGTCAGCAGCTTTGAACTGCAAAACATGTCGCTTTTTTCCTCCAACATCGGCTATCCAATTGTAAATTCTTGCTTCTATGCCAGCAGAGAGAACAGCATTCCTTTAGTGCCATTTATCCGCTATAAAAGGGAGATAATGGTGATATGTCCCTCTCTTGCTGTAAATTCCATCTCACCTGTAAAGAGGACAGAGCAAGTAGTATTAAACTCACTTAGTTAATTTTAGATACAATATTACCCAAGGACAGGTTATAGTCCAAGGCACTAGCCACATTAGAGGTCCCCTCTTGTTTCAACTGCAATTTGTAATGTCTAAATAGCCAGAAAGTATTTTACAAATATGATAAAGACACAATTTTGAGATGTAAGGTCACAAATACGTAAAAAAAAAGCTTAACAAAAGAGACAACAATGTACCATGATTTTAAAAGGTATGTTCTGTTATTTTATGCAGTTTTAAACTGTACCATGTCTAATTTCAGCAATAAAGCTTTCAGTAATTTGGATCTACTGTATATCCCCTTATGAATTGCTAAGCAACCTATTGCTCGCACTGTTGTACTTTTCCACTATGAACTCTTAATTACAGTTTGAAATAAATGGAGGCAGGATTGCTATCACTCCCATTGGCAAAATAATTCCATGCTTAAAGATTTCCAGACTTCTGCGTTTAGAACCTTGTTAGGAGATATTTGATTAGAAGTCTGTTTCTCTGTAGTTGCCAGCTCTCAAAAAGCCTGGGTGGGAAGGTTTAATTAAAGGGATTATTTACCCACTGAAATTTAAAACTCGGGGTTGATCCAAGACTTACAGTATGGCAATGCTATTAGACTGCAGAAGCGCCATCAGTAACAGCTCAAGTCTTTTTTTTTTTTTTTTACCAGCTTTTTATCTAACTGAAGTTTCATTACCGAAACCTTTTAATCATCAAATGCAAAATGATAAAAGACGAAAGGGTTTGCTGTCAGTGCTCAAAAATCAAATCATATTTTTGAGAAAGTGCCCAGCTAATGATTGCTAATCCTGTGGCACTTCTGTGGTCATTATAGAGGCTTGTCACATAAATATCTGGACTAGAAAAATCTGTTTGAACTGGAAGGGAGAGGGCATAAGAAAAATTTTACAAAGTTTAAAAGTGTTTACTACAGTACTTAAGTGTCCAAATACTTGTTTTGAGTGCCACTGTATGTGAATTTGTAATAAACTACATGGGCTTTGTGGTAAGTGTCAGCAAAGAGAGAGGTCAAACATCCTGAGAAATTTAGAAAGATGTGTTTCGTTAGTTTTATTGCGACTATTGCTGGTAATTTGTTGTGTTTTGCCAGAAATAATGTTCCTTTTTCTTGACCATGGCAGCAGCTTATAGAATTAATGACTGGAACAGACGAATGTCATTCAGATTTGAAATCACAAAGACTAGCACCACATGTCCAGTAACTTCAGTTGTAGATTTTGCAGAAATGGGAGATTTGGGGGATTATGGGAATATGTGGCAGTATAACATGTCTCTCTGTGGACCTCAGCTTTTATTGTATGTCAGCTTGAGTTCGTAATGTTTGTACTATTTGTGTTGCTACTGCTTTTTCCTTGACTCACTTGCGGATGGCGAGTTCACATGGGTGTCTGGCTAAACAGTTTTGTTAATACTTACACAATGGTTAAACTTGTCCAGCCCGTCTTGTGGCATAGAACTGCACCTGTAGAAGATTGCTTGTCACTTCTGCATAACTTTGCTCTTTTGTTTTGTTAGCCTTTGCTGCCTGACTGAGGAAGTCAGAAGGCGGAGGCTTTCCCATCGCAATTAAAGGAATAGTTCACCCAAAAATGAAAACTGTCACAACATTTACTCACTCTTTCTTTCTTCTGCAGAACACAAACTAAACAAGAAAGATTTTTGGAAGAATATCTCAGCTCTGTTGGTCCTTTCAATGCAAGTGAAAGGTGGCCAGAACTTTGAAGGTCCAAAAAGCAAATAAAGGCAGCATAAAAGTAACCTATAAGACTCCAGCAGTTAAATCCATTTCTTGAGAAGCAATATGATAGGTGCGGGCAGGGGTGCTGTAATGGGGGAGAGATTAGGATGACTCTAAAGTCCCTGGTCACCAGTGGTCAAACAGGGGGCCCAGCAGAACCCCATACCTTCCTGTATGATTTTGGTATTTAAATGGCCTCTTTGCACAATAATCTTTTAAGAAGCATGCTATAATGAATGCCCTCAGACTGTGCTAAGTGCATGCGTGTGTCTCCTTAAGACATTAACAGATTATTCAGAAACGTGGCACTTCACAGTTGTGAGTTGGTACACGCAACGTAGATGGCAAGAGATGGCGCAGACAAAATCGGGATACCAAAAGAAGAAAGAAAAACATGAAAATGATGAGAGAACAAGACGGGGAAGTCAGCTAGTCACCCAGTTAAAGTGATGATTTATGTTCCCTGTTTTGTGCTATGATTCTGAAGCTAGCCCGTATGAAGCTGTTATAATTAACATAAAATATTATGTATATAAAATTCTATCAGTTACTCACCCCAATGTTTATCCTTGTAAGTTGGAACACAATATTTCCAAAAATGTATGTTTTTCCATGCAATCGAGCAATAGTAATGGAGCATGGAGCTTCAAAATAGATGGAAAAGCACCAAGCGACAATAAAACTAGTACAGTGTTGTATATATTCAAGCTTTCCGAAGCCTCGCAACAGCTTTCTGTGAGGAATCAATGGAAATTTACACTATAATCATATAAATCTGCTTTAACTGTCCCGGGTGAGTTTATGAGAGAAGTGTTGTAATGATGTCCGATTCGTGAGTGAATCGTTTGTTTGAGTCGGTTCATTTCAATGAATTGGAGAATCCCATTGATAAAACCAGTCTGAATTATTCATTCACGAATAGAACTGATTTGATTCTCGAGTTCATGATGTGAGACAGGGGGAGGAGGAGGTGACTGAGTTTTTTGAGGCAGAAGGTGAGTTTTAGAAAACATGCTTTGTTGTTGTTGTTTAAATTTATTGAATTTTAATGTAATAATTTAAATGGTGTCCATGTGTAACAGCTCATGTGATATGTGTGCAGAAAGGATTTGTAAGTTGCTAATGTAATGAATATGGGGTAGTTATTTTAATTTACAGACTTATTTTATTAGTATATTGAAATGTATTGCCTTGTCCAGACCCAGGGCCTTCTCATGGTTTCACATTGGAGAAAAGTGCTGGGCAGGAAGATCAGGTCAAGGACAGAAGCAGTGACAGTGATGATGGAAGTAGGCAGTACAGTCAAGACAACAAAAGTCCAGCTGGAGAGGCAGAGTAAAGAGTTTGGTGATGAGGGAGATGAGAACACAGATTACCTAACCGATGACCCAGGTCTGTGGCCAGACAAATTAACGGACATTGAAAGGGAGATGATTGTCAGAAAGTTAGCAACAAAGGTTGTAGACATGTTGAAGGAGATGCCAGTAGATTCACAAGGGAAACAATTTCCAGAATATTTGCAATTCACAAAGGCCGCCAATGGAAGGGAAAAGCTCAGAAGGGATTGGCTTGCTTACAGCAAAAGCACAAATGCTTTATACTGTATTCCATGCTTGCTTTTCTCATATGAACTGAAAAGAGGTTCCCAGAGTGCACTAAGCAAAAGAGATGGATACAAGATGTATGAAGTATCATGGTGCAAGATGTATGACAAGCTTCCAAATCATGAAAGCAACAAAGTCCACAGAAGTTGCTATTTTAAATGGAAAAACCTACAGCACTCAGTGATGACAGCAAGTGGTATCAATAAGCAGATGGACGAACAATTACAAACAGAAATTGAAAAAAACAGAGCTCTTCTAGAATTAATTCTAGATGTGGCGCTACATTTAGCATCTCGAAACCTGCCTTTTCGTGGTAAAACTAAAAGCCTTGATGATGTGCATAATGGTAATTTCCTTTGCACAGTTGAACTTTTGTCACATTATGATCCACTCCTTAAAGATCACTTGGATAAACATACAGTAAGTAGACAGGAACAAGGCTGACACATTATCTGAGTTCTGATATTCAAAATGAATTCACTGATGTGTTTGGGAAGACAGTTTTAAAGACAATCCTGAAGGAAAGGGAAGACGCAATATATTTCTCAGTTCTCTGTTATGCAACTCCAGACATTTCCCACACAGAGCAGAGGTACGTCAAGCATGATGCAGTAAACAATGACTGGGAAATAACCGAACAGTTTATTCAATTCAAGGACTTCTGCAGAAAGACAGGGAAAGAAATTGCAGATATGATTGAGAGTGTACTGCAAGATCATAGCATAGATATAGCGGACTGCAGGGGCCAGGGTTATGACAACGGTGCAAATATGTCAGGCAGAATCAAAGGAGTACAGTCTCACACAATGAAAAAAACAAACACTGGCCACATACTCGCCTTGTGCAGCCCACACACTAAACCTTGTAAGTGTGCATGCAGCAGAATCCAGTCCAGAGGTAGCCACATTTTTTTAAAACATAAACTGCCTTTACTGCCTTTTCAGCACTAGCCCTGAGAATTGGGCCATTTTGAAAGAGAAGACAGGTTGCTCCTTAAATAGACTGTCAGATACCCATTGGAGTGCACAGATAGATGCCATCAGACCAATTGCAGAACATCTGCCATCTGTTATAGAGGCCCTTGAGAGCATACTTTTAAGTTGCAGTCTCACCAGTGAGGCTAAATCACAAGCCACTGGTCTTAAAAAGTACTTTATGTCTTTTGAAGCCATTGTACTTCTTACAGTTTGGTGCAAAGTGCTCCAACACATTGAAGACCGTAATTTAATCCTTCAATCTGGAAAGATTTCACTGTATGTACAGGCAAAAACATTGAGGCCCTAAAGGAAAAGATGCTGGCTATTAGAGAGAAATGGGACATCCTGCTTTCTGACGCTTCACTGGTGGCAAATCAGATGGAGATTGAACCTAAATTCTCCAAAGAACATGGACGCCACCATAAAAGGAAGAGATTCCATGATGAAGTTGATGAAGCAGAAGTAGCTCAGGAGAGTGCTAATGTAGTATTCAGAAATTCAGGTTTTTATACTGCCATGGACAGCCTGATCAGTGATATGAATGCACGATTCCTTACTACAGCAGCTATAGTCGAGGACTTTGCAAGTGTCCTGCAAATAGTGTAAAATGAGTGAGGATACGTCCCAGTTGTGTGCCATCCACTAATACAAAAATACCACAGTGATCTTACACCTGAGTTGGTTAATGAGATGAGACATCTCAATGATGTATATGCAGCTACTTTCCCTTCAGAGTTGTCTCCACTTGAGCTTTTGAATCAAATCAACAGGATGCAGCTCCAGAGTATTTTCAGTGAAGTGTGCATTGCCTTGTGCATATTGTGCACTTTGTCTGTGACCGTTGCAAGTGGAGAGAGAGCCTTCAGTAAGCTTAATCTAGTAAAGAACTACCTTGGATCAACAGTGTCTCAGGAAAGACTAAATGGACTGGCCATTCTGTCTATTGAACACTATATAGCAAGACAGCTTGATTTCCAAGATCTGATCAAAGATTTTGCTGTCAGAAAAACAAGGCACTTGGGGAATAAGAAATTATAAGTTGACAGCTTATAAAGACATCCAGACAGAGTTTCTATAGTGTCTGTGTATGAGAGAGAGAGTACAATTGTGTTAATTACTTGTACTGAATATATAGTTATTTGTATATAGTTATAAATACATAATTTCAATTAATTTAATAAACTGTTCACGTTTAGTACTTTATTGTCTTTTATTGAATATGCAGTAATTGTTATGCTTATTGATAATGATTGTTTTTACAAGTGGCAATAAAATAAGATAATTGGGGGTGGAGGCTTGGGGCCCAGAGTACAAATTAGCCAGGGGGCCCAGAAACCCTAGCGGCTGGGTGTGGGTGAGAAACAGATCAATATTTAAGTAATTATTTTACTTTAAATCTTCAATTTCACTTTCACATCTGAAAGTGAAAGTGAAAATTTATAGTAAAAAAGGACTTACCCACAGCAATTATATCACTTTTGAAGATATTTTTTTAAACACTGGAGTCATATGGATTACTTTTATGCTGCTTTTATCTGCTTTTTGGACCCTCAGATTTCTGTCCACCTTTCACCTGCATTGAAAGGACCAACAGAGCTGATATATTATTCTAAAAAATTGTTGTTGTTTTTTTGTTTGTTTGTGTTCTGCAGAAGAAAGAAAGTCATACATCTGGGATGGCATTAGGGTGAGTAAATGATGAGAGAATTTTCATTTTTGGGTGAACTATCCCTTTAATCATTTTTTGCTTGCTTACACCAGTGTGTGTGGCTTTGAAACTATCTAAACCTTTAGTTCTGGGAAAAACAGAGTCAACAATATGGTATGCATAGTAGGCCATTCTAGGAAAGCAGTTAGAGAGCAGTTTGTTCCAGTTTATTGAACTCCTGAATACTTAATAACACCTAGACCTACACACACTCTGATTGAGTACTGCGTTATGGCAGTAGTTCTCAATCCTGGACCTTGAGTACCACAGCAATGCTTAATTTGGATGTCCCCATATTTAACACACCAGATTGAACTCATCAGCTCATTAGTCATTAGTAGAGGTTCCAAGACCTGAACTGGGTGTGGCGGATAAGGAAGATGTCCAAAATGTGGACCGGGACTGAGAACCAAAGCATTAATGAGGAATGTGAATGGTTAAAATGTTAGTTCAGCCACAAATGAAAATTCTGTCATCTTTTACTCACCCTCATGTCATTCCGCACATATATGTTTTCTTTCTTCCAAGGAACACAAAAGGAATGCATTTTTTTTTTTTTTTAGAAATTTTGATAGATTTGTGTGAAAAATAGACCAAAATGTAAGTAATTATTTTGTACATTTTGGTCTGTTACTCACACAAACACTATTGTATGGCTTCAGGAGACTATGTTTCCACTAATTGTATGGGCCACTTTTATAATATTATTATGGTTTTGCATCCATTTAGAAGCTTGAAAGTTCCAGTCTGCATTCGTGGAAAACAGCAGCCTGTACATTCTTCATAATTCCTCCTTTTGTGTTCCATAGAAGAAAGAAAGCCATACATGTTTGGAACAACATGAGGGTGAGTAAAAAATATCAGATTTTTCATGTTTAGGTGAACTATTCTTCCCTTTATAAGAGGCATAGAGCATGAGACAGCATAACCCATGTCTTTTTTTACCCATCACTCTGAGTGTGCTCTATATTTGAAACAATCTTTGATAGAAGTTTAAAAGCACATGCTGGCCTCTCTACTGATACTGGTGAAAAACAGATGGCACAGAGGTCTTAGTATGTGATGGTTTAAACACAGAACAGATACTGATGCTCTATTAATAGCGAGGGCAAAACTAAAAAAGATTTTCTAGCTAAGCTTTCAAATGGCAGTGTGGTATCTTTATACTCAGTATGTTTCCCAAGGGGGCTGTTGCGTTTTTTTAGAAGTATTAACACCCCTGTTTGAGAGCACGTTGGCCCCTAAGGTTATTAGACATATCTGTTCTTCTTGCCTCTTTCCTTTGTACATTATGTTTGAAACTGTGCTGTCCTGAAGAAACTGAAATGCAGTGTTTGTCTATGTATGTCCTCCTTTAAACCTGGCAGAAACATTCCCTTCCGACACTTGACACCTGAAGAGATTAATAAATGGTGTTGAGTGGCATGAATATTGAGGAGTGAGAAGCAGAAGCTGAACAGCGTGATATGCTGATTTTGTGGCTTCCATCCATGGTAATAAGGGATGTTAAATGTGCATTGGTGTCAGTGCGGTAGAGACACTGTGAGGAAGTATGGCAGAATCTGTGGGGAACCTGCTGCATAGTAAATGCTGGCATTTGGAAAGATCACACACATGCTGTCTCCAGGTAAAACTCCAGCCCGCTGGTGTGAGTAATTATGTTGTGCCTGAGGCCAAACTTCCTCCGCACCTGACTGATGGTTTCAAGCACAAGGCAAGACTGCCTGTAGCAATGCAATGTGACAAAATCTAGGCCAGTTCTTCTCAAAAGGCTTTCTCTCTGTCTTCTCTTGTTCTTTCATGGTCTAAATATACATATATGGACACATAAGACTTAATATTTTACATAAATATTACAGGTCAGTATCTTTGGACAATTTTTATAAAAATCCATGAAGATTTTGATAGTTATTGTGAATATTGTAGAGTTAAGTCAGGTCACATTTATGTATATGGCACATTAAAAAGCGACAAATGTTGACCAAAGTACTGTTCAATAAAATATGGCGGCCCATAGGACAGGGCAGGATTTTTTTCTGAAATAGTTTTGCGTGCCCTCACAATACATTTTGCGTTCCCTCACAATAGTTTACATGCCCTATTTTACTACAGTAACCATATAATAACCATGATATTTGAAGTGAAACCATAGTGATAATACAGGAAAACAAAAACTATGGTAAGAAAAATCATAATTTTGTGGTTATTATAGTTTTACTATATAAATACCATAGTTTAACTATGGTTTTACTATAGTAATATTGTAGACTGTAGTAACATTGTTTTTGGCGGAAATATTTTTTTAATAGTAATATTGTAGTAACAATGACTTTTGTAGGCGAACCATGTTTTGTTTTTGTTTTCTGGCAGAAACCATGGTTTTATTATAGTAATACTGTACTAACTAGTTAAGTAACAATGTTTTGTTTTTTTGGCAGAAACCATGGTTTTAATATTGTATACTGTATCAATACAGTAACCATTTTACTATAGATTAACCATGGTAATTCTTGTGGTTACTATGATTTTACTACAAAAACCATGGTATTTTTAGTAAAACCATAATAACCACAAAATTGTTATTTTTATTACCATAGTTTTCATTTTCCTGTATTATTGCTATGGTTTTACTATGAATATCATGGTTAAAATATGGTTACTATAGTAAAACTATGGTAGATTTATTGTGAGAAAACATAAAACTATTGCGAAGGCACAAAACTTATTGCGAGGGAAAGCAAACTATTACGAGGACATGCAAAACTCAGTGTTTCAAGTAATTACATTACTGCTTACTTTACATACTAAAACACTTGTCACAAAAAAGTTTTTGTTTTTCTGCTCAACAAATTCAAAATAATGTCAAGTCATTTTTATTTGTATAGCGCCTTTCACAACACACATCGTTTCAAAGCAGCTTTACAGAAGATCATGCATTAACAGAAAATGAAACTGTAATATTTAGAATGTCTTAGTCATCATTGTGTAGTTTGATAAAATACGATTGTGAATTATGTTTAAAAATAAGTACACAAATAAGCAAAAAGATGTACATATGAACATATGAATTCACATTTTAACTGTTTTACACATACATATTTTTAGAACTACTTGTAACCCAAGTAATGTCTTAAAAGTAAATATTTGGATTGAAAGTCAGTAACTGTAATCTGATTACAAGAATTTAAAAAGAAATATGTTACACTACTTTTTGTGCCTAAAAGTAATTCGATTACAGTAACTAATTACTTTATAATACGATTACACCCAACACTGTTGCAAAGGCACAAAAGTTATTGCGAGGGTACGCACAACTTGTTGCGAGGGAACAAAAACTATTGCAAAGTAGTTTTGGGTAAGTTCCTTTTAAAAGTAATCCACTACAAATTACTAACTACTTCTCTAAAATTAATCAGATTACTTTACTGATTACTTCATTAAAAAGATAATCACATTAATTTTATTTTACTTTTTAAAACACTTGTCACACTTGTTTTTCTGCCCAACACATTCAAAATAATGTCTATTTTCTCCTTGTTCATTGTCGCACACACTTCAGCTGTCACAGAAATGCAAACAGACGTACATATGAACATATGAATTCACATTTTAACTGTATTACACATATATAATATTTTTTTAGAACTACTTGTAACCCAAGTAATTTACTTAAAAGTAATTACTTTCATTGAAAGTCAGTAACTGTAATCAGATTATAAGAATTTAAAATGTAAAAAAATTCCTGCTCTGTCCTCTAAGGGGCTCTGTAATAAAAATAAAATAATTAATTAAAAGTTTTAACATAGCATGCAAAGGACAACATTGTATTCATGCAAAAACATGAAAAATAAGGATGGCATTGCTGCACATATATGGTTTCATAGGCTAGAGAAAAAAGCAATATAATATCTTAGTATGTAAACATACTGTAGTATGTCATGTACCAGAACAGTGTTATTGCACTGCATCTATTCAGAAAATAGGGCTACTGTTCAATATGAGGCAAAATACTCTATTTAATTAAATGTAAATTGATTTTAGCTATGGGAGCCTGTGTTTCATTTGTGCTTACTACTATAGCATAGGGCCACTGGTGTTGTCATAATATCATGTTGTTTGTGCACCATAAAGCACATTAGTGTAATGAGCAAGCTTTCATTGCACATGGAGAAGTCATTAGAGTTGATAGACCCTGCTGACTGCCTTCCACATAATGTGTGCTGTCACTAGAGTGCCTAGATATACTGTATACTAATGCATCTGGAGAACTTTAGATACAGTCGTTGTGCTCCATAATTTTATCACTAATATAGTTGTGTAGAATATAACAATAAACATCACTTTATTCAAGAAATGAACAATACATTTATTTCCCTTTGTATAGCAGGAAATATTGCATTAATAAATGATGCAAAAGGTGGCAATTCAAATGTGAAATGGCATTAAACGGAATAAAAACAGTTACAATTATCGACATAGACGTGTTGCATGAAGATTGAGGGGCTCGCATGGCATGTGCTAGCACGAGGTCCACCTCAAATTCGTCCTGCTCGACCTTTCGGCCCCGCCGTGCCTCCTCGTGTGATCCCTCGAGTGTCAAAGAAGAGGTGGGTGGGAAGGTGCGTGAGGCTGAATCATCCCTCAGAATGAGAACGATTCGCGAGCGAAGTGTTTTGAGACTCATGCCCTCGAAGTGAGGGAAATCTGTCTCTACGAGAGCTGTCTCTGCGTGGGTGCGGCCCAGACAGAGAATGCAGCTATCATGCTGATCTGACGGCAGAATGTGCATCTCACACAAGGAACACTTACGGAATGACATCTTTAAAAAGACGTGAGCACGTAAGTGACTCATTTATATATATATATATATATATATATATATATATATATATATATATATATATATATATATATATATATATATATACACATATATATGCACACAATATACAATATACAATTGCTTTATAAGGATACACAACACCTGCCAAAGTGCTGCAGGGAATCAGGCCCATTCCACAGCGAAGCGTCAAGGCAGAGTAATGTTCGCCGGAACACTGCAGGGGAGCGGAGAGTCTTCTCGTTGCCATGAAGATTCTGCCCGCTGACTCATGTAGTCGACGGCAAAGCAGTAGAGGGCTTCTAGATGAGAGATGAATTGCTGAAAGAGGAATTGCTTGAAGGAAGAAAATTCTGAGGAATGGTGTTTGTGCACCTGCTTTTATAGCGGACAGCTTCACGCCTAAAAGGGCGGGTTCAAACACCACAGCCAATATTAGAATATTGGCGTTATTGTAGAGCGGTTTCAACTAGGACGTGTGGAAGGACACTCCCCATATGCGTTAGCACGCAATGTCAAGTGTACTGAGTCGTAAGGGAACAGCCCAAACTTCCTTTACTAATTCGGTTATTGTAGTAGAAAAAATGCGTGTTTGTGACAGTGGGCGAGCAATCTAGAAAAAAACCTTTTTCATGATAATAACATGGATTCTTTTCACAAGATTCATCATAAAATACAATAACAGAGGGTAACAGGTTCATATTATGTCCATGTGTCCTAAGGGTCAATGAAGTGATGCTATTTTTTTGTCCAGATCTATTAAATAAAAAATAAATAAATAATATATATATATATATATATATATATATATATATATATATATATATATATATATATATATATATATAAATGAAATTCACAGAAACCATTTACCTGAATATACCTCTACTATGATGAGCATATTTTCAAGTCATACTGATATTTTTTCTGGAGTTTAAAGAAAAAATGTCACGTGTCCAGAGACAGTAAAAATAGTCAAAGTCTCATTAAAAGCTGAAATTCCTGAAAAAATAAATGTTGGCATGACTGATGCAGAATAATCTTTTATTGTTATTTCTTAAAAAAATTAAACAATGAAACAATTGGGTTTTAAAATATGATTCATATATAAAAATGCTTTTGTCCACCAAATCAAAGTCACTGGGTGAATCCAACATGAATTAGGTAGCCATTTTGTTGTTTATGTTGACCATAAAAACCATAAAACAGAGTGGACACCTTTAGACACTCAAGACTGAGCGTGAAGTTTTAAAAAACATCTGTTCCCTATCTGTCACTCACTCGACGTTGTGTCGATGTAGTGACACTAGGGGTCACTCTTCGGCGCCCGAGACACCTCTGGTCTTTGATAAAAGGCCAATGAAAATTGGCGAGTGGTATTTGCATGCCACTCCCCCGGACATACGGGTATAAAAGGAGCTGGTATGCAACCACTCATTCAGATTTTCTCTTCGGAGCCAAACGGTCATGCTCATTGAGCTGAATACTACTGTTCATTCACCTCTGCTGGATCTGACGGTGCATTTCAGCGGCTTCTCCCTCCTCTGCACTGGTGCACTGCAGAGAACGCCCCTGGGCACTTCGGCAGAAAAACAAGAGAGTATATTTTCTGAAAGAGCTTTTCCTCCTCCAAAAGACTATATATTTCTCTACAAGAGCGGCACACACTGAACGTCCCTTTTAAAGACGTGTCTTTTTAAAGATGTCTTTCCGATTGTGTGTTATTCCTGGTTGCGGTCGTTATCTCTCAACTTCGGATGGTCATGATCGCTGTCTTTCGTGTCTGGGCGCGACCCACACGGAGGCAGCGTTTGTGGATGATTCATGTTCTCACTGTGAGAACATGACCATGGCAACGTAAGAAAGCAAGCCACCCCAGCGGCTCCCCGCCTCGGTCCTTCCACCTACGGGTATGAGGCCAGCGCGGCTAGCACTGGGGGCGATTTGGGGACCCCAATGGGATCGGCTGACGCTAAGAACCCACGGAGGTCCACAAAGCGCCCCTGAGATGGGCGAATCAGGGATGAAGGAACCCACTCACTTGGAGCTGGTAAAAAGACCACTCCATCCCCGGTGGACGGCTGGGCGGAAAATCTTTTGTTGCCTTTTTTTTTTTATTTTGCCGCATGCCCAAGTTGCCCTGCCAGTACGTCCGACGATGTTGTCCCCTTGGTCCCCCTTGCGTGGAACTTGGATGCGTGGCTCGCTCTTTCCAATCCATCGCGATGGCTGATCCGGACCGTCCGACTCGGCTACGCGATTCAGTTCGCCAGGCGCCCACCCAGGTTCAGTGTTATTCACTTCACTTTGGTCAAGAGCGAAAACGCTGCCACCTTGCACGCGGAGATCGCTACCCTCCTACGGAAGGGCGCGATAGAGCCTGTCCCTCCAGCCGAGATGAAGAAAGGGTTTTACAGCCCCTACTTCATCGTACCGAAAAAAGGCGGTGGGTTGCGGCCAATCTTGGACCTGCGAGTACTGAACCGGGCTTTACACAGACTCCCGTTCAAGATGCTGATGCAAAAACGCACTCTGGCGAGCGTCCGGCATCAAGATTGGTTTGCGGCGGTAGACCTGAAGGATGCGTACTTTCACGTCTCGATCCTTCCTTGACACAGACCCTTCCTGCGGTTTGCATTCGAGGGTCAGGCGTATCAGTACAAAGTCCTCCCTTTCAGCACGTCCCTGTCTCCTCGCGTCTTTAGGAAGGTCGCAGAGGCTGCCCTTGCCCCGTTAAGGGAGGTGGGCATTCGCATTCTCAACTATCTCGACGACTGGCTAATCCTAGCTCACTCTCAAGACATGTTGTGCGCACACAGGGACCTGGTGCTCTCACACCTCAGCCGACTAGGGCTTCAGGTCAACTGGGAAAAGAGCAAGCTCCTCCCGGTTCAGAGCATCTCTTTTCTTGGTTTGGAGTTGGACTCAGTATCCTTGACGGCACGCCTTACAAACGAGCACGCCCAGTCGGTGCTGGCCTGTTTGAAGGCATTCAAATGGAAAACAGCGGTTCCACTGAAACTTTTTCAGAGGCTCCTGGGGCATATGGCATCCTCGGTGGTGGCCACCCTGCTCGGGTTGATGCATATGAGGCTGTTCAGCACTGGCTCCAGACTTGAGTCCTGAGATGGGCATGGCGCCACGGGACACATCGCTTGGTCATCACGCTGGTCTGTCACCATCTTTTCAGCCCTTGGACTGACCTCTCGTTTCTACGGGCAGGTGTTCCTCTAGAACTGGTCTCCAGGCGCGTCGTGGTCACAACAGACGCCTCCAAAACAGGCTGGGGCGCTGTTTGCAATGGGCACGCAGCCACCGGCCTCTGGATGGGTCCGCGACTGCATTGGCACATCAACTGCCTTGAGTTGTTGGCAATTCTGCTCGCCCTGCGGAGGTTCCGGCCATTGATCCAGGGCAAGAATGTGTTAGTTCGGACAGACAACACAGCAATGGTAGCATATGTCAACCGCCAAGGCAGTCTGCACTCTCGTTGTATGTCACAACTAACCCGCCGTCTCCTCCTCTGGAGTCAGCAGCACTTCAAGTCGCTGCGAGCCACTCACATCCCGAACACTACAGTGGACGCGCTGTCACAGCAGGTTACCCTCAGGGGAGAGTGGAGACTCCACCCCCAGGTGGTCCAGCTGATTTGGAGTCGATTCGGACTGGCACAGGTGGACCTGTTCGCCTCCCAAGAATCCTCCCACTGCCCGCTCTGCTACGCCCTCACCGAGGCTCCCCTCGGCATAGACGCACTGGCACACAGCTGGCCCCCTGGCCTACACAAATATGCGTTTCCCCCAGTGTGCAAGGTCAGGGAGAACGAGGAGCAGGTCGTCCTAGTAGCACCCTACTGGCCCACCCAGATGTGGTTCTTGGACCTCACGCTCCTCGAGACAGCTCCCCCCTGGCGAATTCCTGAGGAAGGACCTTCTTTCTCAGGGACGGGGCACCCTCTGGCACCCATGACCATACCTCTGGAATCTCCATTTGTGGCCCCTGGATGGGACACAGAAGACCTGCGGTGGCAGACATGATCACTCAGGCTAGGGCCCCCTCTACGAGGTGCCTGTATGCCTTTAAGTGGCGTCTGTTCGCTAAGTCTTGTTCTTCTCGGCGCGAAGACCCCCAGACATGCACAGTCAGATCAGTGCTTTCCTTCCTGCAGGAGAGGTTGGAAGGGAGGCTGTCCCCTTCCACCTTGAAGGTGTACATTGCCACCATAGCAGCACACCACGACGCAGTCGACGGTAAGTTCTTAGGGAAGCACGACCTGATCATCAGGTTCCTAAGAGACGCCAGGAGGTTGAATCCCTCTAGACCACACCTCGTTCCCTCATGGGACCTCTCTGTAATTCTTCATGGTCTACAAAGAGCCCCCTTTGAGCCTTTGCAGTCAGCCGAGCTTAAGGCACTCTCCTTGAAGACTGCCCTCCTGACTGCGCTCACTTCCATCAAGAGGGTAGGTGACCTGCAAGCGTTCTCTGTCAGCGAAACGTGCCTGGAGTTCGGTCCGGGTTACTCTCACGTGATCCTGAGACCCCGACCGGGCTATGTGCCCAAGGTTCCCACGACCCCCTTTAGGGACCAGGTGGTGAACCTGCAAGCACTGCCCCAGGAGGAGGCAGACCCAGCCCTGTCGTTGCTGTGTCCAGTGCGCGCTTTACACATCTATTTGGATCGCACGCAGAGCTTTGGAATCTCTGAGCAGCTCTTTGTCTGCTTTGGTGCACAGCGGAAAGGAAGCGCTGTCTCCAAGCAAAGGATCGCCCACTGGCTCATTGATGCCATAACTATGGCATATCATGCCCAGGATGTGCCGCCCCCGGTAGGGCTATGAGCCCATTCTACCAGGGGTGTAGCGGCTTCCTGGGCCCTGGCCAGGGGTGCCTCTCTAACAGACATTTGCAGAGCAGTGGGCTGGGCAACACCCAACACCTTTGCAAGGTTCTACAACGTCTGGGTGTAACCGGTTTCGTCCCAGGTAGTGGCACGCCACACAAGCGGATAAGCCCGGGATAGCTTGCACATAGCGCCTTCCACCTCCTTTTGAGCTGAAGACGTGCGCCATTAATTCCCAGTAGTGTTCACAAGTTTGTTCCCTGGTTGACTTCCTCCGAGCCCTGTGGCAGTCGAGTTTTCAGAAAGATTCGCTGCCGGCCCAGTATACGTGCTAACTAAGAGTCCTGTTCTGGGGTAGGTGCTCCGCATGTGGCGGTTCCCTGTAAGGCTAACCCCATGCGATGTATATCTTCCGCTAATTCGTTTCCCTGTCGGCAAACTGCGTCTTCCTTGGGCAGATGCCCAGTCTCCATGTCTGTAGTAACTCCTCCCCCATTGGGCAGGATCTACCTTGAAGACTCTCCACATGGTTGGAAAGACCATGTGACCTATCCTTCCACTTAAATATCCTCCCTTCTCTTTGGGCGAGGTGTGGTCTCCGCTGTGTCTTCCCCTTGGGAGAGACACCCCCCGACTAGACCTGGTGGCCCAGTCGGATAATCCCCCTTCTTTTTTAGGGAGTGGAAAAAAGAGAAGGGGAAAGGAGGCCACGACTGAGTTAAGCCTGTCTCTATCTCGTGGGTAGTCGACTTGTCCCCAAAAAGGGCCATTCGACACTCATAACTATGTTGGGGGAGGTTACGTGTCGACCTGATGTGCTGGCTATGAGGCACACAGTTGTCTGCCCACCACACACCGCCAGTTCACGTAACACAGTTCAGCCAATTGTGGCGTTTCGTATAGGGACCCCTAGAGTCACTACATCGACACAACGTTGAGTGAGTGACAGATAGGGAACGTCATGGTTACTTGTGTAACCTCCGTTCCCTGATGGTGGGAATGAGACATTGTGTCCCTCCTGCCACAATGCTGAACTACCCACTGAAATGCCCGGACCTTATATCGGCTCCTCAGCATATAACCTGAATATGTGGTTGCATACCAGCATCTTTTATACCCGTATGTCCGGGGGAGTGGCATGCAAATACCACTCGCCAATTTTCATTGGCCTTTTATCAAAGACCAGAGGTGTCTCGGGCTCCCAAGAGTGACCCCTAATCAGGGAACGGAGGTTACACAAGTAACCATGACAATATTTATTATGACATTTTTTATGAAAAGGCACAATTTGTTCAAGACATGTGGTGTAACGCTGAGAAAATGGGGGCAGTGGTGACTCAGTGGTTAAGGCTCTGGGTTACTGATCAGAAGGTCAGGGGTTCAAGCCCCAGCACTGCCAAAATGCCACTGTTGGGCCCTTGAGCAAGGCCTTTGACCCTATCTGCTCCAGGGGTGCTGTATCATGTCTGACCCCAACTTAGCTGGGATATGTGAAAAAAAAGAACTTCACTGTATATGTATAACATGTGATAAATAAATATAATTACAATTAATTATTATTATTATTAAATGTGATATTTTTGACTCAAAAATTCATAATATTTATATATAGAACAAAATGACCTTGAATGGAAATTAATCATTAAGTTGTTTATAAAAGTATTACTTTTTAATTGGTGGTTACACCACACGACAATTTTTTGAAAGTTTTAAATATTTTTGTAGAAAATGCTATAAAGTTTACATTTCTGAGAACTTGACACAAGTGTTTTAAACTAGATTTTTAAAAGATTTCTAATTTTAACACACTGGACAACCTTATTTGTACTTATGTAATCCAAAAGTATTACCTCAAGTATTATTGCATCCATAGATGAATTACAGACCGGGCCAATGGGTCCAGTGCCCATTGTTTGAAAAGTTTAAAATAGTTTCAAATGCTTGAAGTTAGAAATTTTTTACAGGCTTAACAGTAAGAAAGTAAGAAGGAAAGAAAGAAGAGAGCATCTTAAAACACCAACAATCATGCTATTCTCCAAATCACTGAGATCACATTTTTCCCCATTCTGATGGTAGATGTGAACATTAACTTAACCTCCTGACCCGTATCTGCATGATTTTATGCACTGCTGCTACACGATTGGCTGATTAGATAATCGCATGGATGATTGTTGGTGCCAGACAGACTGGTTTGAGTATTTCTGTAACTGCTGATCTCCTGGGATTTTCACGCACAACAGTCTTTTGAATTTACTCAGAATGGTGCCAAAAACAAAAAACATCCAGTGAGCGGCAGTTCTGTGGACGGAAATGCCTTGTTGATGAGAGAGGTCAGCAGAGAATGGCTAGACTGGTTCGAACTGACAAAGTCTATTGTAACTCAGATAACCGCTCTGCACAATTGTGGTGAGAAGAATAGCATCTCAGAATGCTATTATGAAATGCAGGTTGGCGCTGTTTTGGCGGCACGAGGGGGACTTTCACAATATTAGGCAAGTGGTTTTAATGTTGTGGCTGATCGGTGTATCTCAGGACACTTATTTCATTAATATCTTTCAGGGAGTAGTACATTTTTTGCAAGCCTTTCCATGAAAATAATCACTTACAGCACCTTTAACTAGTATTCACTGTAATAATATGAATATTCTACTAGTATTATTAAAACGTACACACACAAAAATATTGACATTATCCGTTACCTCAACAACACACCCCTGCATTTTAAACAATAGAAAACTTAACAGCTGCTGTAAACTTTTTGCCATGGTAACCAAACCAGACATGTTGCAGTGTGCAGCAGCAGCAGTGTGTGTGTGTGGCTAGCTTCAGCCTCTTCTCTGGCAAGAGGAAGACCTCTCACAGCACTTAGCATGAGTCAGACCACAATTTCACACTCTTGTTCCTCAAAACTATATACTGAGAGTGCAGCTGCCATTCTGCTGTTCGAAAACTGTCGTGAGTCATGGAACCAGTAATCACCAGATGGAGCTCAAAGAGACAAATAAGCTTCCAGTATATTAAAAAATATATCCATTTGTAAGGAAAACAAAACCCTGCTGCAGTAATATGTACCATATTATATGCACAAACCTTTTTTTAAATGATGACACTTGCCAATTATTCATTCGAACCAAAGAGCATGTTCCGCAAAACATCAGCTGTTAAGTAATTAGAGAAGCTGTTAAACTCGTTATGTCAACCTGGAATGCAATAAGTAAAGGAAAACACAAGTCAGCTCATTTGTTTCATTTTAACCATCTTTAAATCATGTCTGATAATAATTAAGACTTTGGTTTTAAAGTGTCATGAAACCCCCCTAGTTCAGCACCAATCGTTCACACCTCAAACTGAAGAAAAAAAAAAGGCTCATGAAATGGGAGTGAAAAGATGTAAAAAGTGGGAGTGTAAAGGGGTGGGAAGGGGTGGACGGGAGGCGGTCAAGAGCTACAACTCCAAAACGCACTCACAACAGAGATGGCTGAATATCACATTATGAGTCGAGATGAAAACACATTTTTTGGGGCACTTTGCTGTATATCAATCATTGGACAAAAGTGAAATGAAGAAAAAGACAATACAGCAGTTTGCAAATCTGTAAAAATGATTTGGATGTTTTGTTCAAACTTTTGAGAATGAATTATGAACAGCTCTCATAGCAGACATTACCATCAAAACCAGAACTGCTTTGAAACTTTACATTAATTCATAGATATTTATTCTTACAAGGAGTGTTTCGGGTTTAATGAGCATCAAACTCTATTGACAGAATTTGTGGCATAATGTTGATTACCAAAGAAAATACTTTTGAATCATCCCTCTTTTTCGAAAGAAAACAATTTACTGCAGTAAGGCACATACATTTAAATTAAACAGGTCCAATACACAAAACTTTAAATACACATTGTTTTTCAAAAGTATAGCCACAATACTTAAGCCTATTACTTGTTAACATGAATGATAAAATCACTAACTAACCCGTTTGTGTAAAGTTATCCAGCATTTAAACTCCATTGTCATGACGATGTACCGTAGGTAAACCATTTAGGCCTAAATCCCAGAAACTTTCAGTGTAAAGGATACAAAAAAGAGAGCTTTGACTGAGTTTTCAATTTCCTCATTGGGCATTTTCCAAAAGGCATTTTTGCACCCTTGAAGTGCACTTCGGGAAGGGGATGCCACTCGAAGAGTCACTCCAAACAAAAGTAAGAACGTTTATTTTTTCACAAAGTGACCTGTCACAATAATTTAGTGAAGGGTACATTCAAACTGTAATGCCATGCTCTCTTTAGAGAGCCCACATCAAGAGCTTTGTCCTTTGTAGTGAGTAGGGCACAGGGATGATCACTTTCGATTGTTATTTGCCCACTGTCTTCTGTTTTGAATAAGCTGTCGCGTTATCCTGTCCATGATTAGATGCACAGAGAAGACTAGATGGATATACACGCCATCTATGCAAAACAGCCTCCCCTCATAAACAGCTGCTTTACGCTTGGAACTGCGCCCGGCCAAATATGCTCGCTTCCGTGCTGTTATGGACTGTGGTCCATTCTGACAAGTGATTTCAATCTCATCATGGTGTTTCGTATAAAAGCCCCTCTCATTTCTGTTCCGCGAGTGCTGTTGAAGTCTTGGTAATGTCTGCTATGAGAGTCTAACATTTATATTTCCTATTGACACACTAAAGCTGAAGATATAAATAACCATCTTAAGACAAATGCTTTTGTGACACATATTATGTGCCTAAGACTTTTGCACAGTACTGTACATTGATGCAGCATTTTGTGTGTTCACAAAATGCAGAGATTTTTGTGTTTGCTTGTTTAGCATCCCATTCAGCACACAACTGAATAAAACAGGCTGCATGATACTGATAAATGATTACTGCCAGATTAACATTTGCATACAGGTGTGAGGGACTTCAGAATTTCACAAAGAACACAAAGAACAAACATATTCCTCTCTCACTTGGTTTTGCTCGTGTGTCCCCTCGGTGTGCAAAAGATGCTAAGATCTATTGGGATTTTACTAAAGTTCATCACTAAAAAGGTTTGCTCGCAGACTTCGCACTAAACAGCACACACAGCCTCACGAAAGGACACGGAGTGGCTTTTTTTTTTCAAAGAGGAGAAAGCGCGCGCACTCGCATGCATGGTTGCCAGATTGCATAAATTAAGTGTGACATAAGGCGAAATATTTCCTATTTGTGCATTTATAAATCTATGCTTGGGGTGTTGCATCTATTATCTGGCAACCCTGAGCATATTACAAGCTTGTGGATGCGCGATAGGTCCCAAAGCCAGATAAATGAAAGATCTGATAAAAAACGTTCATGATAAATCGACGCGGGGAGTAGTTTACAATTGAGGGTGCTCTAAGGTTTGTTTGAGGGTGCTTAGCACCTTCAAGCAACCCCGTAGAACCGGGTCTGGTGGACGGAAGGCCAAAATGTGTTTTAAAAATTAAAACGTATTAGTGTGGAAGTTGGCCATGGCCTAATGCTAATGAACTGCACTTAATTGATGGGGCTGCTTGTTCACATTGTTTTTGTTTTTATAATAGTAATAAATTACAGAAACATGTAGTATATGTAACATGGACTCTGAAATGTAAAGTAAACCTTACGGCTTTTGTACATAAGCGGAGTTTAGAGGATATTGAATTGTAGCGTGGCATCCAGTGCCCAGGGGCCCTTGACTACCAGGGGCCCGGGGGGAACCTGGGCTGCAAGGTCTCACGGCCCATCAACTTTGAAAACAAATGTTTGTATATGCTTAAATATGTGGGCCCCACAGTTTATGAGGGCCCCCAGTCCTCTTATAGGACCCTTTTGCCTTCCTGTTTCTAATTACATAAAAGACATCTGGCCCCAGGACCCTTGCTAGTCATAATAAGCCCCTGACTGTAGACCTTGCTAAAATTTTCTCGGCGTGACATTCGATGAAAATGGCAAAACTGCATTCAGATTCTATTTATTTGTCATTCTGCCTGCTTTTTAAATGTGGAAGTCTTGTACTAAGTATTCAACGTGTGGTGCCTGCAGCGCCTCTACCGAGGCATGTGTCGTTTGACGTACAAGGAAACTGGTAGAAACGCTCTCACACACAAGTCATAATGACCGAGGCGGGGGATCAAGCCTGCGGACTCGAGAGATGGTGACGCTACGGCAGAGGTGAAGAAATACGATCAAACACTAACGCGACGGGTACTCGGACAGACTCCGAGTGAATAAAAGATGTTGTTTGGGATAAAAACCGGCGATATAGAACCTCTGTTTCCGCAACAGAAAGCACTGGAAGAGAGTTTAGTCGGTCCTCATTCATCGGCAGAGTTTCAACGAAAAGTGTGCAACCTGTCACACGGCTGAGTCAAAGAGTCTCACTGTAAACAATAGCAGTCATAGTTTTACAGACACTGAGGCGGGGGTTCATGTGAACATACCGCGGCTGCATTTATTCTCCGTTTATCATAGTATAGTTGATCGCTGCATTTCTAGGCTGTCGAAAGCGCACCAACTTGCTCAGGATGATGCAGGTGAAAAAACACAGGAGCTCCGAGGACTCTCAACGGGATGACATGAAGAAAAAGACTTCATGTTTTTCGAATATTAAGATATTTTTAGTGGCGGAATGTGCTCTGATGTTAGCACAGGGCACAGTGGGGGCATACTTGGTAAGTAAAGCGTTGTTATTCCTTTTAGTTTGGGTTCGTTTTGCACTTTTACAGGCTCTCGAAATAATGGCTGTTTGTTCTTGGATACCCTTGGTATAACAGGAGAAACTTTTTGGCTTTTAAGGTAGCCTATATATATCCTTTGGCATAAGGTAGCCTAATCCTTTCTTTGCCTGTAACCTTCCTGTGCAGTGCAACTTAGTGCATGCCATGAAACGTGACACTTATGGGAGATAATCATATAATGATCTTGATAACACTTTACAATAAGGTATTTGTTATCATTACTAAATGCATTAGGTATCATGAACTAACAATGAAAATATACATTTTTGTTCATGTTAGTTCATAATACATATACTACTTTTAATGTTAAAATCTAGCATATGTTGAAATTAGAATGAAATAGGTCAGTAAGTGTTGTAAATGTATTGCTCATTGTTAATTCATGCTACCTAATGTAGTTAATGTTAATGAATACAACCTTATTGTATAGTGTTACCATAATCCTGTTACCATCCTGCAAAGCTTTACCGCTGTGTAAATGTATCCTATCAAGCATGTCTTACCCTAAAATAAATAAATAAATAAATCATGGCACATAGCAGAGTGTTAATGTAGCTGCCTCAGCAGACATAAACAGAGATCATAACTCTTAGACTTTGGCGCTGAGAAATAAGTTGCTTGGCAAGGAGTGGGGCCAGTGTATTTATATCTAAATCCTCATAAATATAAACTTCAATTGATGTTATATTTTATTTTAGAGAGATATATTAGAGTTATAAGATTTCATGGCTCTTGTCAATAACAGATCTGTACAGGTAGAAGAATGCGATAAAGTCTTTATCTTGTCCTTTCTGTTTGGCAAATATACAAGTTAAAGCTTACAAATGGTAAGCACAAATGTCTACTGTTTTGTCATATCAGATAACAAAAAGAAAATTCTCACATTGCTTGCTGTAAATTAGTTAGGTACCACTCTATACAGCATCTATGTTAAAGAAGAGATTTGTCCAGCCATGTCCTCCATACCCATGGGATGACTCTGTCTGAAGTCAGTGAGAGCTCGGACCATATTTGGTAAGGAAACAATCATTCGGTTGGTGCCAGAAAGCCACAATACATCATGGGAAGAGTCTCAAAGGGGTACACTTGTTGTGGACTGGAATCGGTCCCAGCTTATGGAAATTCTGATGTTTGGGAACTAAAGCAACACAACTTCACTGTACATAAGTTCCAAAACTTTGTGGGCATGGGAGACGTGGAGATTGCCCAGATTTATTTTGACAGATTTATAGGCGTTGAGCTAAACTTATCTTCCTTGAGAATTTACACAGTAGTCAATTTTCCCTAGGAAAAAAAAAAAAAAAAAACAGCTATCAAAGTGCCTAGAAATATTTCCCAAAAAATTCTTATTGAAACACACATTTTTGCAAAACGGTAGAAGTTTGTTTACTTTTACTCTAGAGTGCTTGTTTAGCCTCTAGGTCACTGGGTTATTTTTACATGAAAATGAAGAACAATACTGCAGCTTGAGAGAGGTTTTTTAAATCCACCTATAGCTGTGTAAGGTTAAAAAATATAATTTATGAGCTGATCAGTTAGTAGCATTTCAAATATTCCATGTAATATCATGTGTTCATATTATCTCAGAAATGACTATACTTCCTGTCCATTTTGAGATGCTGCCTCCACCCTCTTCATTTACTGACTCAGTGGCTTTTTTGAGGCGTTATTCTCACTCCTGGGTATTGTGTCAGTTTACTAATTTTAGCCCCAGCACTGAGCTTGACTTTGGGCAGTCTGGACATCTCCCATGTGCTTAGAGACCTAATGTCTTTTTACATTTCCTGTAAACACTCTCACAAGTATGCACGTCTTACAGGTTTCAGTATAAATATATATAAAACTAGTGTTTAGCACAGTACCGCTGCTAGAAACAGGGCTAAATTGACTTGGAAGATGATCAAAAATACTGAACGAGCCAGCATTTTACTCCGTTTACTGCACCTCGCTTTACATGATGCAAATGTCCCATGGCAGAGGTGCCACGTGACATCCCCAAACAAATATATGTGATTACTCTAACCTCAACTCTTAAGCCTCCAATCTCTTATTCAGCATGTACTTTGTGCCTGCTCAGCTTGCTTGTACTTGATTCTAGACATAAACATTTGGATGGCTGTGACATGTATGACCACCACATTTGCACCTTTAAGAGGTGCTAATGTGTTGCTATAGGATAAAAACAAATAAGTAATGTTAGGCAGAGTTTAAATGCAGCACTCTGTTTAATAGTGTTGTTAAACAAAATGATGCATTGTAAATCATATGTAGTGTTTCCATATTATTTACATGGTGCAAATTAGAGGTTGTCTACGGGGGACTAAATGAAACAGGAGACGCCCTGGAAAGCTCATTTGTGCATTCTTGGGGGGTGGGGGGGTGGTCTCATTTAAAACCATGCCATTAATTAAATACAACATTTAACTCAGTTATTTTTTAATGCTGTAGTAATGCATATATTCAGTTTGACATCAAGATGCGTCATTCTGTTCTGTGTGATTTTCTAAAACCTGATCAGAATCGGACCCTCTCTCACTCGCAGTACTGATTTGATGATGATCATGCTGTCATGCATGGGGATTATAGGGCAAGGGGTGTAAGTCAGGATGGAGTCAGTGGAGATTTGCCATCGGTGGACACTGTTGCCATTCTGAATGTGTCTTGGCATTAAGCTGGCAATCTCTAGTCTGTGCTCTTTTGCTGTGGCAGTCCTTGAGCAGGCACTGATGTATGCAGAGAGGCCCAGCTATTCAATCAACAGGTTTCAGCAGCTTGGCACAGACTTTGAGGCAGAAAGTGGAGGCAGATGGGGGATGTGGCCTGTCTTGTCCTGCCCTTTCGTCATGCTTCCAGAACTAGTAGGCTGGCACATATCTTTGGGCCTGGCAGCTGAGCAGAACCAGTGCTAACACATGCATATGCATACGCACACACACATACGCACATTCATTCAGGAGGAGCAACTTGCTTGACCAGAATTTGAAACTACTTGATTTTCCTTTTCAGTAATAATTTGTTACCTGTCTGTCATTTTATGGTTAAATAGTTGAGGCACTTGAATAGTTTCATTTAAGCAGTAAATTTAGGGCAACATAAATGTGTCTGTTAGGCATCAAAGTATGATTTGTCTGGTTGCTGTGAAATAGGTTTCCTGAACTCAGGTATGCATCAGCATTCACTTGAAATGGGGACCTGGGTGCAGTTCATGTGCAGTTCAATTAATAGTAAAGCTTTAATATTTATCCATCTATTTATATGCCATTTTATAGGGCATTTAGGCTAAATCTGTCCAATGGCACATTGGAAAAGCTGTTGGTAGGTTATGGTCTCATAGCATTTCTTAGATGTAAGTTTTCATATTTTATTAATGCACTTGATTATTAGCACAGACCATGCAGAGCAACACCTCCTTTAATCTTTTTGATAGAAAGACATTCAATATGTAAAGCATGATTAAGAAAATTAACTGAACAACTTTGATATGCAAATCATGCCATCAGTATGTGCACACACCCTCTGTTCTTTGCAATTTATCTAAGTGGTATACCAGTCATATAAGAGGGAGTTAGACGTGTTTTGCATGTTTTACATTACTAACTGGAACACAAGGCATCTTCAAGTCAGGTTTCATGTGGACTGCAAACAGCCATCCATTCTGCAAAAAACAGACTCACTTTTATTATGTACAAAATGGCACAAAGTTACACTTGTGGTGTTCCTGGTCAAAAATGCTTATAATGCCTATACAAATAGCTTTGAAATCTCTCATTATGCTATATTGTCACCAAATATTGGATTGAATCTTTTTGCCAACTTGTTTCTTTCAGTTAGCACAGGTTTTGTATTTCTTTTTGGAACTTATTGATCGTAGGCCTCATTGACCTGAGCTTATGCACCTCTGTTTTTGAGTGAAAAAAGCATTATTTGTGGGCAATTTTGAAAATATATTTTTTTTCATCCCCTTTTCTCCCAATTTGGAATGCCCAATTCCCACTACTTATTAGGTCCTCGTTACTCACCTCAATCCGGGTGGCGGAGGACAGGTTTCAGTTGCCTCCGCATCTGAGACAGTCAATCTGTGCATCTTATCACGTGGCTCAATGTGCATGACACCGCGGAGACTCTGCATGTGGAGGCTCATGCTACTCTCCGCGATCCACACACAACTTAACACATGCCCCATTGAGAGCGAGAACCACTAATCGCGACCACGAGGAGGTTACCCCATGTGACCCTCCCTAGCAACCGGGCCAATTTGGTTGCTTAGGAGGCCTGGCTGGAGTCACTCAGCACGCCCTGGATTCGAACTCGCGACTCCAGGGCTGGTAGTCAGCGCCAATACTCACTGAACAACCCAGGCCCCCTAATTTTGGCAATATTATATAAAATATGAAAACATTCTGTACTATTTATCACACTACAGTGCTTTACTGTTTAACCAGGAAGTTTTGTTTTTAAATGCTTTTATTTTGTACAAAAAGTCACACTTGACATCAAGAATGACCGGCCACTGAAAATTAATGGGGGAGATCAAAAATAAGAGAAAAATTGAGTGTTCATGAGCATGTTCATCATGTTCATGTTCACATATGTGCATGTGTGCTTGCAAACATAAAGGCCTTGGACCTGTTCACACGCACATACACACACACATGCACACTAACACACACACACACACACATGCGCACGCACACACATGCTCACATACATGCACAAATTCTTTTGAGTATTAAATGCTTTCTTTTTTACAGAGATGAAATTTATCCTACCCTGAACTGCATCCAACATCCATTCATCCATCCAACATTACCACACACACACACACACACACACACACACACACACACAAACACACAAACGCACACACACCAGAACTGTCTTTGCCCCACAGTGACCCCTCTCCAATAGAATCTTCCTTTGATAATCTTTCTTTCATCAAGCATTGTGTGTTTCAAATGCAGAGCACACATTTGCAAATCACATGCAAAAAGCTATTGTCAGGCATGTGCTGATGGACATAAAACCACCAGGTGTTCGTTGATTTGGTTTGTTGTTGATTAGAAAATATAACAGAAATATGAACAGTGTTGGTATTTTTGTTCCATGAAATGTTCTTTATATGACAGTGTTAATATGTAAATAGGCTTAGGCCAGTTTTCTTTGTCATAATGACCAGATTTGACAGGGAACACCACAAGTGTTACTTTGTGCCCCTTTTCAGAAAATAAAAACATTTCAAAATAAAAGTCCTGTTTTTTGTTATCTTCCCCATTCATTTTCAATGGCCAGTCATCTTTGACCGGGAACACCACAAATCTATTGATTCTATTGGAGAGGGGTCACTGTGAGGCAAATTTCTCTTATTTTTGATCTCCCCCATTCATTTTCACACCACAAATGTGACTTTGTGCCATTTTGTACAAAATACAAATTGATTGATTACAGCAGCGGCCAATTGCATGCTTGGCAATCGCAGTCCTACCGAGGCAGATCACTTTATTGGGTTTGGAAGCGGCACTCGTGAATCTTCTCATTTTAAAAACAAACTGAAGGGGCATGTTGTTTGTTCACTTCGGCATTGGCATGTGTGTCTACCTTGTTCATCAAGGAGAAAAAGCGGTGGAAAAGCTATTAATGTGTAGAAGTGACTGATGTTTATACACATTAAGGGGCATTCACATGACTCGCGTTAGCACTGCCGAACACACTGAAGTCGATGGAGTGACGTGTCAGCGCAACCCCGCCTCCAACTTTACACCAAATAATTTTTCACACAGGTTTTTGCCTTACAAATGATGTCTGTGAGAGTTCAAAGCAACAAGAAATATTTAAAAGCTGTCAAAATTTATGAAGATATTGAATGTGTCATAATTTAATATTACCTTATCGATTCCAAGTATCTAGAGATCCCAGTTATTGAACTACAGTAATAACATTCACCAAAAAAAAAAAAAGCACAAAAAAAAACAAAAAAAAAAAAAAACACTAAGACCTTAACGTAAACAAGGCCTCTTATTATGTTCTGTAATTAAAGCAATTGCCATTTTTTTTTCTCTTCTATTTTTTTTTTCCGATGTTTATTGTGTGCATCTCCTGCTTTGTTGCATGGCAAAAAATGAAAGGCACTTTACAATGTCAAAAGGACATTATTGAAATTCATAATAATTATTATTAGGCTATCATTATTGATAAAAGTCATGCTCAGCAGTTAAAATACTGTTGGAAAATGATAGATTTGCTTTGTTCTTATAATGCACATGAACATTCTACTGAAGTCAAACATGCAAATTTTAATTAAGGCGAAGGGTAAGGATGTTATTTAAACTCATTATTATTATTAGACTATTATTGTTGTCCGTGGATAAAAAGTCATGCTCAGCAGTTCACAAACTGAAGGAAAATTAAAGATCTGCTTTGTTCTCATAATGCTTAAACTCTATTAAGTTTCTTGGTAGATTTCTGTCATGAATGACTCATAATGATTCAATGACTCACTCATGGCATGCAGGATGCTCATTTGTCGTCATTTAGTGGCATCTCTAGAAGTGGTAACTGAACTAATCAGTAAATGAAACTGAACAAATTTATGATACAGAAGCAAGCCACACTTAAATAATTGTGTAATAGCTGGAATTGGTGCTTTTAGATTACTCTTTAAAAAATATACCCAGAAAACCTGTTTGTGGACCAGTGATTGTCTCACCTTTTTTGCCCCTCATGAGTTTGCATCCCTGAAATGATCCTGCCTGTTACATGTTTTAAATTTTTTGTAAGTTGTTAGGTTTAAGGGTGGTTTGGGAAGAGGATATGAAATATCGATATGATAGTACAATATAATGTAATTAAATTAAACTATTTATAATTATAATTGAACATATTGTGGTTAAGCACACAATAATCCGAAGACTGACAAGCTAATGATGGAATCCTCCAAACTGAGGTAAGAATGGAATGACAAGACCTTTTTCACGATGCAGGCAAAAAGCCGCTACGGTAATATCTTCTTCATGAGACTGCCCTGCACTTATGTGTAGTTCAGTTAGGATAACTCTTGGAGATAGATTAAAGATTGATTTTTTTTTATTTGATTTGATTGATTATTATGACAGTGAATTAAGTTTAGTCTTGGTGGACTAGATCTGCTTTACGCATGCTGCTGCTGCTGCTTGACCTGAGTCAGTATGCTGCTGCTGTTGGCACGAAAACATGATGTTGCTGAGACAGAAGAGACATGCTTCTGCTGCTACTGTACCAACATCAAGATAAGCCCCCCATAAAGCAGATCTAGTCAGGTGGTGCTGGGGAGGTGGAGGGATAACGCTACACATACTGCAGTGTAGGGATGTAACGGTATGACATTTTCACGGTATGATAACCATCACAAAAATTACCACAGTATTACGGTTTCACAGTATTTAGATGCATTGATAATATTAAAAGCAGTTCAATATTTGGTTATGAAATAGGCTATTTCTGATAAACATACAGATATATATTTTAGTTATAACCAATTCTTGAACTTTATTTTGGATTTATTCAACTTTAATCCTTTAACTTTTGATCTTGAACATCAGGACACTCCCTTAATTCAACAAGGTAAAAAATAAATAAAATAAAAATCACAAACAGGTAAACATTAATAAAAAAAATGTGGGCAACATGATTATAGTAGTCAGATGATTATAACTAAAAATATTTTGTTATTGTTATTTTATGATTTATGAAATTGCATTGTAATCATTTGTAATGATTATTGCCCAGGTTAACACTTAAAATATGCATTTGCATGCATTCAGTAATTTGTTGCATTTGTGATTTAGTTCAATTCTACAATACCTACTGAAAATATATTATTCATGTGCAGTTTATTTATTGGCATTTTGTCCAATACTGACAATTTCTGCCACAGTTTCACTGTCAATTTCTTGCATGCATGTTGTCAATGTCAATTTCCTGAACACCAAAAGCCATGCATTTTGTAAACACTATTTAGTACTATGTTTTACAAATAAAACATATTATTAGTATTATCAAACACATTGGCCTACTGTTGTGCTGCACTTAGGCAAAAGAACAAACAGTTGGCACATCTTAAAGTTGAACGAGGTCTTAAATCCATTTACTGCATTTGTGAATGTGACAGAAAGCATAAACATAACTTTAGCCTAACTAGTCATTACAAATCATGTAAAACTGCATTGAATCTGGTGTTTTTATGAAACGGGCTATAATTTATTATCTGTATTTCCACTTACATTCATCTCCGCAAATTCCGTGGGATGGTGCTCACGGAGATGGTGCTTAAGGTTTGAAGTGTTTCACGCCTGAGCCGATACCTTTTTGCGGCAAACTTTACAGACTGGGTAACCATCTACATTGATGGTGCCTCGTGGGTCTTTTACATAGCCAAGTAATCCCAGACAGCAGACTTCAACTTCTGTGACGGCGGAAATAAAGGTTCAGGATCGGACGTGTCTGTGTGATGCGCTCGTGCTGCACTCATGCTGTGCTCTGCTCGTGCTGGACTTCTGATGTGCTTGTGATGCGCAGCGCTCGTGACACCTGTGTGTCACCTTTAAAATTGAGTGACAGTCAAATGCAACATGAGGAAGGTGCAATTTAAAGATTTATTTTATCTAGCCAAGTTTATATGATGCTGTGTAAATGTCACAGATTCCGTCTTAATTAAACTGATTTGGATTTTAGAGAAGTTTTGAAAAAATATGTCTCTTCATGCAGTACCGTCAATGAGAAGATTTCAACGGTATGATAACCGTACATTTTAAAACCGAGGTATATTGTGAAACCTTGAAACCGTTTCATTCCATACTGCGCTGCTGTAGCCGTTTCCCAGTGTATTGCGTGAGGCGAATAGCAGCTTTATACATTTTGACACAAGGGAAAAGCTTCTGATTGGGTGTGTAGGACGAGGTGCACCTGTTCAACCTATCAGCCACACCATGTAGAGTTTCCTAACTGAACTTACTTGTCATTTGTTCCGGTCTTTACAGTAAAAAAAAAAAACAGAGCTCCTACAGTCATGGAAAATCTTGAAATATCAGGAAACCTTAAAATTGTGATTTCCAGCCCTGGAAAAAGTTATAGAAATTAATAAAATTGAAAAAGAAAGTTGTTGAAATGTCATGGAAATTCATTGATCAGAAGGCACCTCTGCTCTGATTTTGTCTGATTTTGCATTACATTTTTTGATTCCATTCATTCTTGTCCTTCATTTATTTCTTAGGTGAGTGTGCTGACCACGTTAGAGCGGCGCTTCAATCTTCAGAGTGCTGATGTGGGTGTAATTGCCAGCAGCTTTGAGATCGGCAACCTGGCCCTTATTCTGTTCGTTAGTTATTTTGGTGCCAAAGCCCATCGTCCACGATTAATTGGCTGCGGAGGCATTGTCATGGCTCTGGGAGCCCTGCTCTCTGCATTACCTGAATTCCTCGCCAGTCAATACAAGATCACAGACTCCTGGAGCAAGGATCAGGGCCGGGATGTGTGCTCGAACACCTCAAAAGTTGATGAACTGTGTGGGAATAGAGCCAATACCAACATGATGTACCTGCTTCTTATTGGAGCACAGGTTCTACTGGGTATAGGGGCCACGCCCGTGCAGCCCCTGGGTGTGTCCTACATAGATGATCATGTACGGAAGAAAGACTCCTCTCTGTATATAGGTAAGTGTAATTTATGTCCTGGGGTGGTTTACCTACACGCACTGTTTTTTTTGTGGTTTTTTTTATGCTTTTCAGTTTACATACCCAAGGTCATCGATTGCGCCGCAAGAATGAATTGGCATAGATTTTTAAAAAAAGCATGTATCTCTATTCTTGCTCCTTTAGGGCCTAGTAAGTTTAAAGTCAATTATTATCAGGGTGATTTATTTTGTTTTCAGGCCTTCCAATTGTAAGCTAAAAAGTGGAACAGCAAATAAGAAAAGGCTGGACTGAAAAGCAGCATTTGTACAAAACCATTGGGTCAATAAGAAAAAAAGTGTGTGTGCATGTGTATGTGTATTGTATTTTAATTGTCTGTGAACGCAGCCTGCAAACCTCAAATGAAATTAGCAGGTGAGCAATGCTGGGAGGATTTTAAACATAATCACTTTCATTTTGAATGTGTGGGGAAGAAGGGCATGGAGAAAGAGCTTTGAAACACAATGGAAGGTCTGCGGGAAAAGTAGATGGTTTTCTTTGGGGTTGGATGTTTTGACAGGTCAGCAGGTGTTTAAAATGCATTTTATGGAATAAACATAAAAATAGCTGATGACTGTTCATGGATGTGCTTTTATTCTCTGTTCTTAAAGCTTCACAGGCTATTATAAAGGTGCTTGCTCATTTATTTGAAGGCCTTTGTGTAAATATTTAAGGACATGGAGTTGCCGTTTGCTTCTTACAATGGTAGTATTGTGTTATTAGTGGTTTGAATACCTTTTAAAGCAATTAACTGTTAATGTCAGTAATAACATGAAGCCAGCCAATCCTAAAGCGACACCTTGACAAATGCTTTGAACCTGAGTAATGCATGTTTCAGTCTGTGAATTTCTAGGTTTATTCTCAGGTAATCTACATAACCAGACTGATCACACTCAATTCGGCGACACTACGTCAAAGGTTCTGCTGCTGAAATCAATCTATGCTTAACAAAATGTTTAACCACTGCCCTCAGTGGCCGAAGCTGGAAGTATTGCGTGTTGAAATGTCCACAGAGTGATGCAAAAAGTGAGTTGTATTTTTAGTTGTAAATTATGTTAAACAGTAGACTTGTCATGATATCATAATTTTCACACCGGTGCGGTGTTAATGTTCAAACCAACTAACACCAGTATTACCGCTGGATGGACGCTAACTGATACTATGGGGTAATTTTCGTTAAGCAATAGCTTACACAATGTCAAGGCAGCTTGATTTCAAACTTTTAACTTTATTTTTTATTTATTTTAACAAAAAATTCAAGTGAAACAAAAAAAAAAAAAAAAATGAAGTGCAGTTAAAATGTGTGTTGTTCAACTTTTTGAAAGTTGGCTTTTCAACAGTTGTGAAGGGCAGCATCTCTTTGGGAACATACCTACTTCATCCATGCATTCTCTCCATCATGGGCTACCGGTCGGGTATTTAGTTGTCCGGGCATATACATCACTTATTGTGGGTTGTTGCGGGTTTAATGTTGGTGTTTTATTACCTTTCATCCCAGGACCCAGTTTAGCTGTTTCGGAAGGGTAATGACTTTGAATGTGTTTGAATACATTCGTTTTATTCCCTCCTTGGCCTGGGTGATATGCAAGAAATATGTTTTCGATGTTTTTATTCAAAAAAACAAAATTACAATATCCAATTACATCGTCAACCCCCTCCAGCTGAGGGATCGGTGAATATTCTTGTTTAGTTATTTTGCATTGAAAATGAAATTCATTTCTTTAAAAAACGAAAAACTGAAACCAGAACATTTCTAAATTCAAATTGCACTTCAAACAAAACGAAAAAGCAATTAAAATAATGAAGTGGTCCAAAAAAATACATAATCTGATATAACCACCTTTCTATTTACCGTCACGCAAATATGTTTTTGACAACAGGTGGAAAATTACTAATACAAATTAAGATCTAAAAACAATTCTAAATGTTAAAGTAATAATTATAATGATGATAGTAATCACTGAAATATAAATCATGGTTCGAGGTGAACGTGTTTTTGTATTATTTTATGATTTAATCACAGAGGTTTAGGCGATATATAAAGTGACCCTGCAGAATTGCACTCACAACGAACTGCTCTGTGGAAATAAAGCGAACTGAACTCAAAGCACCTCCTGAGCTGAGATGTCTGAGGTCATTTGCAGCATTCTTATAGACGATACTATTCTTGCAAAAGATTTTCAGAAGACTGAAACAAAGAATTGAGAACCCTTTACATACGTGCGTTCCACGAGACTGCACGCCTCAGCAAAAACAGCACGTCAGACATGCGCATAAATGATTTTTCTGTCATCTGGTCTTAAAATATAATAAAGTGTGTTTCTTCAAGCTCGTGTTTGTGTGTCTAACAGCATTTCTTGTGTTGTTCCGAATCCGAGACGTCTTACAGTTACCCACCATGCACATTATATTCGCTACCTGCAATTAAACGTTTTCTATCAGTGCGTGTACTTTGCTGCCTGTGTAATTTGACACGTTGGTAAAGAACATCTGGCTTTCAATGCGTTATTTAGGTTCATTTATCATGGGTCGCAAACAACTCATTTGGCAATTATTCTTTATTTAAGGCTATTTTATTCATTAGACTATTGTATTGATATTGGAAGTTCCATTCATAATATTTTCCCCTTTTACCTGTTATAAAATTTAACACCGGTGTTGTCCCTTGTACCGAGTAAAACCGGTAACACCATACACCATGGCAACCCTATTATACAGTCAACACGAATGCATATTTTATTACCCCCAAACCCAAACCCCAACCCTAAACCTAACCATCAGTTTTAGTTTTTAGTTTTAATTTTGCTTGAAGCTTGCTGGACTTGCGTTGACGGTGTTTGTATAATTTTATAGGCCTATATGGCAGCTAATGTTTAAAATATTAAAAATTTCAGCTCACTGTTTGAGAACTTGGTAGGGGTCTTTCACATGCAGGAATGCATTGTTGTGCTAAAATTAGATGCAGCGCCACAAATTATTATTATTTTTTTTTTAACAGTTTAGGTTCCTTTTAACTTTACATGCTGTTTGTTTGTTTACTCCTGGCTGATGGCGTATGCCAGGGTGTCACACATCCTTTAGATCACAAGCTTTTTAGCTTGTTTAAGGTTTACACACTTAGGTAGTGTCAAGACTTTGGACTGGTAGTGAAGGCTGTATTTATTTTATATATATGTTTTTTCTATTCATTTTATTTACAAAATATTACTATTTATTAATTACATTTTTACTGTATCTTGCTATTGCCATAGATAAATCTAGAATAACTATATTGTCTCCACAAGAGATAAGGTCTCCAAAACCATAAGACACTATTGTTGAAGCAGCAAAACATCCCTTTTGCTTGTTATTAAAATATTTGTTGACTATGTTTCTGGTCAGACAGAGCTTTGCCTAAGATGAAACTAATTCAGTAAACTATGCTCATTTTTTTTTATCTCTCCATTTGTCTCCTGTTGTTCTTCCCCTGCATCTGCCTCTTAGTTGATAGTCAAGTTTATGTATCAGACCAAATCTGATATTTCCTGACAGATAGAGAGAGAGAGAAAGAGAGAGAGAGAGAGATCTAATAATAACATATGGAGGATCAAACACAGATGAAGAATGAATAGCAATAAATGTATATATGTGCCTCTTTCAAAGAAAAAGGCCAACAATAAAGGCCCACTGTTCAAACAACAATTTCAAATGAAATTGATATTTTCAGCAGTTCATACTCCAAGTTGGATTGTCTTTGGAAATTAGTGCTATGAGTGAATATACAAAATGCAGGACTGAAACAATGTAAGGTAATTACATATATTGTATGTTGATTTTTTTATTGTTTTTAAAAAAAAATTTTGTTTTACAGTTAAGTAATGCCAAATACTAATAAAATGTTAATGTCTATGCTAACCATTTCTTTAATATTTAAATTAAAATGCTATAGGAGTTTAACCCCTAACCCCACATTTTTAAGTACCTTTTCTGTGAACTCAAGCACAGTTTAACACTCCTTTTAACACAGACAGGCGGTCCTCTTTCCACAACACAGTGCTGAAGGTAAACACTGCAGATTTCAGTTTTAATGGGGTGACGATGCTAAAAACACACATCAATGGTTGAAAATAGACAACACAACATGAGATTGTTTACATTATTGTATTCATTCATGCTGGGGGGGGGAAATGAAGTGTCAGACTCAGATGCCCCACATGGCACTTGGGCTTATTCTACACCAGTGGTTCCCAACCCTGTTCCTGGAGGCCCCCCAACACTGCACATTTTGGATATCTCCCTAATCAAACACACCTGATTAAACTCATCAGCTCATTAGTGGAGACTCCAAGACCTGAATTGGGTGTGTCAGAAAAGGGAGATATACAAAATGTGCAGTGTTGGGGGGCCTCCAGGAACAGGGTTGGGAACCACTGTTCTACACTATAGCCAATTATATAGTACACAACCAAGAACAGTTGCAGTGCCACATTGTAAGTCAATGAGGAAATCTCAGTTCATATATTGTCTGTTATTTGAACCCATCCATCAACAAAAGGCAAAAGGCAAAAAAAAAAAAAAAAAAATATATATATATATATATATATATATATATATATATATATATATATATATATTCATTGTTGCATTTGGAGGTTGATGGGGTAAAAGATTAAGTCTTTGCCAATAATAAATGAGGTAGGCTTACCTTGATTCGGCGATGTACAATAACACAACAAACAAACGGCATGTTCACACACTGTTCTAGTCTTACACTGAGGGGCCATTCACATTAAATGCATATTTTGTGTCCATCTGCGCTGTTTTATAATTGTTTTTTAATGAAAACGTGCGCTAGACGGACGTCTTTGAAGACTTGTTCACGTTTTTAGATGCCATGTCAAGTTAAAAGGAACCTAAACTGTTAAAAGTTTTGCTCTTTTCATGGCGCTGCATCTAATTTTAGCGCAACAACGCATTCCTGCATGTGAACGGCCCCTAACAAGTTCTCAAACATTGCGCTGAAATGTCAAATATTTTGAACATTTGCTACCGTATAGGCCTATAAAATTATACAAACATCATCAATGCAAGTCGTGCAAGCTTCTAGCAAAAGTAAAATGAACAAAAGCAAATTCAGAGCTGAATACTGTGTCTGTTTACTTTTGAAAAAAACTTCTGAATAATTAGTCTATATAAACATGATGTACTTTGTTCAGCAATGTCACATATAGCATATTAACAAACCATAATTTTCAGTACAAACACAGACAATTTTCGTTGTTACATTTGGAGTTTGATGGGGTCTTTGCCAATAATAAATGCTTTAACAATACCAAACATGGCACAAACTAACAATAAATGAGCACAAACGATGGAGTGATTGACATGGGGTGTAGCCTGCGCAACTTCACGGCTCCCAAAAGCTATCTTGTTAAATATAAAGAAAGGAAAACGTTATGATGTTTCTTTCAATGGCACAAACAAAAGACACTGGTTTGGAGCTATTTGGACAATATGGGGTGGTGAGTGACCTCACCGCTCCCAAATACAAGCTGTTATTTCTAATGAGGGGAGATAGATACAGTGTTTATTTTAATGGCATAAACCGGCACAAATTGAGCACAAAGGAAAGACAACAGTTCGGAGCGATTTGGACAACATGGGGTGGAGAGTCATGTCTCTGCTCCCAAAAAGTTTTCCTGTTATATCTAAGAATGGGAAATAGTTACAGTGCTTCTTTTTATGACACATATCGAGCACAAACGAACAGCATGGGTTTGGAGTTATTTGAACCACATGGGGTGGAAAGTGACATCACACAGCCAAAAGAATTATGTCTAATATCTAAAATACCAAACCAGCACAAACATATATTTTTTTGCAGCACATATCAGCACAAACGCAGCACAAACGAATGGGATAGTTATAATGGAGGTAATGATTTATTGAGGTGCCAACTTCTCGGAGGTCAGAAACCTCTGGTAGCTCTGTGATTGGCCAAAACGGTCAGTTCAACTTTTCTGAAACTCTTTACTTTCCCCTGTGGAACCGGAAGCTTGACCTTTGGCCTACTTTCTGTAAGATCTGAATTTCTGTGTTTTGAATGTTAGAATATTGAATTACTTCTTCAGCTATAATTTTATAATCTGAATATTTACAGCTAACTTCACCTTTAAAAAAAATTCAAAATCTGCTGTTTAAAAATACAAAACTATAAAATATGTCACAAAAACAATTCAATTTTGTTAAATGCCACATCTAGAATTCAAATGTACGAAATTCAAATTCAAAACTATTTTTTTCATTAATTTAGCTCTATAGTAACTCCTTTTTACAAAAGCTAACATCACAAGATGCTCTTTGGAACATTCTCAAATCATGCCAGGATAACATAGATCATCATCAGGTTTTGCACAAACTTGTGATTTCATGCATGCCAGCTTGAGAGCATGCTGTCATTAAAGCAAAAGGGAGACATGCAAATTACTATGAAATCCTGAAATTCATGTTAATTTAAATTTTCAATCAAATAGTTTTGGTGACAGTATAATTTATGATGATAAAAAATTTTATTCAATTAGAAAATGCAAAGTAGAAGCATTTCTACTAGTAGACTCTAGTGGACTGGACTTTTGAACCTCACTGTACATACAGTTGAGAACAAAGAGAACAGATTGAATTCATTTTCATACCTTTTACCATTTCCAGTAATGCTCTGCAATTAAATTGTTCCATTGTTTTGATCCATTTAGAGAATGGATTGTATTTTTCGAGACTGTGCCAGATCCTCTCCCTTTTCCTGCTCTGCCCTGTTTCTTAATTCAGCTTCTGTTCAAAGTTCTTTGTGTAGTTGCAGCAGTTACAAACCAGCATCTCTAAAGGCTTTTGAGTCAGCGCATGATTGTTGACAGTGTGCAATAGGAAATGGACACACACTTATTTCAGTTTGCAAGCTCAGAGGGTGATTTGGAGCTGTGCTCCTCTGATAAGATGCATGGCAGAGTTTGAGGGCAAACAAGCAGTGTTTCGTTTGAGAACAATGTTGTATTGAGTGGAGGCTGCGCTCAGCTGATTGACTAAATCCTGGTGCTACAGGGGTGGCATGTGTTTGCAGCTGCATGAATGGGACAGATTGTTCAAACATCGCTAAAATTTCTTTTCACACACTGGTAATACATTCTCAGTTTGCTCATAATATCACAATAACATTGCTTGTGTAATTGTTTTTTCCTCTTGTAGAAAATGTTTGATGACACTTGTAATGCACAAACACAACCTGACTAAATGTGTGCTTCAATAATACAATATAAGCTAGTGCATTTCCAGATTCTTAAAACGTACACAGAACAAAAATAAGAAAGGACATTGAAGCAGTCAGGGTTCCCACAGTTGTGGGAAAACTGGAAATATTCAGGAAGTCATGGAAATTAATACAGTTCCCTAGGTCATGGGAATTTCTATAGTTAAAATATATTTTTTTTCTATAGTTATGCTTGACTCTAAAATATTTAATCTGATTGAAATTGCTCTTTGTGTGTGCAGTCTCTATAACATAAAAATAAAACCTTATCCATTGGTATAACTGCTGTAATGGCACTATGTTTCTAGTCATATGTGGATAGAATAATAGCCTCTGTTACTTCTTACCTTTAATGACTGGAACAGACCACATCTTTGTGCCTGTTTATGCCCGTCAGCATCACTGAATATGGCTTCCAGGTCCGCCTGAACCCACGGGGCTGTTCTTGTCTGCGACCTGGATGTCACATTGCACTCATGTGTTTCTGTACGCCCATGCACTCTCCAGAGTGAAAAGCCTTCATTAGTGGAGAAGCAGTTGGATCTTTTTTTTTATTCTTTTTTTTTTTTATAACTGTTCATCATTTAATTCAATGTTTTAAAGTAAGATGCTCTCAAAGAAAGCAGGGAAGAAAAGAACCTTCATGCATGATAAGTTACACTCTTTGATTCATAGCAATTCAGTTTGCTGCATATCTGTTATCACCCATTGAGTGCTTTGTCAAATAAGTGTTAGCCTACATATTTTTCTACTGAAATCTGAAAAGAACTCTAAATGGAGCTTTTATCCACTAAAAAGCTTTTAGAGATATATGTAAATGTTGAATGAGGTAATTGGCACCTGTTGGCCATAGCAACAGATGAGACTTACTAAATTGAGATGCAAATTGCTTTGATGAAAAAAAAAAAAATGTCTAAATATCATTGCATTATATAACAAATCAAAGCAAGTGGCATTTACTGTAAAGAAAGGCAGCACAAGCACACTTTTCGAGCAAAATATTCCAGAACAAAATATTTGCCTGGTTTTAAATTATGAAACTATTGTATTAAATAACAAATATCAAAGCACACTTTTCAAGCAAAATTTTTCACAATAAGTCTGCTATTGACACCCCTCCATATCCACTAAAAATGACCTTGACACCAGTTAATTAAAAGTCATTGCAAAAAATGAATCATAACAGAAATGAGTACTAGCATCATTTGTTTGCATATGGCACTTGCTTTGAATTGTGTTATGCATTTATTTTCATACATTTTAAAGTGAATTTAAACCTGAATAACCAACATGCAATGCACAAGAACAGTGCTTAACATGAGTCCGGCTTGTTCATGTAAGACAATTATATGACATGAGCCCTTTAAGAGCGAGCTTCTGGATGATCTTTGTAGGAGTGGAGACATAATTACAGAATGAGGTAGGAATGCCAACTAGCCAGCCATGAGGTGGGTCTGAAGTTACGGGCCCGGCAGCACATGCATACCACACAGCCCTATGAAAAACAACTCCCACAGGGGGAGCCTGGCCTTTTCTGTTTCCTTACAGTAAGCCTCCCACAAATCGCTGCACTGTGCCAAAGGCTTTTCATCAGCAAACACACAGATTTAAACTTTTAGATCACTATTAGCCCTGGTTCTATTTTTAGCTGATGAATTTATGAAGAGACAGCATATATGGAATGGTAGATTATTTGTCTCTTTTGGTAGAAACTGTAGGTGAAAGTTCACACCTACTGTAGCATGTTTTTTGTGTGTTGAATACTTGAGACTTGTGAATTCTTCTGCAGAATGAAATTTAGGGTAGAAGAGTTCATTTGGTAGTCTTGTAATGCTTTAAAAATTTTCAGTGTTAAAATACTTTGTCCTATCCCAGCTTAATATGCAGAGATGACTTTTCCAAACAAAAGTGTAAACACTCTGGCTCTGTGGGGATTTTAAAACATTGCTCTGCTTGTTTGAGCATCACCAATCTGTTACAGTATAGCAACAACCAATAGTGCAAGTAAGGAGTGGGACTATGTGGTTGCCCAATCTATGGAAGATGGGGGGAGTATTTTGGGTAACATGTTTGAAAACACTGTTTTTGCAATTCCTTTAGGTGATGCTAGTGGTGCAGAATTTACACACTTTACCTTTAAAGCAGAGCTGCAAATAAACAAAGCATTTATATGATTCTATTTTTGGGGGTGTTTAGACTTTGGGCATTTGACTTGAGCAAACAAACAGAATCAGGCAACAGGACTCAAAAGGGACACTGTTCCAAAAGCCCCTGTGACCTTTTATAGTCCATTTCTAATTTTGGTTCTTTCCACATGGCCTCGACTGCAAAAATACACAGCACGTATGTACGAACATAAAGGGAACAGGTTATTGCCACCAAACTGGCTCTCCATGCTTTACAAGGTTTTTACAGTGTCTGTAACATGATTCCCATAAGTTGACACAAATGATTTAATTCGTTTAGCATAAAGA